>NC_138174.1:26685406-27277906 GCF_964165515.1 Mesoplodon bidens | reverse complement strand
GTTCCCTTGGAGGCACTCTGTGCTAGATTTCCTAGCACAATGTAGATTCCCTACATTGTTTACAGAGGTATAGATTGGTGGTTCTTCCTGGTTCCTGGTTACACAGCCAGATTTAGCTATGCAATCAGAGTCTCTTCAGTAAATTTGGGCCAGGGTGCCTGCTTGCCTGAAAGTGATTTCAGGGGATCACAATCCAAAGACAAAGAGCATCCTGTTTGGTTGGCAATGTTTGGCAGTTTGTTGATTTCTCTCTAATTGCCTCCCCTCTCTTTCCTCTGCAGTGCTATACCCTTTACAGGTATTAAAGCTTTGCATAAGTAAAACATGTGCCTTTTCCATTATTGTACACTGAGTAAGTGAGGTAAAACCTTGGGAGGTGACTGTTTTCAGGCATGGCTTAAACCAAGAACTAGAACATCTCTCTTGATCTTTCAAGTTTTAAGGCAATTTCAGAAAAAAAGAAAAAATTTTTCTCCATATCCTTACCCTATCTAAAACAGATTAAGATGATGTTGAATTCCCAGGATAGTGATATATGGATAGTAGACATCCACAATACTTGAATTTGAATATGCCAAAGAGCTTCCCATAGGTACCCTCACTGATCATTGTGACCTGGTTTGGATCATGTTTTCTTCTTCATGGTGGCCAATACTGGCATTGTATTTACTGCCCCATGTGGTCTTGAGAAGTGTCCCAGAGTAAAAGAGGAATCCTTTTACTATAAATCAGGGAGAAAGCATGCTAAGTGGGAAGAAAAGAAAAACAAAAATAGAAAAATGCATAGCTGTTTTAAGATTCAAATGGCAAGGTCAAAATAAGAATGGGATATAAGGGCCTAGGACTATCAATGGTAACTATATTAGCCCATTATGTCATACCTAAAATGACATTAATTAACATTTGCTGAAGATTCTTTCCCTTCACTGTTATCCTGAATCCACAATAACTTGGTTTACAGCAGTTAAGAATTATGATATTATGATAACAATGGCTCACAACAAATATCTGGGCATGTTTCATAATAGAGAGATCATCACTCAGATTAATAGTCACACAGGGCCTGTTATTTCATTGATGAAAAAAGTATTTTGCATGTATTTGAGAAGCAACAGTTCCTGCATATTGCATCCCAAAAGGGTTCCCCATACTAGATGAAACCTGTAAAATGAGGACCAAAGGAAAAAAGCAACATTGGAAGTACTCCAAGTGTTCATTCACAAGGAAATATTAATGTCATTGAGATACATCACATCAGTAATTCCAGGTTGAGAAGCTGTGAACCTTATTTGACTTGGTTTATAATAACTGCAAAGAATAGGTTTGATGAGTAACAATAAAATGTGTTGAAAATTTGACAATGTTAGATTAGTTCTGGTAAATTTATTCATAAGATGGGAAAAATAAAAGACTGGTGAATAATTTACTACAAAATGTTACATGGGTGATATAAAAAAGAGGGAAATGAGAACATAATTTCTCTCTCAAAATAATAGTAAAATCATTGCTTTTTAAGGGAAGAGGTAGACCAAAAGTTCTATATCATTGTAGGTCTAAAATCATTATCAATCCAAATAAATATTGATTATTATGTGAAATATATTTGGCCAGTAGAAATTAAGATTAATAAGGACTGTTAATAGAACAATTTAAATTAATTCTCTGTGTAAATGACTTAGACAACTAAAAGCAAACACAGAATTTTTTAAGTGTTTCTTATAGACACTAGGACCCATACTGGACATTCAGCTTCAAATAAAGGGAGATTTCTGAAGGCCAACAGCCTCACCCTTACAGACATCTGCAAAGATACTATATCATCTAATAAGGTACAAAGTATTGTTGGCTTTTCTCCTTTTTCTCCTATCCATTTATTGGCTCCCTTTACATCAGCAATTACTTCCTGTTGTTTCTATTCATCATTAATTTTTACCTAGATCTCCTCTTCTAGGGTAGTACCGTAAAGTAAGAAGGAACACTGTCCATATAAGTGACAGCAGTTGAACCTGGGCAAACGAGAAAAAGTGTTGTCATAGGAAAAAAATGCAGGTAGTTTTATATGGGTTTCTCTCACTTGCAACTAAAAGGGTCCTATCAGATAGAAATGTCCACTAAACTTATACTTATCATAAAGGAAATTCTGGGTTTTCTCTATAAAATTCTGCCTTTCTCAGTCTTCCTAATCTTATTGAAAATATTATCCCCTAATTAGTTCCTCATGTCCCAAACCTATGAATTCTTTTTGATTCCTACTTTTCTTCAGGAACCACACCAAATATATTAGTAAATCCTTTCAGTTCAGTCTCCAAGTATATTTAAAATTTACGTATTTTTCGTGCTCTTTACTGTCTATTCTCTAGTATCAGCCACTTGTGTTTTTGGCAATTTGATGTCAATCAGAGTGTACTACTATAATACTTAAAATTCTTCCATGTTCTCATTTCTTAGAATGAAATCTTAGCTCTTTAACAGGTTTCACAGACTCTGCTTAATCTGGTTTCCATCTACCACCCTGTTTATCTCAGATTATTTCCCCCTTTTCTGGGTAAACCTCTTCTAATCTGACCACATTTTTCTGCAATTTAGCCTTATTATACTTCTGGAACTCTCTTCACAAGGTATACCCAATTATTACCTGCACAAACAAGCACACTTTGTGTAAGCTCCATCTCTATTTTATCAAACTTGTCACTATCTGAAATTATTTTGTTTATCCATGTTGTTTGCCTGTCATTTGTGAGTTTTTACACTCCAATGTCAGTTCTGAGAATCAACATCCTATTCTGATTTGCTCACTGTTGTATCTCACTTCCATCTCAGTATCTAAGTGCCTAGCCTTAATCTCTCTAGATAGATAGGTATTCGATAGATAGACATAGATATGTAGATGATAGATAAATCTACTGATCTATGTGTGTGTGTAAAATGCTTAAAATTTCATATATATATATATATATATATATATATATATATATATATATATATATATATATATATATACTTTTTTTTTCAAACCTCTTCCAAGACCCTTAAAACATTCTGTATTATTTCTGTTATTTCTCCCCATTCTCTGATGACCTTAGAGGCTACTTGCTTTAGAGACATTTCCACAACATGGAGGAAGATCCCCAGTTCTAAACCAAACGGGTGCAGTCAATAAATAACCCTTTATAGGGTTAAGTCACTGAAAATTTATGGTTGATTTGTTATAACCACATATTCTAGCCTAATCATATTAATATAGAGCCCTCAATCTACCACATACCTTTATGACTTTACTCATTCTAATCATCCTTCTCAGAAAGTGGAAAGTTTGTTTAATATTTCCTATTCTTCCTACTTAGCATTCATATTTACATGTTTAATTCAAATCCTGTTCCTTTAGAAACTCTCCAAAATGCTCAAGAGCCATCTTTCCATTTTTAAATTTATTTATTTATTTATTTTTTATAATTGTGGTAAGAACGCTTAACATGAGATCTACCCTCTTAAAAACGTTTCAAGTGCACAATACAGTATTGTTAATTCCAGACATAATGTAGTACAATAGATCTCCATAACTTATTCATTTAGTACAACTGAAACTTTACAGCAGTTGAAGTGCAGTTCCCCATTTCTCTCCTCCTAGTCTCTAGAAACCACATTCTGCTTTCTGCTTCTAAGTGTTTTGTAGGAGACGATATGCTTAGCAACTGCCAAAATTTAAATAAACTATCAATTTATTTGTTTATGGTAGCCATTATCACCGAGACACAGTACCGGTTAAAACCTTAAAAACAAACTCAAGGTGAGTTCTTGCATCTGACCATGATGGAATAAGTGGGGATGGATTTGCTTGTCTTAACAGAAAATTGGAATACTGGCTAAAATATATAAAAGAAAAGTTTTCAGATATTAGACCAAACAAACAAACAAACAAAACCAACAACAACCCAGGACTGTGATTCCTAAGAGAATGAAGACAAAAAAAGGAAGTACTCCAGTTACCCTAGGTTTCTGCTTGGGAGCAATTTTAGGTTCATTTACAAGAAGGTGAAGATGTGATTTGAGGAAAAAGAAATCGAAGCTCAGAGGGAATTAGATAGCTGGAATTTGCTGAACAGAGGCTGTGGGGTGAGGGAAATGAGGAGTTGTTGTTAATGAGTATAAGATTACAGTTTTACAAGATGAAAAAGTACTGGAAATTGGTTGCACAACAATGTGAATATGCTTAACAAAGATTAAGATAGCAAATTTTATGTTAGGGTGAAATAAAAATATTTTACCACAATTAACAATACAACAATATAGAACAAGAGGAAAAAAATTAGCAGATGAAATAAATAAAAATATTATAAGATGAGAGTCTTGCACCCCATCATTACTGGTTAAGGACACTGAATATAAATGGTACAAATACTCTGATTTTTTTTTAAAAAAATATTCAACTGCGTGATTTAATTATGTGCATAATGAAGCTTCACCATTACAAAATCAATTATAAAAGTGGCTATTCTTTAAATTTATGTATGTATGTATGTATATATGTATCTTTTTAACATCTTTATTGGAGTATAACTACTTTACGATGGTGTGATAGTTTCTGCTGTATAACAAAGTGAATCAGCTATACATATACATATATTTCCATATCTCCTCCCTCTTGTGTCTCCCTCCCACCCTCCCTATCTCACCCCTCTAGGTGGACACCAAGCACGGAGCTGATCTCCATGTGCTATGCAGCTGCTTCCCACTAGCTATCTGTTTTGGTACACTTGGTAATGTATATATGTCCATGCCACTCTCTCACTTCGTCCCAGCTTACCTTTCCCCCTCCCTGTGTCCTCAAGTCCATTCTCTACATCTGTGTGTTTATTCCTGTCCTGCACCTAGGTTCTTCAGAACTTTTTTTTTTTTTTTTTGGATTCCATATATATGTGTTAGCATATGGTATTTGATTTTCTCTTTCTGAGTTACTTCCTTCTGTATGACAGTCTCTAGGTCCATCCACAAATAACTCAATTTCATTTCTTTTTATGGCTGAGTAATATTCTGTTGTATATATGTGCCACATCTTCTTTATCTATTCACCTGTCAATGGACACTTAGTTTGCTTTCATGTCCTGTCTATTGTAAACAGAGCTGCAATGAACATTGTGGTACATGACTCTTTTTGAGTTATGGTTTTCTCAAGGTATATGCCCAGTAGTGGGATTGCTGGGTCGTATGGTAGTTCTATTTTTAGTTTTTTAAGGAACATCCATACTATTCTCTATAGTGGCTGTATCAATTTACATTCACACCAACAATGCAGGAAGGTTCCCTTTGCTCACATGCTCTCCAGCATTTATTGTTTGTGGAATTTTTGATGATGGCCATTATGACCGGTGTGAGGTGATACCTCAGTGTAGTTTTGATTTGCATTTCTCTAATGATCAGTGATATTGAGCATCCTTTCCTGTGTTTGTTGGTAATCTGTATATCTTCTTTGGGGAAATGTCTGTTTAGGTCTTCTGCCTGTTTTTGGATTGGGTTGTTTGTTTTTTTGACATTTAGCTGCAGGAACTGTTGTATATTTTGGAGATTAATCCTTTGTCAGTTGCTTCATTTGTAAATATTTTTCCCATTCTGAGGGTTGTCTTTTTGTCTTGTTTATAGTTTTCCTTGCTGTGCACAAGCTTTTAAGTTTCATTAGGTCCCATTTGTTTATTTTTGTTTTTATTTCCATTTCTATAGGAGGTGGGTCAAAAAGGATCTTGCTGTGATTTATGTCATAGAGTGTTCTGCCTACGTTTTCCTCTAAGAGTTTTTTTAGTGTCTGGACTTACATTTAAGTCTTTAATCCATTCTGAGTTTATTTTTGTGTATGGTTTTATGGAGTGTTCTAATTTAATTCTTTTACATGTAGCTGTCCAGTTTTCCCAGCACCACTTATTGAAGAGGCTGTGTTTTCTCCATTGTGTATTATTGCCTCCTTTATCAAAGGTAAGGTGACCATATGAAGCACTCTGATCTAAAGGCAAATATTGACAGACCAAATAAAATAGCAAGACCCAAATAAAGCAATTAAGTATAAAGAAAATGATAGATTAAAAGTAAAATAATGAAAAATGGTACATAATTTCTAACAGTAATCATAAAAAGGTTTCTCAGCATCCTTTTCTAAACTCACTGATTTTTGGACAGAATTTGGTTCTCTGCAACTGTAGAACTGAATTTCTAATTTTCATGCTGACTGTTGATCAAAGTTTTCTTACTCCTAGAGGTTGTCCTAGGGTCCTTTCCATGTACCCTGTCCGTAAGCAGTTGGTTCATAACATGGTTGTTTGCCTCTTCAAGACCATCAAGAGAAAATCTCTCTCTCTCTCTCTGATTTCTGAATCCTCTTTTAAAGTGCCCTCACCTGGTCACCTTGCTAATTCAGGCACATCTAGGAGATTCTTCTATGATTACTTTAAGATGAACTGATTAGGAATTTTAATCACATTTGAAAAATTTCTTCTTTGCCGTATAGCATAAACTAACCATAAGAGTGATATTCCATTATATTCTAAGTTAAATAAAGAAGGTTATATAGAATGTATACACCAGAGCTCAAGAATCATGGGAGTCATCTTAGAATTCTGCCTACCACAATTATTATATTTTTCTTCTAGTTCTGAATAAGTGTATTCTATTCCCTTTTCTCCACAGATGCCTTCTTTGTGTTTACTAAATCTTAGATATCTTTTAGAGAAGGCTAAGGAGAGAAATTTCATTAGTAACCAATTTGGGGTTTAAAACAAGAAAGTGCCTAAAGTTTAATAAGTGTGTTATGGATTATAAATGCAAAGATGGTAAGTAAAACAATAAATTCTACTAAAATATTTCAGTTTTCCTGAAACTTACAGTGCTTACTACCCTAAACCAACTTGATCTTACCTGTTACTGAAAAATGGTGTCTGGAATAGAAAGTACAAAAATTTTAAGATTATGCTTATACCAGGCAGATTAAAAGTAGGGAGAGAGACAATTAGACAATTTCCAATCTTCCCATTCTCCTACTTCCATTCTTAAGACAACCTATTTCTATTTCTGTACACTCTTCTTTCAGGAATGCTATCGTATGTTAAATGCAGTGATAATGACATTGAATCTCAGCTCTCCTGGGTCCCTCAGCTCCTTTGTATCACATGTATGGAGAATAGAGGAGAGTAGGGGACATGAAGAGGGTGCTCAGAGTCGTCGTGGTCTCACAGTATCTTCTGCACGGAGTGAATGTATTCTAACTGGAACTTTTTTAACGAGCCACCGTATCTCCCCGTATGTCACAGCAAGGTCAATTTTCGATTGGTCCATGTCACCAACTATTATATAAGAAGATAGAACTTATTATATACCCTTGAACTCAGTGAGAGATTCCAGTTGAAACTGATTTTTATTTTCTATTCACAATTTATATATTATCCAGACTGAAGAATTTATATGATAGTGTATAATACTTTTTAGGCTGTTTCTACTGAATTTTACTAACTCATGTTTTTAAATACTAGATCTTCCACTTTCTTCCTTATTATACTCTCTACTCCTTCTAATATGTTGGTTCAATCTTTAATAATTCTCTCACATGTATTCCTTTTACTTCCTTTTTGGATTCATCTTTCTCATTATAGATTTTTCTTCCACTTGTTACATTTTATTCCCAATACTCCATCCACTTCATGAAAACACCTTTCTTCCTCTTGTTTAGAATTTTTTTTGGAGAAGATATAAACTTTAGGAGATGTCTCTAAAATATGCAATGAATGAGAAGAAGGCAGTTTCTTTTTCAAGCTCTTTTATGAGACTCACCCACATTTCTATTAGTTCAGGTCAAATGTGGACCTCACACATATATCAAAAAACTTCATGATCCAAATCTTATCATTGAAATCAGTAATTATTCATTGAACACACACTTTGTGCCTAGCACCCAGGTTTTAAGCCTAGGAAACTTAAAAAGAAATATATGTGAAAGTTCCTCTCCTTTCATGAAGTCTGTTGTTTTATTTGAGAGAAATGAGGAAAGCTAGTAATAAACCAAAACTATTTGAGATTCATTTAAGGGTTTAACTAGGTAGTTATTGTGGTGAAATGTTTATAAAGGGAGAAAATAGCTATGTGTCACAAAATGGAAATATCACAGCCAGAATTAACTAAACAAATGTCCCAATGCAAGAAAAACAATGGGAAAAGAAAGGCATCAAACAGGAAATTTAGAGACATCCCTTCCTTGAAGTATGGAAATAGACTAAAAATAAACATTTGAGGCCTTTTCAGGCATTTAGTTTCATAAAGGCTAATTGATTTATTCCAATATCTTTACATCATTTCCCTTGATTCAATTTATTCTCAAAGAAAATCCAGATATTGAAGAATAAAGGAGCACAAAGAATTCAGAAATGCTTATCTGTGCCAGCAACAGGTGGAAGTTTTTTAAGTACCTGCGGAATCTACTAATATTAAAAAGGACACTGGACATATCATGGTATTCCTCCTGAGAGTGCCAAAAGTAAAGGTGGCCTAAAATCTTTAATAAAAATATGTAGGTACACACAAACATGCACACATAACATACCCACATATCTTTATCTCTATCTATACACTACACACATACATACACACAGATTCCTACAAACATACCTTAACAGCACAGATAACACACATACATATACACCACATACCACACACACACAGACACATACCCTGAAGCCTACATTAAACATGACACATCACACACATGTCCCTTAGTCCTAAAGAGGTCAGATAACTAAGTCCAAAATACACATTTCCTCCCAATTGTAGATAAAAAGTCTATAGTTTTGGAAAGTCAAGTAGATAACTTTAATAGAAAGTATATTAACACTTTTTCATAGGAAATGCATCTTAATATATATATATATATATGACCTAAAGTGTTAAATGCTTCTTTTATTATCGTGACTTTTAAAATGAATCTGTCCCAAGTATCTGGATCAATAGAAAGAGGACACTTTAAAATAAATGATATAGGCAGAAAAATCAGAAGAAATGTCTTATTGAACAGATATATATCATATACCATGCTTTCATGGTTGAGGGATTTAAAAAGCTGTTAGGACAGGAGGGAATTTACAAGCTATAACTCTGACATAGTAAGTTATTTTTTCACTGTATCTTAAAGGTCAGAAGAGTTAATGGAAATCCTAGGGAGTTATTTAGTAAATACAAGAAATTCAGGTCAAGAATTCCTAGATGCCAGCCAAAGGGCAGGGCTTAGTCTCTTTAAACAGCAGTTACCTAGTTATCACAGCCAACTCATGAAACTGAGGACTCACTGGGGAAGTTTAGATTATCTGACTGCAATTTAGAATCTAATGTCAACAAATAAGATCGAATTTCCTTGAATTTCCCAAACTAGTCTGAGCACAAGAATCTTCATGAACATCTTAAAACTGTCAAGGACTAAGAGTGACTAATTCACTTGATCTGGGTTGATCCTAGAAATCTTTATTTATAACAAGTTCCCAAGGTAATTCTTAAAACAAGACAAGTCTGATCACATAAAACATAGCTGTTATCAGGGGTTTAACAACAGGATTGTGTAATTCGTACCTTTACCTAAAATTACAGCCTTGGCTATTCCCTTTTGCCCATTTCTGCCATGCTGTACACTGTGCTCATTTTTTCGCTTCTTTAAATCTTGATCGGACTGTTGAGCTGATAGATTGTCAATAGCTTAACAGGCTCACAAAATTATTATCTACACACCTTAAAGAAATCAACTGAAATTTGATAATGCTGGCAACAAAGTCTCACTATAAAGAGTAAAGAAAAAGTGACACAGTCGAGACTATTGTGGATTAAAACTTATAAGAACATTTATTGTTTTAATTTTTCTGCCCAGCATCTGAATCTCCATCCTATATTTAAGAATTCCCTCACCTTACCAGACGGAACCTTGTTTTTAAAATAGATGCTGGAAGTGCCATGGATTACTTTTTGAGCCAATTCATGAGTGTCCAGGAAATGAATGAAGACTCTGCTGTCAGATCCACCATGGTAGCAAAGGTGGTAGTGGCCACAGAGATGGCAGATACATCCTTTTTCCAAATGCATCAGGGGCAGCCAACCTAGAGCAGCATCCATGTAGTATGTGTGGTGTTATCATTTCCCAGCCTCTAGGGTAGATTTCACTAGGTGCTAATGGAAGGAAATTTCCCATCCAAGCTCCAGAAGCAAAGATAAAGATTAGTACTTTCTTTCACAACTTAATTTCTCAGACATTTTTGGGACTTGGAACTTTTGCCTTTCGCCCTTTGATAGGTCTCAAAATTGGTTACCCAAATGGAAATTGGCCCTCAATTCCTTGCATGCAGCAAACCCTAAGGGTGAGCAAGTGCTTAGTTTAAAAAAAAATGAATTTTCAAATGACAAACTGATGAAACAATAGACAATGAAAGGGGATTAACTATTGATATTACTGTTGCTAATAACAGTTAAAAATTTTTCCAAGTGTTATTGATATATGTTCATTATATTAATTGTGTAAAGAAGTATTCAACTTCATTAAATAATTGTTAGGATCACTGTTTGTGTCTTTTTTTTTTCTTTTCGGTACACGGGTCCCTCATTTTTGTGGCCTCTCCTGTTGCGGAGCACAGGCTCAGCGGCCATGGCTCACGGGCCCAGCCACTCCATGGCACGTGGGATCTTCCCGGACTTGGGCACGACCCCGTGTCCTCTGCATCAGCAGGCAGATTCTCAACCACTGTGCCACCAGGGAAGACCTGTGCCTTTTTCTTTAAAACATGGATCACTAGAATTTTCAGATTCCTTTAAAAATTCTCATTCCAACATGATTTCAATTTAAATGAAAAAGACATCCAAATTGGCAAAACCTAAAAACATATTCAGGAGGAGTATTCCATAACAACATACTGGTTATACTGCTTCTATAACATGAATATAGTAGTCATAGAAAAAGTATTTGACACTCACTATTAACTTTGTGAAGGGTAAAAAAAAAATAAAAATAAAAAAATATATATACAAGCATCATTGTTATGATTTGTTATGCTAAGAGATTTCCCTGTTCTGCCCACCTAACAAAGACAGCTCTGTGTGTTGAGGCAGTGCTGCAAGCCTTAATGCTAAGGTCTCCTGGCCCAGAGTCTACTGCACAGGCTTGATGGAATAAACAAACTGGCTTATGTTGTAAGTATACTGTTGACCACAACATTTTTTCATTTAAATATGTCCTGCACCAAGTTAAAAAAATCAGTCTTTTGTAGGTGGTGGTACTGGTTATTAGTGTTACTTTGGATAATAATTGTTTTCTTAAGGGTGACCTATTTGTTGGGAAAGGTGACATGGTCAAATGCACACAGGAGACTAAGAAATGAAATTATGTTCCAATTTAGGAAGACCATGGAAAATAAAATGATGTATATACAGGGAACTTCTCACTAAGTAGAGCTCTGCTAAGTTGAGAGGCTCAGGAGAAGAGAGCAAGTTTTCGCGAATGAGATGAATCTTTGTATTCATGTAATAATTCACAGATATCTTCCTCTGTGATTGCTTCATAAAAGCTCTAAAAATGGTTGCATTTTGTTTTTATTATTACCAATAATATTTTAATAATATAAGTAAAGAAAAAGAGACACTTTTTGTGTGAAAAATAGTTTTATTTATAGGTCTGACTTTTCTCACTTAGTTCCTGGTACTACCTTTAGTTAGAACTGTGGTGGGCTTACTTGTCTTATAGTTGACCTGGTAGTAACAGATGATATTCTTACTGAACAATGTTTTCTCTTCATCTTTAAATTCTTCTTTGTTCTTCATCATTGAACTGATAATGGATCAGACCTTGCAGCAAACAAGTGGGTTGGACTTAACTTCTACCTAGTAAGTGACTTGCTGAGACTCAGGCACTGTAAGATTTCCTGGGTGATAGAGATAACTGAGAAGGTTATTTGAACCTAAATGCAGGAGTCAGTCAAACTATGTAATATTGTCTCTTATCTCCAAGTCCCTGTACCAGGGGTCCTCTGGAATGCTTCCATCTCAATGGGTTAAGGGGAATTCTTGATCATTTGCCTGGAAAAGGAGACCTGCTCATTTATGAACATACATAATTTGTAAGCCACCATTAGGAGAACATGTTACATCAAATCTAAGATAATTTATGTTATACCAAGAGAAAGTGAATTTATGTGATATAGTCTTTAGTTTGTATAACTGGGGTCTATCCAGGAGACTGTTCGCAAACTTGATGCTTTGTAAATCTTTATTAAAGAATCAACAAATTTCTCAGTGAAATGAGAAAGGAAACATTATAACTGGGTGTTACCAATGTCAAACAATCATTGGCACAGAGTCAATAGAAGGAGGCAAAATAAGGATGGGGTCTTACATGTGGATTCAACAGAAGCCCCGGTGAGCCAAAGGATGGGGAATATTTTTCATTCACCTTAGCCCTTGGAAGCCATTTGAGGAGAAAAAGCCCACTGCCAGAGATTTAAAAGCTATCGCAAATTAAGGTTCGATTTTTATTGATTAAACTAGCATAAGAAAATAAAAGGATTTTACTGAAAATTCCTTTCAATTAATGTCTGTCTCTTGTTTTAAAGTATTCATTTACTGCTTTTGATTAAATTGGAATCTGACAAGGAGCAAATAGTCTCTCTTGATCTTTGCCCCAAAATATACCTACAATGCAATTTGTTTCTGAATACCCAAGGGTTTCCTGAAAGCAGGAAATGTTAAGATCTGGGGGAAAAAAAAGAGATATTTTAAATTTGGGGGAAGAAGGAAAGGAAGGTGCTTGACCACAGAATATTGAACTAATTTGGTCCCATGAACTTTTGTGGCATATTATACAAATATAAATTCCAGATATGTTCATTATGTGTCTTATTAGTACATATTAATATATCGCTCTCTGTCATATATATATTCTTTTTTAATATATGTAAATTTTTAAACTATATCAACATAACTAAAGCCGTGGTATCTGCTTTCATGTTACAGTTGGCAAAATCAAAACAAAAAAGCACACCCCGAACCCCAAAATAACAAAAATCTCAAGAAAGTAGAGATGACAAACTTCATAACACAAAGTAAGATTCAAAACATTTTCCCTCAATGATTGCTGTTGTCAATTTGGGCATACATCAAATTTGATGTTATAACCATGACGGAAATGAAAATATTTCAAGAATCTGGACAGTATCTTATTTAACACTAATACAAAAACTAGGAAGAGGAGGGAAAAAATAGCACAATGATATAATTCATATATATATATATATATATATATATATATATATATATATATTAGTATAATTATGTGTATAATATATAAAATTGTATTTATATATAATTACAGTATATATAATTCTTATGTAGATGTAATTTTTATTAGTAAGAGTATCAATATTTTTATCAGATCTCAAATGGGTTCAGAAACTACAATAAAATTTAAAATAATTCTTGTAGAAATTGTGAGGAATCAATACATCAACCATCCCCATACATTAGAAATGAAAGAAATGATATCTGCAATTGAAAATTTAGCTGGAACAGCAGCATTAAATTTACACACTTGGAAATATGTAGTCTTAAAGAAATAGAAAGTTTCCCATGCCAGACTTGAAGCTACTACAGGTGTAGAAAAAGAATATGTCTTTTGACAGGAACTTGGTCAAGTGGACAAATATGGAGTGTGCTCATCTATTTCCTGTCAAAGACAACACCCAAGATCCTGGAGTGAAGAACTTTATCCCCTACATGCTAATGTAGAAATGGATGTGAGCAGAATCCATAGACTAGACTCTGTAATTAAACACTTGACTCATGAAACTAACTTTGTATTGCAAAAAAAGTCTTGGTCACTAAATAATTTCACCAGTGATTAATCTTAAGTAGTAATCAGTCTTCTGAACAATTCTAGTTTCTTAAACTTAGAGTTAGAAGCTATTTCTGTTGAGAATTCACAAAGGTTAATCTCACCTTCAGGCGACCAGGGAGAGCCAGCCATTCGAGGCAAAAGCCGGGCATTTTGGGAGCTCGTTTCAAACTGCTAGATTCTCATTAAGCATAAACTTCTAAAGCAGTTTCATACGATTTGGCCAGCATCACTTGCCTGTGCCATGTATTCACTCAAACGTTCAATAAATATTTATTGAGCACCTAATATTGAATAGGTGTTGGGTATATAACATCAATTAATATATATATATATATATATATATATATATATATATATATATATATATATATATATATATATATACACACATGGTCTGTGAGCATGACGCAGTCTTTCCTTATCCATTTATTTTTGTCCCCGGTAAAGAAGAAAGAAAAGTTATAATTCTAATTAAAGAGTCTGCTTTAATTATTTTCAATATAAACAGGGGGTAAAATAAATAATTATTGTACATCAATTTTGTTTATATTGAATAGTACCTAGCCAAATATACTTTGATTCAAGAAACCAAAATAATAGCTTTAAATGTTAAATTTTGATGGACTTTCCAAAATGCAAAAACCATTTATTTTTGTTCAGAATAAACAATTGGCAAAGCACAGGCACACTAACATGTAATTTGGAGTGTACATTACAGAATCTTTCTTTCATACAAACAGTTCCTAACCTACACTAGATTTAGAAGTAAAAGATATGTGTAATAATTGGTCCAAGTGAGTTCAGGTTAACAAAGATGTAATTATATATTTCAGTTGTTTAGCACACCATATGCACTATTTAACTAGACAATTTTTATATCTATAAAATTAATCTTTGTAACCTTTGCATCTAGAGTTCAAAGAGAGAGATGGCTGCTAAAAGTCCGAAGAATAAAATTAATGCCTTTCCCTTGATTATTCTAGTTCTTGGTTATTAAGATTATTATTTCATGATTATTTGAAATGTCTTCTGTGATTTATTCATTGACCTAATACTATACAAAATATAAGATAACAGTATTTCCAATCAGAGCCCAGTGAAAAATTATTCTGCATTAATATAAATATTTACAGAAGCACTTTGAATTCACTTTTTCTTTGTGTAACATCACCTTCTTTACCAATGTAAGGATCACCACCATTAATTCATATCCAATTCTGTTGTATCCTTTTTTGGACTTCTTTTTTTTTTTTTTTTTTGCGGTACGTGGGCCTCTCACTGTTGTGGCCTCTCCCATTGCGGAGCACAGGCTCCGGACGCGCAGGCTCAGCGGCCATGGCTCACGGGCCCAGCCACTCCGCGGCATGTGGGATCTTCCCAGACCGGGGCACGAACCCGTGTCCCCTGCATCGGCAGGCGGACTCTCAACCACTGCGCCACCAGGGAAGCCCCTGGACTTCTTTAGCAAATAATTAAACATTTTTTAATCTCATTATAATTGAAAAATTGTTTTACATTTTGTTTGCCATTTTGATTTTAACCAAGGCTCAACACTAATTAGGTGGTATGCTATTTCAAAAGTACCATTTGGATCTTCCTAAGAATTTCTGTTGAGCTCATTCTGACGAAGATATGTTTATATAATGTTGTACTGATACCCAGTTAGCCTCATTCAAGTCATTGAAAATCACTCATTTGAAAATATAATTCTATGAACACTCTCTCTCTTTGTGTTCCTATCAAACTCTTTTAAAGGCTCTATTTCCTTCTGAAGGATTACTGACAAAAGAATTTATCTGGCAAGGGTTTGTGTGTATTATACATTCACTGTTCTTTCTTGCACACCTCCTTGATTACCAGATAAATATTTGTTCCTGTCTTCTGTGAGCACCTCTCATCCTCTGCAGTCTAATTTTATAGTAAGGTTTAGAGTCACCACAATTGAATAGCATAAATCTATTCATTATATCACTTAAGCTTTGACTTTCTATTATAGCCTGTGGGAAAGAAGGCCTTTCCCTATTCTGCAGTCTAAATTTAAAATCTAGAATATGACCAGATGTTCTCATTTAAGCATTAAATGAATATCATACATGTATATCATTTCTTTCCTTCATATAATATGCCCTGCAATTTTAGTTTTAATTAAATATGGATTTTCTTAGCTCATTCTCCAGATAGCTACTCTAACTGCAATAATATTCTTAGTATTCTCCAATTCCACTGAATATTTATATAGTCAATGTCTCACTGTGAAACCTTAGCTAGAAATGTACAACATTTATAATCTCCTCACACAAAGTGAGAGCTCCTAAAATAAAACATTCCATTGAAAACTGAACCCTTTAAGTATTATTAGCATGGGAAAAAATCTTAAGATTATAAAATGTATATATTAGGATTCAGACCCAAGGAGAATATTTGTCCATCTCCTTATATTTTTAAAATATGTTCTAGTATGAACATAATAACATAAAACTTGTTCAGGCTTCAGTGTAAGCCCACAAGGTATAATGTGAAAGAAAAACTAGTTCACTGAGACACTTCTAGCCATAAATTTTTTTTCATAAAGTAATTACAGAGCATCAATCATGTGCCTGGCACTGTGCTAAGACTTAGGTTGTAAAATTAGAGGATACATGTACTGCTCTCTAGTGTGCAAACTGGGAAAAACAAATCATCAAAGAATATAATCATTGCTAAAGTGGATGCATGTGCAAAAGTATTAAAGAAGCTTCTCAGAGGAGGTATTAACTGAGCTCGTATTGAAAAAAAAATCACAATTTTTTGCCACATGGATAAGCCAATAAAAAGTAAAACAAATGTTTACCCAGGGAAAAGAGACAATCTAGAAGCCAATGTTAATGGTTAGAGCAAGGACTTTGGGACCACATTTTCTAGGTTCAAACACAACTCCACACCTAACTGAAAACTTAGGAAAAGTTAATTCTCTATGTTTCAGTTTCTTTATTTGTTAGAAGAAAACTATATCACGGGTTATTAGGAGAATAACATGTGTAAATATATGTGAAGTGCTTAGAATAATACCTGTTTGCTCAATACAATTAGACAACTTCATGTTTTCTGAAATATAAACTTTAATAAATGCATGGATGAAACAAAGCAGTCAGATAATAATCTTAAATGCTTTTAAAAAGATATATAGATGGTTTACCTAGAGGTGCAGTAGTGGGGAGCCCGCCTGTCAATGTAGGGGTCACAGGTTCAAACCCTGGCCCAGGAATATGCCACAGGGCAACTAAGCCCAGGTGCCACAACTATTGAGCCTGAGCTCTAGAGCCCACGAGCCACAACTTCTGAGCCTGTGTGCTGCAACTACTGAAGCCCGCACACCTAGAGCCTGTGCTCCACAACAAGAGAACCCACCACAATGAGAAGCCCTGCACCTTAACGAAGAGTGGTCCCTGCTCACTGCAACTAGAGTAAGCTGATGAACAGCAACAAAGACCCAATACAAACAAAAATAAATATAAATTAATTACTTAATTTAAAAAAAGATATATAGAGAAGACATTTAGAGCAGAAGAGTGATGTGGTAAATTAAAGATGGTTCAAATTGTTTGTCGCTTCTCCCTTTTGAGAAGTGGAGTCCATTGATTTTACTCCTTTTGAGTATAGACTGGTCTTCGTAATAACATTGATGAAAGGAATATGGTAGAAACGATATGTCAGGTGCTGGGCACATGCACTAAGAGACTGCCAGAATCCACTTCAAATTCCTTGGAACACTCTCTATGGGAGTCCCGAGTCTCCCTGTAAGAAGTCTGATTGCAGGAGCCCACTCATAGGTACTATTGTTGATTATCTCAGCTCAGCCCAGTCTTTTGACCATCCCCGCCCAGGCATCAGACATGTGAGTGAAGCTGCCATGGATCCTCCAGACCAGAACCTCTGCCCCTGAACAGCTCACAATGAACTCTATCAATGTTAAATGTAAAAGAGGAATAATTCATCTTTTCCCGCCTGGAATTCTGGGCCAATACAATCATAAAACATTATAAAAATGACTATGTTTTAGGTCACTCAGTTTTGGGGTAGTTTGTTATTCAATTCAATTCAATTCAATAAATAATCTAACAGGAACAAAGTGACAAGTTCAGATTTTCATATTATAAAGATCTCTTGGCTTTTGTGATAGTGGGCAGGATATAATAACCAAGATTGAACCTGAAAGCTGTAAAACAATAAGGAGATTTTCAGATTAATCCCAGAGATTAGGAAGGCCTACACTAGATTAATGTTACAGATATGAAGAGAAAGGGATATTACATTAAAAATTAATTTTTTTCTGAATTATTTTACACAACTCACCAATCAAATAAGTTGTTCCTCCTCCCTCAAATGGACATCAAAAGAGACACTAATTGTTCATTTACACACGAAAATATCAGAAATGTGGAAAGAGTGTTTCACAGTACAAATAGTCATTGTTAGTGTATATTAAACCCTTACAATACACCAACACTGCTATAATGTGCTTAAGTATCTTGTTCAACTTTTAATACCTCACTATATGATTCTGTATTCTCCTCTGTAGTCTACTCACAGGCAAACTACTATAATATCTCATCAACTTGTCCACTTCAACATAGACTACCACTGTGATCTGGCTTCTGCCTACAACACTCCACAGAAATGGCCCACACTGAACTTGCAAGGAACTTCCTCATTGCTGACCACAATGGGCAACATTTCTTTGGTTGTTCTTTTCTTTTCCTTTTTCATTTTGGAGTACTCTGTAGAATGGGCCACCATTAATTCCTCTCCTTCTTGTAAAGTTCTTCATCCTTGGTTTTCATGAAACCAGCATTTTTGCCTCTTCCATATAGTGGATATCAATCTCCAGTCCACTTTCTTAGTCTGTTTCTAAAATGTTAGAAGAACCCTGTAATTCACCATTAGACTTAATGCAGAATCAACTATTACCTATATGTTGGTGATTATTCTTAGATCCATATAACTATGCCAGATCTCATGCATGATCTTTAAACAAATATGCATAACTACTATGATATGTCACTACTTGGAATTCACAGATGCACTTCAAATACAAAATATCAGAAATAATCCATTATTGTACTTCAAAAACTGTTTGCCCTGTCTCTAGTCCACACACCTATCCTAGTGAATGAAAACACCATCTAAGCATTTTCCCAAGCAAGATTTTTAGAGGAGAGTATAGATTCTTGTTTTCCCTTACAAACATCCCCTCTATGTCTTGTTATGTCTGGCCTCTCAATGTTCACAAAAGACATGGCTAACATTGGGCCATCTAAACCCTAAAGTCCTTCTAGAAATTCTTCAAAGAAAGGTAAAAGTCATATACTAGAATATGTGAAAGAATATATTATTGCTTTCTAGACAATCAATCTAAAAAAAATATCATCTGGTGAAAGTAATTTTGAAAGAGTGTCTACATTAAACTAAATGTAAAAGGGTCAGATTAGGATGTATATATATGGGGCAAAAAGAATGCAGACCCTCCTTTTTTTTTTTTTTTTGAGACCAAAAAAAAAAAAAAAAAAAAGTCTGTACTTATTGGGAAATTGCCAGAAAACTGGTATTGAAAATACTGGTAATAAGAAATAAAGCAAAAATCCAAACAAAATTTAAAAAAAAAACATGAAAATAATCCTTTATTTGACACTGAAACTAGGTTTTCAAATCCAAAAATAAATTACATGTAAAAAAATTGAGCCTTATTAAGGAATGATATATGTAGCGTTAGATTTATCTTTATTTTAACAAGTTTTAAAAACAGTCCTTGAGTGTATTGTTTGAAGTTTAATATTACCTCTTTTTAAAGTCTATATAGTGCTTTGGGTGTAAACCTACCTACAGTCTAATATCTAATACCTTGGGACCTATCCCTACTGCTATCTGGTGTTAGTGTAATCAAATTGCAATGGCAGCTCCTTAGACTAACACATTTCACTTCCTAAGTGTTGAAATTACAAAAATAAATATGCATGGAGACAAGTTTGACATTAAACATTCTACCACACTCAAAAGTATTATGATTTTAAGCAAAGACAGACAAATTATTTTCTTGTCATGCTTTGCACTGAGGCACCAGCTCAATGAAGTAACATTTATGTTACTGAAAGGTGGTGGCACAGTAAATCCTACTTCATTACCAATAAACTGAAGATCAAAACAATCAACCAAGCTCCACTGGTAATAAATTGAAAGTCAGTGGAGCACAAAATGTATTACTGTTAGAATTAATTTTGGCACAAAATGGGTTGTTGAGTTTTCCCCTTTTCCTAAGGCAAATCACCCCCAAGCAAATAGTTAATGGACTGTTGAAAAGTAAATTTTATGTGCTCACAGTATTCTGATGGAATTTGAATTTTATATTTGACTTTTGAACAGAATATAATCATTTGGACTCCATTTTACATGTATTTTGGAATATTTCTAAATATTTGTATTTTACAATAGTTTCATGATTAAATTGCATCTTAAAAAGTCTATTGGATTATATATAGAAGTTTTCCACACATTTAGCAAAAAGCTCTTAAGGACCAGCTGTCAGTCCATTATAATAAGTTGGATTGATACTTTATGGACTTAGGTGATTTAAAACTTGTTAACAAAATTGGAGTGTTTCATAGGAAGTTGTTTAGATACTGGAAGAATTTATAGACATACAATATGGTGCCAAATGAAGGAATATGATATGTTTATTAAGCATAATCTGGAAGTTTGGGACAGAGAGAGCTAAGCCTATCCATGGTGCTGAACCTAAAGATTCTGAACAGGAAGTGCAGAGATGTGGCAACTCCTTGACTCCCCTACTACGGGTTATCATCAGAGTCTAATTACATCTATTCTCTTTACTTCTGCTCATTTTAGACTAGCAGTTGAGCAAAGCCATTTTTAAGGATGTTGCATTATATAACTTTTACAATAGTAACTGACTGTAGCCATTAATGAGAAGGGCTCCATCTATATTTAGGTGATAATTCCCTCCAACGTCTAAAATAATAGATACTTTACTTTGTCTACTGGGTTACAATTCAACAAAGTTGCAGGACCAAAGCTTATTATTAAATATAATTTATAAAGCCTGATTAAATAATCTACAGAGAAGGGTTTTTTTCTATAATTTTCTTCTGACTCCATTTTCCAAGATCACTTTTTCAAAGGCTTTATGAAAGGGTAGAGATTTCTAAGCACATAACAAAATTCCTCATTGACCCAAGTTCCCTAGGTACACAAAATTCACTTAAGTCCATGTTTAAGGTTCATAAGCATCTCATGAGTCATAAATTGTCTTTGTGCACCTAATTAAACCCAACGGAAGAACGATGAGTGTGTCAGACGTTGTTGCATGACAGAACGCTGCTTGGGCTAGACTTTCCAATTTAACAACCAGTTCAAGATAAAGCCCTTAGCAATCAGTGAAAGAATGTTTGAGTTTTCTTATTGTATCACTTTGTAAAATTAAAACTGTCATTCAAAAATCCTTACATATCTGAGAGGATTCACTACAGAAGTACACAGATTTTCAGAGTAAAAAGACATTTTCATTTAATACCTCTATTCAAAATGAGGTAGCTAACTTATTCCAGATCATCTGGTAACAAAATCAGAATTTTGCCTCAATTCTCCTAACATGCACAAAGGTTTATTTTAATGGCAAAGCATCTTTGATGCAGTAAACTTCATTCTGAGTATAACTTAAGCCTTTAGTGGAACTTTATTTTACTTTATTTTTCATAATAAAGATTCATAACAGATATAATTTAGCTTCAAATTCAATTATTCTCATCATCTAAAGCTGAATCTGTTGCTTGTGAATCTTTGTAAAGCACAGAAGAGATTGCTATTGTTATATGAATCTTTTCAAACATGATTTTATTTCTTCATATCTACCAAGTTAAAGCTGCTCCTTAATCCATGTGGGAGTTGATTTCCATAGTTACATAAAGAGGTAATTTAGTAACAAAAACATTATCCCTATTCTAGATAGAAAGGAAGGTTTGTTCACTTCTGAAAATGGGTACCACAATCAGCTATTCATAATCCTTACCAAGAGTTTTCTTTAAAGGAAATAGTATTCCTGGTTTCTTCAGAATCAAAACGTTATGACCAATGAAGTATGTAAAATTTATCTGCACTTGCGAGGTGGAAATCATTAACAGGGGTTTGGTTGACTTGTAAAAATCACCTTTTAAAAATGAATCCATACTATTTTGCATTGGTAATGAAGATGATTATAATAATAGCTACCAATGACAAGATGATTAATTTATCCTGATAATGTGTAGATGAGTTTCTCTATGTTCAGTTTAGAATGATTTTCAAGCAGTCACTTTAACCAATCAATAAAAAGATATCCAGAGATCATATAAAAACAATCCTAGTAATTGATAAATACTAAAAAATGCATTAATAGGTATAATTATTTATAAGAACTATAGGGAGGCCTTCAAGATGGTGGAGGAGTAAGACATGGAGGTCACCTCCCTCCCCACAAATACATCAGAAATACATCTCCATGGGGAACAACTCCTACAGAACACCTATTGAACACTGGCAGAAGACCTCAGACTTCCCAAAATGCAAGAAACTCCACACGTACCTTGGTAGAGCAAAAGAAAAAAGAAAAAACAGAGAAAAAAGAATAGGGAAAGGACCTGCACCTCTCGGAGGGAGCTGTGAAAGAAGAAAAGTTTCCACACACTAGGAAGCCCCTTCACTGGTGGAGACGGGGCGTGGGGGGTGGGAAGGAGAGCACAGCAACAGAGGTTTAGAAGGCAAAGTGGAGAGATTCCTGCACAGAGGATCAGTGCCAACCAGCACTCACCAGCCTGAGAGGCTTGTCTGCTCACCCACCGGGGCGTGTGAGGGCTGGGAGCTGAGGCTCAGGCTTTGGAGGTCAGATCTAAGAGAGAAGACTGGGGTTGGCTGCATGAACATAGCCTGAAGGGGGCTAGTGCACCAAGCTAGCCGGGAGGGAATTCGAGAAAAAGACTGGAAGTAACTAAGAGCAAAGAGACCATTGTTATGTGGTGAATGAGGAGAGAGGATTCAGAACACCGCCTAAACAAGCTCCAGAAACGGGTGCAAGCCACAGCTATCAGCGCAGAAATCAGAGACAGGCATGAAATGCTAAGGCTACTACTGCAACCACCAAGACGCCTGTGTGCAAGCACAGGTCACACTATCACACCTCCCCTCCTGATAGCCTGTGCAGCCTGCCACTGTCTGGGTCCCATGATCCAGGGACAATTTTCCCAGGAGAACACAGGCACGTCTCAGTCTGTTGCAATGTTATGTTGGCCTCTGCCACCACAGGCTCGCCCTGCATTCCATACCCCTCCCTCCCCCTGGCATGAGTGAGCCAGAGCCCCCTATTCAGCTGCTACTTTAACCCCGTCCTGTCTGAACAAAGAACAGGCACTTTCAGGTGACCTAACACACAGAGGTGGGGCTGAATCCAAAGATGAACTCCAGGAGCTGTGCGAACAAAGACAAAAAAGGGAAATTTCTCCCAGCAGCCTGAGGAGAAGCGGATTAAATCTACATAATCAACTTGATGTACCCAGAATCTGTGGAATACCTGAATAGACATTGAATCATCCCAAAATTGAGGTGGTGGACTTTGGGACCATCTGCAGACTTGGGGTTTGCTTTCTGCATCTAATTTGTTTCTGGTTTTATGTTTATCTTAGTTTAGTATTAAGAGTTTATTATTATTGGTAGATTTGTTTACTGATTTGGTCACTGTCTTCCTTTTTATTTTTATATATAGATTTTTTTTTCATTTTTCTCTTTTTGTGAGTGTACATGTGTATGCTTCTTTGTGTGATTTTTTCTGTATATCTTTGCTTATATCATTTGTCCTAGGGTTCTGTCTGTCTGTATTTTTGTTTTGTTTTGTTTTTAGCATAGTTTTTAACACTTGTTATCACTGGTGGAATATTTTTTTTGGTTTCGTTGCTCTCTTTTTTCTTTCTTCCTTTTCATTATTTTTCTTTTTTTAATTACTTTTTAATTTTTAAAAATTTAAAAAAATTTTATTTTAATAACTTTATTTTAATTTATTTTCCTTTCTTTCTTTCTTTCTTTCTTTTTTATTTCATTCTTTCTCCTTTTTCTTCTGAGCCGTGTGGTTTATAGGGTCTTCATGATCTGGTCGGCTGTCAGGCCTGTGCCTCTGAGGTGGGAGAGCTGAGTTCAGGACACTGGCCCACCAGAGAACTCCCAGATCCATGTAATATCAAATGGCAAAAGCTCTCCCAGAGATCTTTATTGGAAGACAAAGACCCACCTCCACTCAACGACCAGCAAGCTACAGTGCTGGACAACCTATGCTAGACACCTAACAAGACAGGAACACAAACCCACCCATTGGCAGAGAGACAGCCTAAAATCATATTAAGGTCACACACACTCCAAAACACACCAGCAGGCACGGTCCTGGCCACCAGAAAGACAAGATCCAGCCTCATCCACCAGAACACAGGCACAAGTCCCCTCCACCAGGAAACCTACACAACCTACTAAACCAAACTTAGCCACTAGGGGAAGACACCAAAAACAATGGGAACTACGAATGTGTAGCCTGTGAAAAGGAGACCCCAAAAACAGTAAGTTAAGCAAAATGAGAAGACAGAGAAACACACAGATGATGAAAGAGCAAGGTAAATACACACCAGAACAAACAAATGAAGAGGAAATAGTGAGTCTAACTGAAAAATAATTCAAAGTAATGATAGGAAATATGATCCAAAATATTGGAAATAGAATGGAGAAAATACAAGAAATGTTAAACAAGGACCTAGAAGAACTAAAGAGCAAAAAAAAAAATAAAAACTATGATGAGTGAAAAAATAAATGATATTAAAAATTCTCTAGAAGGAATCAATAGCAGAATAACTAAAGCAGAAGAACAGATAAGTGACCTGGAAGATAAAATAATGGAAATAACAACTGTAGAGCAGAATAAACAGAAAAGAATGAAAAGAATTGAGGACAGTCTCAGAGACCTCTGGGACAACATTGAACGTACAAACATTCAAATTGTAGGGGTCCCAGAAGAAGAAGGGAAAAAGAAAAAAATATGAGAAAATATTTGAAGAGATTATAGTTGAAAACCTCCCTAATATGAGAAAGGAAATAGTCAAGTCCAGGTTGTGCAAATAGTCCCATATAAGATAAATCCAAGGAGAAACACGCCAATACACATATTAATCAAACTATCAAATATTAAATACAAAGAAAAAATATTGAAAGCAGCAAGAGAAAAGCAACAAATAACATCCAATAGAATCCCCATAAGGTTAAGAGCTGATCTTACAGCAGAAATTCAGCAAGCCAGAAAGGAGTGGCAGGACATATTTAAAGTGATGAAAGGGAAAAACCTACATCCAAGGTTACTCTACACAGCAAGGATCTCATTGAGAGACGATGGAGAAATTAAACCTTTACAGACAAGCAAAAGCTAAGAAAATTCAGCACCACCAAACCAGCTTTACAACAAATGCTAAAGGAACTTCTCTAGGCAGGAAACACAAGAGAAGGAAAAGACCCACAAGAACAAACCCAAAACAATTAAGAAGATGGTAATAAGAACATACATATCAATAGCTCCCTTAAATGTAAATGGATAAATGCTCCAACCAAAAGACATAGACTGGCTTAATGGATACAAAACAAGACCATTATATATGCTGTCTACAAGAGACCCACTTCAGACCTAGGGACACATACAGACTGAAAGTGAGGGGATTGAAAAAGTTATTCCATGCAAATGGAAATCAAAAGAAAGCTGTAGTAGCAATTCTCATATCAGACAATACAGACTTTAAAATAAAAACTGTTACAAGAGAAAAGGAAAGACACTAAATAATGATCAAGGGATCAATGCAAGAAGATAAAAAATTGTAAATATTTATGCACTCAACATAGGAGGACCTCAATACATAAGGCAAATGCTAACATCCATAAAAGGGGAAATCGACTTTACCAAAATCATAGGAGGGAACTTTAACACCTCACTTTCACCAAAGGAGAGATCATCCAAAATGAAAATAAATGGAGAAACATAAGCTTTAAATGAAACATTAAATAAGATGGACTTAATTGATATTCATAGGACATTCCATCCAAAAACAGCAGATTACACTTTCTTCTCAAGTGCTCATGGAACTTTCTCCAGGATAGATCATATCTTGGGTCACAAATCAAGCCTTGGTAAATTAAAGAAAATTGAAAGAGTATCAAGTATCTTCTCCAACCACAACACTATGAACTAGGTATCAATTACAGGAAAATATCTGTAAAAAATACAAACACATGGAGGCTAAACAATACACTACTAAATAACCAAGAGATCACTGAAGAAATCATAAAGGAAATCAAAAAATACCTAGAAATAAATGACAATGAAAACACAATGACTCAAAACTTATGGGATGCAGCAAAAGCAGTTCTAAGAGGGAAGTTTATAGCAATACAATACTATCTCAAGAAATAAGAAACATCTCAAATAAACAACCTAACCTTACACCTAAATCAATTAGAGAAAGAAGAATGAAGAAAACTGCAAAGTTAGCAGAAGGAAAGAAATCATAACGATCATATCAGAAATATATGAAAAAGAAATGAAGGAGGCAATAGCAAAGATCAGTAAAACTAACATCTGGTTCTTTGAGAAAATAAAATTGATGAACTATTAGCCACACTCCTTAAGAAAAAAATGGAGAAACTCAAATCAATAGAATTAGAAATGAAAAAGAGAAGTAACAACTAACACTGCAGAGACACAAAGGATCATGAGAGATTACTACAAGCAACTATATGCCAATAAAACCTGGAAGAAATGGACAAATTCTACGAAAAACACAACCTTCCAAGACTGAACCAGGAAGAAACAGAAAATATAAACAGACCAATCACAAGCACTGAAATTGAAACTGGGATTAAAAATCTTCCAACTAACAAAAGCCTAGGACCAGATGGCTTCGCAGGAGAATTCTATCAATATTTAGAAAAGAGGTAAAACTTATCCTTCTCAAACTCTTCCAAAATATAGCAGAGGAAGGAACACTCCCCAACTCATTCTACAAGGCCACCATCACACTAATACCAAAACCAACAAAGATGCCACAAAGAAAGAAAACTACAGGCCAATAGCACTGACGAATACAGATACAATTATCCTCAACAAAATACTAGCAAACAGAATCCAACAGCACATTTAAAGGATCATAGACCATGTTCAAGTGGGGTTTCTTCAGGAATGCAAGGATTCTTCAAAATATACAAATCAATGAATGTGATACACCATATTAACAAATTGAAGGACAAAAACCGTACAATCATCTCAATAGATGCAGAAAAGCTTTTGACAAAATTCAATACCCATTTAAGATAAAAACCCTCCAGGAAGTTGGCATAGAGGGAACTTGCCTCAACGTAATAAAGGCCATATATGACAAACCCACAACCAACATCGTTCTCAATGGTGAAAAACTGAAACCATTTCCTCTAAGGTCAGGAACAAGACAAGGTTGTCCATTCACACCATTATTATTTGACATAGTTTTGGAAGTTTTAGCCATAGCAATCAGAGAAGAAAAAGAAATAAATGGAATCCAAATCAGAAAAGAAATAAAGATGTAACTGTTTGCAGAAGACATGATACTATACATAGAGAACCCTAAAGATGCTACCAGAAAACTACTAGACCTAGTCAGTGAATTTGGTAAAGTAGCAGGATACAAAAATTAATGCACAGAAATCTTTTTCATTCCTATACACCAATGAGGAAAAATCTGAAAGAAAAATTAATAAATACTGCAATTTACCATTGCAACAAAAAGAATAAAATACCTAGGAATAAACCTACATAAGGAGAAAAAAGACCTGTATGCAGAAAACTATGACACTGATGAAAGAAATTAAAGATGATATAAATAGATGGAGAGTTATATCATGTTCTTGGATTGGAAGAATCAACATTTTGAAAATGACTATACTATCCAAAGCTATCTACAGATTCAATGCAATACCTATCATTCTAACAATGGCATTTTTCACAGAACTAGAGCAAAAATTTTCACAATGTGTATGGAAACACAGAAGACCCCGAATAGCCAAAGCAATCTTGAGAAAGAAAAACGGAGCTGGATGAATCAGGCTCCCTGACTTCAGACTATACTAAAAAGCTACAGTAGTCAAGACAGTATGATACTGGCACAAAAACAGAAATATAGATCAATGGAATAGGATAGAAATCCCAGGGATAATCTCACACAGATATAGTCTCCTTAATTTTGGTAAAGGAAGCAAGAATATACAATGGAGAAAAGGAAGGTTCTTCAATAAGTGCTGCTGCTAAACAGGACAGCTACATGTAAAATAATGAAATTAGAACAGTCCCTAACACTATACACAAAAATAAGCTCAAAGTGAATAAAAGACCTAAATGTAAGGCCAGAACCTATAAAACTCTTAGAGGAAAACATAGGGAGAACACTCTATGACATAAATCACAGCAAGATCCTTTTTGACTCACTTCCTAGAGAAATGGAAAATAAAACAAAAATAAACAAATGGGACCTAATGAAACTTAAAAAAGTTTGCACAGCAAAGGAACCCATAAACAATACAGAAATACAGCAGCTCACAATGGGAGAAAATATTTGCAAATGAAGCAATTGACAAAGGATTAGTCTCCTAATTTACAAGCAGCTCATCCAGCTCAATATAAAAAAAAAACCAACAACTCAATCCAAAAATGGGCAGAAGACCTAAATAGACATTTATCCAAAGAAGATATACAGAATGCCAACAAACACATGAAAGGATGCTCAACATCACTAATCCTTAGAGAAATGAAAATCATAACTACAATGAAGCATCACCTCACACCAGTCAGAACGGCTGTCATCAAAAAATCCACAAACAGGGCCTCCCTGGTGGCGCAGTGGTTGAGAGTCCGCCTGCCGATGCAGGGGATACGGGTTCGTGCCCCGGTCTGGGAGGATCCCATATGCCGCGGAGCAGCTGGGCCCGTGAGCCATGGCCGCTGGGCCTGCGCGTCCGGAGCCTGTGCTCCGCAACGGGAGAGGCCACAACAGTGAGAGGCCCGCATACCGCAAAAAGAAAAAAAAAAAAAAATCCACAAACAATAAATGCTGGAGAGGGTGTGGAGAAAAGGGAACCTTCTTGCATTGTTGGTGGGAATGTAAATTGGTACAGCCACTATGGAGAACAGTATGGACGTTCCTCAAAAAACTAAAAATAGAACTACCATACGACCCAGCAATCCCACTACTGGGCATATAACCTGAGAAAATCATAATTCAGAAATAATCATGTACCACAATATTCATTGCAACTCTATTTACAATAGCCAAGACATGGAAACAACCTAAGTGTCCATCAACAGATGATGGATAAAGAAAGTATGGCACATATATACAATGGAATATTACTCAGCCATTAAATGAAACAAAATTGAGTTATTTGTAGTGAGGACCTATAAACTGTCATACAGAGTGAAGTAAGTCAGAAAGAGAAAAACAGATTGTGTATGCTAACACATGTTTATGGAATAAAAAAAAAATCGTTCTGAAAAACCTAGGGGCAGGATAGGAATAAAGATGCAGAAGAAGAGAATGTACTTGCAGACATGGGGAGGGGGAAAAGTAAGCTGGGATGAAGTGAGAGAGTGACATTTTCATATATACACTACCAAATGTAAAATAGCTAGTTGGAAGCAGCTGCATAGCACAGGGAGATCAGCTCGGTGCTTTGTGACCACCTAGAGGGGTGGGATAGGGAGGATGGGAGGGATACGCAAGAGGGAGGAGATATGGGGATATATGTATATGTATAGCTGATTCAGTTTGTTATAAAGCAGAAACTAACACACCATTGTAAAGCAATTATACTCCAATAACGATGTTAAAACAAAACAAAACAAAATAAAACTCTAGACGTTTCACTGCATTTTTGAAACGTAAGTTTTGAGCAAATCACATGTAAAAATTTATATAAAATCATATGCTTTTCAGTATTTTGTATTTTGAGCACCTTTAATTAATCAAACTGTAAATGTGTTAAGAGGAGTGAAAATGTTTTAAATGAATATAAGAATTCTGAGAAATCACACATGTAATGCTAACAGGGCATTAGAGAAAAGATCAAATTGACTGCTATTGAAATGAAAGCCTAAAATGAATGCAGTTGAACAAAGAGCAATGAAAAATGAGGAAGGAGATTAGAAATGAGATAATGAGCAAAATGTGATAAGGTTAATCTAATGAAACACTTCATTTGAATAACCAAGAAGATGTAATCCATGTGGAAGGGCACAACATAGGAAAACGGTGTTAGAACTGTGAATATTGCAATAAACTTACATCTTGGTGTCATAGCACACCTACTTTGCATTTCCATCTGACAGAAAAAATGTGTATCATATGTTACAGGCCATCAACAAATCACTTTGGCAGACTCTATTTATACTTTCCTAAGCCTGTATTTGGTCACTTTGCTGTCTCTAGGGTGTGAACATTTTATTGTTTAAGTGTCCTGCTTGATCAGCAAACAAATATGCTTACAAAAAATATAAATTAATTAAATTCTTAAAATTTTATAAGTATCCATTCAAATATGCTGACATGACATATAATTGACATGATATATATAATCCAGGTATAATTGATTATACACATGTTATACTAATGACAATCATAAAAGTATACAATTATAAATAGTATTCTTTGGTGTTCTGAAAGCACATCTCAATTCCTCCTCCCCTAGGATCTGTTGATAGAATATGATAGCATACCCTAACAAAAGTATTTAATGAAAAATTCTCCATTCCCCAAATGACTTTCTTCTAGGTGTAGTAGATCCTCTTTCTTGTATTTTACTACAGAGTAAGTCCAAAAATCAGATGCCTTTTTTAAATTTATTATCATTATTTGCAAGAATCACTTAGTCATGCCATTTGCTATTTCTGAGTATGCTGTAAATGTTTCAAGTTAACTTTAGGCATCGTTTCTAACAAATTGTTTTTTATGAGTTATGTTCTCATCCAATAAGTGGTGAAAATGTTCATTTCCTTTATTAACCACCAAAGTACTGATTGCTTCTTTCTTTCCATAATGTTTTCAGAGTTCTTTGTCTATATGTTATTTCTGTGTTATTATCAGCATTCCAGTCTGATAAAGAGTGTTTATCAACTCTGTTTACATTTTGAAATCACAAAATACAGTTTTATTACTTGATCCTCTTAGTAGAGTCAAATCCTGAGGTCTCAGCTAAAAACAGATCCTTGAGTTGTTAATTGACATGACACTTGTATAAATAATATTTCACTGGTAACAGTATTTCAAAGTTATCATTATCACATTGTTTTATACATATTTTCATGCTTAATATAATATGCTTTCCATTTGAGGAAGTCCCCTTCACTCAATATTTTTTATAGGGTCTCTTTTAGTTTGGTAAAGTATGGCTAATATTTCAGTAGCCTCAAGATTTCCTGGAAGCATACAGGCTACACATTTTAGATAAAATTAAATTAAATTAATCCACTCTATCATTATGTATTTCATCCACTGGACATATACAAACAAATATTCACACACACACACACACATTTTAGAGGCGAAGAAGAGATAAATAAAAAATTGGGCAGGTGAATGATAAATTCAATGAAGAAACTCAAACAGAGTGACGTTATAGTGATCAGATAGAAAGTAATTTAAACTAAATGGTACAGAAGGCTTTTGGGGGGAAAGTGCCATGTTGTTAAAACTGGTACCCTACTAACAGGTCACTAAGAAAATATCTGAAGGCAAAGAATTTCAGATTAAACAAACAAGTTATAAATGAATTTGTAGATTAAAAATAAATATTTAAGCAAGTAATTAAATAAATATAACAAAACTAATTCAAAATAGGTGTTCTATGATTCTTTGGTACTTGAACCCATTTACAAGGAATTTGTTTTTCAACCCATCTGGAAATATTCTGTGAATCCATACTAAATGGTTTCGGTAAAAGTAATTTAGCTCTCAATTTCTGATTTTGGTCTTAAAGGTTGTGATTGTTCCCATCCTTGTGTACCTATATCAGTGGGACTATCACATCACCACTTCTCTGCTGTCTCTTCCAAATTGCACTAAGTCTGAAGTGTCCCTGGGAGCACCACACCTGAGGAACTTTGCCTTAGCCTCATGCAATCACCATTACAGCAGACATGCTGCTGTAGTCATTTGCATCCGTGTCATGACAAGAAAAGAAAACTACAGACCAAGATCTTTTATAGAATAAGATACAAAATCTTTTTTTCCCCACTCGCTGATACAAAATCCTTAACAAAATATTATCAAATATGTGAGGAATATATAAGTGAAATACATCCTGATCATGTGAGAATCATCCAACAAATAGAAGTTTATTTCAACACTTGAAGATAAACAGATGTAATTCACTATAATAACACAGGGGGAAAATGATTATTCCAATAATTACAGAAAAAGTACCTGCTGCACACTTCAAAATATATCCTGGTGTCATATCTATAATGAAAGGAATACACTTGAGTAATATTGTCAGATATTACACCAAAGTGTCACACTGTAACTAATGACAAGCTAAAAGGACACCATAATTTCCAAGCATACTTTTCTTATATATTGGGAAACAAGTATTTATCATCTGTTAATAATAACTGAATACCTCTATTAATTTTAATCCTCTTTTAATCCTTAATCCTCTTTCTGAGAATCAGAAGACACTTAAAGAATCAAGAGAAGACAAAACAAAACAAACAAAAGAAAACCCAAACTCTTTTCTTCTCTTTCCCTCAGTGGTCTAATATTACTGAATATTACCTTAGCCAACAAATAAATTAAAAAAATAAGAAAATTGTCCAACATCCAAAGCAAAGTAAAATTAAAGAAATACAAAAGAGGGCTGTGCCCAACAAATCCAAATCTCTATTGAAAGCCAATAGTGAAAATAAATTTTAGCTGTGAATCCCTTTAAACAGAAGCTACAGTACATGTAATTGCACTGTACTAAACCTCCTTTTAAATTTATTTTTCCTTTAAATATAATGTGTTTTACTGCAAGCTATACAAGCTCAGAATGAAAGCACTATTTTACAGTGATATGTACATATAATAATATTCAGTATAAAATATGTAAGATATTCAATGCTGTGATTTGTTTGGATGATGGTAAGCACTCTTCCATAGCAGTAAAATATAGGTCTACAGTGCACAATTCTGGTTATTTGCCTTCTAGATTAACAGAGACTGGAAAACATTCCTTGCCTTAGTAAGTTTTGCTAAACATTGAGAGAGAGAGAGAGAGAGCGCGCTCTTGCTTCAGAATAGAAATTGTCTTATGTTCTTACATTAGAATAAAATGTGCAATATATCAAATAGGCATATTAATCAATTCATAAAATATTTCTAAGTAAATATCACAATGGACTGAATTGTGGAGAATAAATTATAAAAAAACAATTTAGGGCTTCCCTGGTGGGGCAGTGGTTGAGAGTCCGCCTGCTGATGCAGGGGACACGGGTTCGTGTCCCAGTCCAGGAAGATCCCACATGCCTCAGAGCAGCTGGTCCCATGACCAATGGCCACTGAGCCTGTGCGTCCAGATCCTGTGCTCTGCAATGGGAGAGGCCACAACAGTGAGAGGCCCGCATACCACACACACACACACACAAAAAAAAAAACACACACACAAAAACAAAACAAACAAGCAAAAAAAAATTTTAATCACAACATAAAAATATATATTTCTCACCCAAACTATTTTTATTCTAAACTAGTGACTCATATAGCTTGTTAAAAAGAGAAAAAGAGCTGTCAGTATTTTGTAGCTGTCATTTCCTTAAGGGATTAAATCTAGTGCTAAAAAAGCTAGTTTGCTAAAATTTCTAATTTAAACATTTGAACAAGCATATAGTTGTTAGCATAACATTGCTTTTTACCATTTCTATCTGCAACGTTAATCACAATTCTGGGCCCCTTAACGGTTAAACATGTTAAGTTCTCTCAGTTTGTGAAGTAATTGGGGATGACAGTAAGATTTTCTCAGAAAGTACTTAACAATGGATTGAAATTTTCTAAGATCTTTTGTCAAACTTAACATGTATCTCTCCTGAAATATCTGCATATGTGCAGAAAATGTAGCCATATATGATATTTAGAATTCATGACCTAATAACATAAAAGTACTGTTTTAATATATTCACTGACAAATCAATTGATAACAACTATAAAATAATGTGCTCTCTCTGTAGGAATTATAATAACAGTAAATCCTCAATTTTGGCATCTTTGTGTTTTGTAATTACCAAATGCTTTTATATTTTTTCAAAGAAAGGTAAACCATTTAATTGTGGCTTTTACTTAATAGAGACATCCTTAAACATATAATAAAACTAGATATATCTGTTTACTGAATCTTATGATTTCATCATTCTTTGATGAAATCTTATTATTATTTTATAATAAAAGGTCATGTTTGAGTTTTCATGATCTAGTGTTCTGATCTAGCATTTAAAGTCACCATCCACCAGCTCTGAAGTCCATTAGTAAAACTGAGGAAAACACTGAGGTAAGAATTGGAGAAGTAGATTTTTTTTAGGTGATGTCTATATCCAAAATATTATCTCTCAATGGATGGGAGCAGCAGTAGGAACTGTAAATCAGTTAGAAAAATGATGAGTTAAGAAAAGTTTGAATAAAGAGAAATGTACATAGACTATTGTTTCCACCAATGTCAAAGTTTACTCAACCTTAGACTCTGAAAAACACTTGTATTAGGATGAATTTTGGAAAAACATTTTTACATTTTCAAAAAACCTCAGTTTGGAAAATAAAGGAGACAATAAACTAAAAAAGAAATTCATATCTAAATGCCCTGAAATCTTGCTCTACCGTGACCTATTATAAGATGAATTTGTGTCCGAGGTATTTCTATCTCATACTTCCTCCAATGAATTCTAAGGGAATTCATTAGAGTAAGCAGCAAAAGAATCTACTTGTAACATTTTTTAACCTATAACAGAGTAATGTGGTGTTGACCATGTTGTAAACCCTAATGTCCTTTCTAGAAAAGAAAATATATCAGAGGACATTTTTTACATTATAGTTAAAAGAAGTATTTATAAGATCATCATACAAGATTTATTTGTTCCATATTACTAGGCACATCAAACCTTTTTAGTAGCTACATGTAGTTTGAAGAGCATAAAAAAATCTTAATGAAGATCCTTAATGAAGGCATCTTTATGAATAAAGTAAAATATAAAATGAAGAAAATGAACCACCTTTTATGAACACAGACCTAATGTTCTAAATTATGCTCAAATCTTCAATGAATAGGATGAATTCAGCATGTATAAGGTAGACTCTTGACCTAGCAATAGGTAAAGTTAACAAAAATCTTGTCTTCCTGCAAATCCCAATACCAAATACTTAATACCTGAGATATTTATAACAATGGAACACAAGAAGAAAGTATCACCACATAGTAGCAGGCTTATTCTTACATGAAGTAAAAAAATAATTAAATACCTATTTATATGACTAGATAACAGAAAGACAAAGGCACAAGCAGATTATATAAAGGGCTAAATTCATAAACAAAATAATTTAGTAGGAAAATGTCATTTTTCCATTGTTTTATTATGTAATCAAAGTCAGAGATTGTGAATTGTTTCCTGATGACATTTCTTAGATTCACCACAGTCCTGGCCCAGAAGTGCTCTTCTATCTTTCCTTACACTCTCCTTAGTTGTGTAACTAGTTTAGGCCCTCCCCATATTTAGAAATGTGTGATTACTTTCAAATTTCTCACACCATGTTAGAAGTCATTCTTCTGCACCACTTTCCTAGATTTTGTATATTTTTTCATTCTTCTACAAAAATTGAATAAAATATTATCTACTTTATTTATTTGCAAGAAGTTCCATTACTGAAAAAAGTCATATCATTGTGTGTTCTTATGCTTTTGGGATGAAATGCATAAATTGGTAGATATTTTTAATGTATTTCCTACCTTAGACATGACCAGATGATACTGTGCTAGTCTCAGGTTGATCATTATGTGAGAGACCTGGGCTCACAGCCAGACCAATATGCCATTGGCTGAAAGAAAACAATGTAGTGCTGAACCATACATAAAAATCACAAACGGCTCTTTTGTAATTTAATCAGATATCTGCTTTCATGTGTCATGTTTATCTGGTATACATACATTTTTTTCTGATTTGATCTAGTTATTAAACTGAATGTGATTACAAATATGTGTAGTTGAGCTACAGACATATAAGATACATGTATATATATATGTATGATATAGATATCTGCTGATGGAGATATCAGCTATCCCTATATATGTTTGTATTAATCACCCACATATACACATGCACATACACATGCTTATACATTAGAAAACAAAAAATTTAAGTGTATCTCTGCTTTCCCTGTTTGTTTGTGTGTGTGTTTTCTAAGTCTTTCTTGATGTTTCCTGAGAGGGAGTTTATTTTATTTACCTAGGAAATCCCCACTTGACAAAACCATCAACTAGACCCAGTGCAGGGGTGACTACCCTCATTTCTTTTATGTTTGTTTTTGGTTTTGTTTTTTAATTTTTATTGGAGTATAATTGACAGACAATGTTGTGTTAACTTCAGGTGTACAGCAAAGTAAATCAGTTATACATATATATATATATATATATATATATTTCCCCCCCCTTGTTGTTTTTTTAGATTCTTTTCTTATAAAGGTCATTACAGAATATTGAGTAGAGTGCCCTGTTCTATCCAGCAGGTTCTTATTAGTTATCTATTTTATATATAGTAGTGTGTATATGTCAATCCCAATCTCCCAATTTATCCCTCCCCACCTTACCCCCTGGTAACCATAAGTTTTTTTTTCTACATCTATGACTCTACTTCTGTTTTGTTAATAAGTTCATTTTTTCTTAGATAGAAAATAATTACCTTGCTTTCTGATCAGGACTGTATTTGCTTTAGGAACAACTTTTCCAGAGACAACTCCTCATTTGAAGTTTTAAATAAGTGTAATTGTTTATATTTTAGTAAGCAAAAAGAAAACCCCTCGTTTTCTCCTTCTTGCCTCCCTCCTTCCCTCTTTCCTTCTTTCTTTCTCTTTCCTTCCTTCTTCCCCTTTCTTCTTTCTTTCTTTCTTTCTTTCTTTCTTTCTTTCTTTCTTTCTTTCTTTCTTTCTTTCTCCTTTTTTCTTTTTCTTTTTCGTTTAAAAATACCCTCAATAAAATCTCTGATTCTTTTTACTTTATGTATAGTCATCACAGTCATCAAAATTGTTATGCAAATCTCAAGAGGAACAGGCCCCAGGTATTTTGTTTTATATCTTTCTAGTCTTCCATCCCTTCATCTTCTAGTCTCTCTTGAATTTTTGACCATTAATAATATGAGAATAAGGTTAGTGTATTGCATAACTGCTAGGCAGATTTTATAACTCATGAAAGACATTTAACAAGAATGAAAGCATCACAAGAGAATTTTAACTTTATGTTGACTAGTTCATTATGTAGAATTCCCTTACTTTACAAAATGTTACATAAATGATTTGGTTAGCCTGGTAGAACTTAAATCTCTCAAGTACACATATATTTAATTACCTTCATAAATTCACTTTCATAACTAAACAAAATCAGAAAAAAATATTTTTCTTGAAGCTTTACAGAGGGCACAAAACCATTTGCATTAATAAGGACTTAATATTTACATGGTAATATAAGTACAACTTAACAAGATAATTAATCTTTAGGTAAGCCAAGTCCATACTAACCACTTTAAGTTTATAAGGGCTGATTGCAAGAGCAAATAAGCTAGGCTTGGTTTTTAGGATCTCTGCTATTATTAGTTTCTGCTTGTGGTAAGTTAATAGATTATATATATATATGCTTATATCACATTATATATATCACATAATATATATTGTGTGCACCAGATTATATACATGTCTCTATATGTGTCTGTATAGATAGAGATATAGGTATTCTCACTTACTCTGCTCTAAGTTTTTGGTTATGTGATAGAAAATAGAGTGTCATATATTAAAGTACCTTTATATATGTAGATAATTTTTATTTAGGTAGATTTTTTAAAAGAATATTTTAAAAATGTACATTGTCTAAAGAACTTTCATGTATTATAATTAAAGTTTAAGGCTATAAAATAAACTGATGAGGTTCTTTCCAGAAAATGAAAAATTACATTACCTTCAATATATAAAATTATAATAGTAAACCCTAAAATACAAACACAAAATGGAAACACATCCATATTTTTGTTAAATATCAGTTGGTAGCTTTGTTATCTGCTACTTGAAAGACCTGACATGCCATTTCTAGAATTGTTGCCATGCATTATCCATGTATTATTTTAAAAGCAGAAAAAATACTTTGGAAACAGTATTTTAGCATATACAAACTAAGTAACAGGGAATTGGAAAATTACTTTTGCTTTCCCATTTCTGATTAAAAGCAAAACAAATAGAGTAGTTCAGTAAATATTCCAAGTAAGCAAGTAAGTAGAAAAACCCAACATTGTCACCTTACACAAAACCACTAAGATATGTTCATTTTTATTTATGGTAATTTCTGCAAAAAAGAAAAAAAAGTGCTATAAAACACTATGGAAGAAGAATAAGGAGAAAAAAACTGATTTGTGAACTTGTAGGAAATTGGAAGAACATGATGTTAATTTTTACAATGATAAATCTCTTCAATGTTTTCATATTACTTGGGTAACTAATATACTAATATAACTAATATCCCAAAATAAAATATTATGTGGTTAGTACCATTCTTATTATCAAATTTAATAGATGATCAAACTTGAAATTGAAAGGTCATAAACCTCTCAGAATCCTTTAGCTAGGAAGAGAAATAACCATGATGAGAACACTGGTTATTTATTTCCCTTTATTCCAAATTCAGCATTCTTTTCACCTATCTATAAGGTATTTCACCAGAATTCATGAAAAATTTTCTTAAATATTTATTTTGGTTTTAAAATAACATAGTATATACATTTTATAAATGAAGGTCCTAATCACTTAAATATTTGCTTATCTCAAAATACTTTTTAGTGGGGAAGCCCCCTAAATATTGCATATGAATGTTTAATTTTTGCATGACCTATTCTCTGTATAATGCTATTTTTTTGAATAAAATATCCATGAGGGAAATTATTAGGTATAATTTTTACTGGATATCCTTAATTACTTAAAATATTTACCTTTTTATGATTAACAAATAAATAGATTTGATTAAATATGAATGGCAAAATAATGACATTTTAATATGATTGTTTTAATAACTGATTATCATGAGTGAGGCTGTATACTGTACCAATCAATAATAGCACATCTAAACTAATACAAAATATATATATCAGAGTTTTATTTGGCTTCACAGAAGTAAGGTACTATCTTTTTAGAATGACCAAACCAAACAAAAGAAGATAAACAACAGCAAAAAAAAGTCTTAAATTTACTGTTGATCAAAAAGAGCAAGAAAAAAATTTAAAAAATAAAAACAAACAAAAAATAAAATAAATTTTGCCATAGTTCATAGAACTATAAGCCCTTTTACTGTGCAGAAATTTAGTCTCCAGAAATGGAATTTATGATAGAATTAATTCTCATTCCCAGACTTCATTTACTGTTCTTTCTACAAAATCAGAAATGTATTTCCTAATTCTTTAGATTAAAAGTGATGGAATGAGAGTAAGGCTAAATATAAATAGTAATAGAAGCATATGTTACATTTCTTCAAAAGGACTGTAAATCTCTCAAAGGTAAAAGAAAATCCTAGCCACCTGGCCAGAGCACTCAGAGTGAGGAGGGCCCACTGAAGTGAGGACGAGAACAAGTCATGTGTGATTCTACCCAGACCAGCTCCCTTCCATGGATTGTCAGCTCTTCTGATTCTAAACCACTCTTTCATCCCATTCCCCAATTTCCTCAGTTTCCTTACAGCTGAATTTTCCCTGCCCTTCTCATGACTGCTTTCTTTCTGTTCACCACATCTTCAACTAACATTTGAGGTCACCACTGCTAGACTATACAACACATCATGTATTTGGGTCTATCTGCAGTTGATATACATATGGGTTTTTTTTTTTTCTTTTTTGTTTTTTGTTTTCTGTCACAATAACACATTTGCTAATCCTCCACTGAGCTGAATGCTTCCAGCATAGTTATTTCTGAGGGAACACTTAACATTCAAATTCAGTTTAAATTTGACTGTTAAAAAAAAAAAAAAAAAAGACTGCCTACATTTTGGTAAGTTTCAACATCAAATGATGGTAAAGCAAAATGACATATTATCCTCTAAAAGCTCTTTCAACAACAGGACCCATGCTTGGAAATCATGCATATGATCAAGTCTTATTTCTGTGTTTTATCCAGTGGGTTTGGAGTGGAGAAAAGGTGTGGAAGTCAAGAGGGGATATTAAAAGATCAAACCATAGGGAAAAGGAAGCAACAATGCAAAGTCAAGATAATCTGATGAACAGGCCTGGAAAAACTCATCTAGATTCAGTTTTTTTTCCTTCATTTTCATTCCTCTTCCAAATGTCATTATAATAGCAGCACCACAGCCCTTAGAATCACAGAAAACAAGACATTTTTAGATCTTAGAAATTAAAATATTTTCCTGGCAATTAAAATAAAATTCTGAGAGGTCTCCAGGGTTACCATGTTAGTTATTGACAAAACTTTCAGAGTTAGGCTCAGAATGCAAGTTCAAGGTCCTTTTCATTATGACACAGAGTCTTTCCATGCAATCTGAGCTTAATTTCACACACAAAAAGCCCTTTTGTAATGAATAATTTTCTCCATTTCATTCTATCTGTAAGATGTAGAGTATCTTCTGGAAAACAAAATTACTTTTAGATATCTTTATTGTGAGATTTATATGCAGAAATATTAAACAGGAATTTAAATAGATCACTTTATTTTCATAATTGAGATCTGGCCTCAAAGTCCTTAAAATGTACATGATATTGGAAGTCAAAAACAATCATAAGAGTGTCTCAGGATAGAGTTAGCATAAAGAGAGGGACCAGAAGAGAATCGTAAGATACCCTTCCTTTAATTATTATTTTGTGCCCCTAAACCTTAGGATCTAGAAGAATGTTTGGTAGAATGTTGAATTAATGAATGAAATAATTGCACTCCTTTAAAGCAGGAAGAAATAGAAAATGAAGATACATAGGGCAATATAAATGGTAAAAGAACAGCAAAAGAGCTCAGTGCCACAGAATCCAAAAGAAGAAAGGCATTCCAGGAGTAAACCAGCAAAACAAAATGCTACTGAGATCAAGCATGGTGAATCTGGATAAATTATGTTAGATACATGGAACTCTGGAATCCTTAATAATGTGGGTTTGAGTAAAATGAAGGGGATAAAAACAAGATTATAGAAATAAGTTACAATCCTGCTTTCCAGGTGCTCATAATCTAATGGGTATAGGGGAAAATAACAGAAAAATGAATGATTTATTACAATAGATTGAGACAATGTTACAACAGAAAAAAAAATGGGTATGAGAGAAGCCCTTAGGTCATAAGAGGGCTTCTTGGAGAAGGTAATGCCTGAGTTGCATCTTAAGGACCAGAGGAATAAACTACACAGAGTAGCACAATTATAGATGAGTAGTAGGGATGGTTATTAGTGTATTTCAGGTAGTAGAAGTATACATACAAAGAAAAAGTGAGAGTAGATTTAGAGAACTCAAGTGATTCTTTAAGTTCTAGTTTCCATTATAAATAATTGGGCCAAGAACTTCCTGGCTTCCTTTCTTGCCATTCACATTTTCAGTCTAGTCCAATATATTTAACTGAAAATAAAAATGCAATTTCATTCCTAAAGTTTCCAACTAACTTTGAGCAGGAGTAAATTCCTTTAATGGATCTAAATGAACGCTTCCATTATATATAAAGGAAGTGACATTAAAAGAGAACCAGTGTCTTCCCAATTTATAAAAAATAAACGAAAAGGAAGACATATCCTTTTCAGTTTCTTAATACATATAAAATCAAGCAAAAATAATGATCATAATGGTAGAAAAGAAATGTATCCTAAAGTAACAGTTACACACTTTAGGAATAGTTTCCCTGAAAATTATAGTATTTTTACTCATCTATTAGAGTTTGTAGTAAATTGTTTTTCCATCAGTTTATAGTAACTGTATAAAAAGAGAAAATTTGAGAGTGACTCATAGTTATAAGAAAGAGAGCTATTTTAGTAATAGAATCATTATTATAGAATTGTTGGGATACAACAGTGAAATGATCTTGCACTTATTTTGTGGTGAGAGAGTGAAGGAGATTTATGTAAAATCATAAGATATTAATGGATGTAGAGAAATGTACAAATACATCTCTAATGGAAAATAACAGAAATGTAAGTGCTACTTGGGAATCTAATCAGCAAGTATCATTGAAGAAGGGTACTTATAAAAATATGTATCTAGCCAAAAAAAATGTATTATACAGCTAAATTTCTTGGGCATATATTTAAGTTTTCTTCATATATTGGATTTGATACAAGACTTACTTTTAACTCAGACTTTAAAGATGGTATACTTTAAATTCAATAAGTATATCTAGTTTTTCTGTCCATCAACTGTGCATTGTTAAGAAAGGTATTCAGCCTGCATTTACAAGAGAAAGCTCTGTGTGAAATTTTAAAAACTAAACCAGAAATGCCTATCCTTAAGTATCTAAGCACAGAAACGAGAAATTATGCAACCCATGTCCCAAGTCAGTCACAAAATACTGTATTATTTTCCATTCCAATATGGCATTTACAAAAATCCAATATTCTGTACTCAAACATTTATTTTAGAATACCTAATAGATATAGTACTTTACAAAGCAATATCAAAAAAGGCAAACTCAATACTCAAAGAAACTTACATGTGGCCAGTGAAGTAGAACACTCATCTCTAATAGATATGGTTGTCTGTCGGTAATAGGTTTGGGTTTCAACTTTTGAAAGATAAATAGAGTCTACAATGTGAGGTTCCCAGGTGACGCTGCCTTGAGCAGAGAGCAGGGCTGCCTCAGACATCTTGTGAAAACACACAGAGACTGACAGCACTCTACCAACGGAGTTTTGACACCTGCTCACACTCAGGAAAGAGGGAGTGGTTTTCTCCTGGCTGAGAAGGTTCTCTGGGTTTACAGAAATGTACTCAAGATCTTAGAGAAAGGGGAGAATCAAGATGGCAGGCACAAGAGACCTCCCAGCTCCATGTAATATCAAACGGTGAAAATCTCCCAGAGATCTAAATCTCAATGCCAAGACCCAGCTCCACTCAAGGACCAGCAAGCTACATTGCAGGACACCCTATGCCAAACAACTAGAAAGACAGGAACACAACCCCACCCATTAGCAGAGAGGCTGTCTAAAATCATAAAAAGACCACAGACACCCAAAAACACACCACAAGACATAGACATGCCCACCAGAAAGACAAAATCCAGCTTCATCCATCAGAACACAGGCACTAGTCCCCTCCACCAGGAAGCCTATGCAATCCACTGAATCAACCTTAGCCACTGGGGGCAGACACCAAAAACAATGGGAATGACGAACCTGTAGCCTGTGAAAAGGAGATCTCAAACACAGTAAGTTAAGCAAAATGAGAAGACAGAGAAACACACAGCAGATGAAGGAACAAGATAAAACCCCACCAGACCTAACAAATGAAGAGGAAATATGCAGTCTACCTGAAAAAGAATTCAGAATAATGATAGTAAAGATGATCCAAAATATCAGAGACAGAATGGAAAAAACACAAGAAACCTTTAAAAGGACCTAGAAGAACTAAAGAGCAATCAAACAGTGACTAACAACAAAATAAATGAAAGCAAAAATTCTCTAGAAAGGATCAATAGCAGAATAAGTGAGGCCGAAGAGAGGATAAGTGACCTGGAAGATAAAATAGTGAAAAAAACTACTGCAGAGAAGATAAAGAAAAAAAAATGAAAAGAATTAAGGACAGTCTCAGAGAATTCTGGGACAACATTAAATGCACCAACATTCGAATTATAGGGTACCCAGAATAAGAAGAGTAAAAGAAAGACACTGAGAAAATATTTGAAGAGATTATAGTGGAAAATTTCCCTAATATGGGAAAGGAAATAGTTAATCAAGTGCAGGAAGCACAGAGAGCCCCATACAGGATAAATCCAAGGAGAAATATGACAAGACACATATTAATCAAACTATCAAATATTAAATACAAAGAAAAAATATTAAAAGCAGCAAGGGAAAAACAACAAATAACATACAAGGGAATCCCCATAAGGTTAACAGCTGATCTTTCACAGAAACTCTCCAAGCCAGAAGGGAGTGGCAAGACATGTTTAAAATGATGAAGGGGAAAACCTACAGCCAAGAATACTCTACCCCAAAAGGATGTCATTCAGATAGAACGAAGGAATTAAAACCTTTACAGACAAGGAAAAACCAAGAGAAATCAGCACCACCAAACCAACTTTACAACAAATGCTAAAGGAACTTCTCTAGGCAGGAAACACAAGAGGAGGAAATGACCTACAAAAACAAATTCAAAACAATTAGGAAAATGGTAAGAAGAACATAAATATTGATAATTACCTTAAATGTAAATGGATTAAATGTTCAAACAAAATACATAGACTGGCTGAGTGGATACAAAAATAAGAACCTTATATATGCTGTCTAAAAGAGACCCACTTCAGACCTAGGGAAACATACAGACTGAGAGTGAGTGGATGGAAAAATATATTCCATGCAAATGGAAATCAAAAGAAAGCTGGAGTAGCAATTCTCATATCAGACAATATAGACAATGAAACAAAGACTATAACAAGAGAAAAAGAAGGACAATACATAATGATCAAGGGATCAATTCAAGAAGAAGACATAGCTATTGTAAATATTTATGCACATGACATAAGAGCACCTTAATACATAAAGAAAATACTAAGAGCCATAAAAGAGGAAATCAACAGTAACACAATCATAGTAGGGGACTTTAACACCTCACTTTCACCAAAGCACAGGTCATCCAAAATGAAAATAAATAAGGAAACAGAATCTTTAAATGATACATGAAGCAAGATGGTCTTAATTGATATTTATAGGACACTCCATCCAAAAACAGCAGATTACACTTTCTTCTCAAGTGCTCATGGAGCATTCTCCAGGATAGATCATATCCTGGGTCACAAATCAAGCCTTGGTAAATTTAAGAAAATTGAAATCATATCAAATATCTTTTCCAACAAAAATGCTATGAGACTAGATATGAAATACATGAAAAAAAATCTGTAAAAAATGAAAACACATGAAGGCTAAACAGTACACTACTTAATAACCAAGACATCAATGAAGAAATCAGAGAAGTAATCAAAAACACCTAGAAACAAATGACAATGAAAACACGATGACTCAAAACCTATGGGATGCAGCAAAAACAGTTCTAAGAGGGAAGTTTATAGCAATAAAATCCTACCTTAAGAAACAAGAACCATCTCAAATAAACAACCTAATTTTACAACTAAAGCAATTGGAGAAAGAAAAACAAAAAAAACACCCAAAGATAGCAGAAAGAAAGAAATCATAAAGATCAGATCAGAAATAAATGAAAAAGAAATGAAGGAAACTATAGCAAATATCAATAAAAGTAAAAGCTGGTTCATTGAGAAGATAAACAAAATTGATAAACCATTAGCCAGACTCATCAAGAAAAAAAAGGAGAAGACTCAAATTAATAGAATTAGAATTGAAAAAGAAGAAGTAACAACTGACACGAGAGAAATACAAAGGATCATGAGAGATTACTACAAGCAAGTATATACCAATTAAATGGGCAACCTGGAAGAAATAGACAAATTCTAAGAGAGGCACAACTTTCCCAGACTGAACCAAGAAAAAATAGAATATACGAACAGACCAAACACAAGTACTGAAATTGAAACTGTGAGTAAAAATCTTCCAAAAAATAAAGGCCCAGGACCAGATGGCTTCACAGGCGAGTTCTATCAAACATTTAGAGAAGAGCTGACACCTATCCTTCTCAAACTCTTCCAAAATATAGCAGGGGGGGACCACTCCCCACCTCATTCTACGAGGCCACCATCACCCTGATGCCAAAACCAGACAAAGATGTCACAAAGAAACATCAGGCCAATAACACTGATGAACATAGATGCAAAAATCCTCAACAAAATACTGGCAAAAAGAATCCAACAGCACATAAAATGATCATAGAACATGATCAACTGGAGTTTATCCCAGGAATGCAAGGATTCTTCAATATATGCAAATCAATCAATGTGATACACCATATTAACAAATTGAAGGAGAAAACAACATACAATCATCTCAATAGATGCAGAGAAAGCTTTCAACAAAATTCAACACACATTTATGGTAAAAAGTCTCCAGAAAGTAGGCATAGAGGGAACTTACCTCAACATAATAAATGCCATATATGACAAACCCATAGCCAACATTATGCTTAATGGTGAAAAACTGAAACCATTTCCAATAAGATCAGTAACAAGACAAGGTTTCCCACTCTCACCATTATTATTCAACATAGTTTTGGAAGTTTTAGCCACAGCAATCAGAGAAGAAAAAGAAATAAAAATAATCCAACTCAGAAAAGAAGAAATAAAGCAGTCACTGTTTGCAGATAACATGATACTATACATACAGAATCCTAAAGATACTACCAGAAAACTACTAGGGCTAATCAATGAATTTGGTAAAGTGGCAGGATACAAAATTAATGCACAGAAATCTCTTGCATTCCTATACAATAGCGATTAAATATCTGAAAGTGAAATTAAGAAAACACACCAATTTACCATTCCAACAAAAATAATAAAATATCTAGGAATAAACATATGTAAGGCGACAAAAGACCTGTATGCAGAAAATTATAAGATACTGATGAAAGTAATTAAAGGTGATACAAATAAATGGAGAGATATACCATGTTCTTGGATTGGAAGAATCAACATTGTGAAAATGAGTATACCACCCAAAGCAATCTACAGATTCAATGCAATCCCTATCAAAATAACACTGGCATTTTTCACAGAACTAGAACAAAAAGTCCCACAAGTTGTATGGAAACACAAAAGGCCCCGAAAAGCCAAAGCAATCTTGAGAAAGAAAAACAGAGCTGGAGGAATCAGGCTCCCTGACTTCAGACTATACTACAAAGCTACAGTAATCAAGAGAGTATGGTACTGGCACAAAAACAGAAATAAAGATCAGTGGAACAGGATAGAAAGCCCAGAGATTAATCCACACACATATGTTCACCTTATCTTAGATAAAGGAGGCAAGAACCTACAGTAGAGAAAAGACAGCCTCTTCAATAAGTTGTGCTGGGAAAACTGAAGAGCTATATGTAAAAGAATGAAATTAGAACACTCCCTAATACCATACACAAAAATAAACTCAAAATGGATTAAAGACCTAAATGTAAGGCCAGACACTATTAAACTCTAAGAGGAAATCATAGGCAGAACACTCTATGACATAAATCATAGCAAGATCCTTTTTGACCCACCTCCTAGAGAAATGGAAATAAAAACAAGAATAAACAAATGGGACCTAGTTAAATTTACAAAAAATTTGTACAGCAAAGGAAACCATAAAGAAGATGAAAAGATAACCCTCAGAAAGGGAGAAAATATTTGCAAATGAAGCAACTGACAAAGGATTAATCTCCAAAATTTACAAGCAGCTCATGCAGCTCAATATCAAAAAGACAAACAACCCTATCCAAAAATGGGCCAGAGACCTTAGTAGACATTTCTCCAAAGAGAATAGACAGATTGTCAACAAACACATGAAAGAATGCTCAACATCATTAATCATTAGAGAAATGCAAATCAAAACTACAATGAGATATCACCACATACCTGTCAAAATTGCCATCAATAAAAATCTAGAAACAATAAATGCTGGAGAGGGTGTGGAGAAAAGGGAACCCTCTTGCACTCTTGGTGGGAATGTAAATTGATACAACCACCATGGAGAACAGTATGGGTGTTCCTTAAAAAACTAAAAATAGAATTACCATAGGACCCAGCAATCCCACCACTGGTTATATACCCTGAGAAAACCATAATGCAAAAAGAGTAGTGTACCAAATTTTCACTGCAGCTCTATTTACAATAACCAGGATGTGGAAGCAACCTAAGTGTCCATGGACAGATGAATGGATAAAAAAGATGTGGCATCAAAGCAATCTTGAGAACGAAAAATGGAGCTGGAGGAATCAGGATCCCTGACTTCAGACTATACTACAAAGCTACAGTAATCAAGACAGTATGGTACTGGCACAAAAACAGAAAGATAGATCAATGGAACAGGATAGAAAGCCCAGAGTTAAACCCACAGACATACGGTCACCTTATCTTTGATAAAGGAGGCAGGAATGTACAGTGGAGAAAGGACAGTCTCTTCAATAAGTGGTGCTGGGAAAACTGGATAGGGACATGTAAAAGTATGAGATTAGATCACTCCCTAACACCATACACAAAAATAAGCTCAAAATGGATTAAAGACCTAAATGTAAGGCCAGACACTATCAAACTCTTAGAGGAAAACATAGGCAGAACACTCTATGACATAAATCACAGCAAGATCCTTTTTGACCCACCTCCTAGAGAAATGGAAATAAAGACAAAAATAAACACATGGGACCTAATGAAACTTAAAAGCTTTTGCACAGCAAAGGAAACCATGAACAAGACCAAAAGACAACCCTCAGAATGGGAGAAAATATTTGCAAATGAAGCAACTGACAAAGGATTAATCTCCAAAATTTATAAGCCGCTCATGCAGCTCAATTAAAAAAAACAAACAACCCAATCCAAAAATGGGCAGAAGACCTAAATAGACATTTCTCCACAGAAGATATACAGACTGCCAACAAACACATGAAAGGATGATCAACATCTTTACTCATTAGAGAAATGCAAATCAAAACTACAATGAGATATCATCTGACACCAGTCAGAATGGCCATCATCAAAAAATCTAGAAACAATAAATGCTGGAGAGGGTGTGGAAAAAAGGGAACACTCTTGCACTGCTGGTGGGAATGTGAATTGGTACAGCCGCTATGGAGAATGGTATGGAGGTTCCTTAAAAAACTACAAATAGAACTACCATATGACCCAGGAATCCCACTACTGGGCATATACCCTGAGAAAACCATAATTCAAAAAGAGTCATGTACCAAAATGTTCATTGCAGCCCTATTTACAATAGCCCGGAGATGGAAACAACCTAAGTGTCCATCATCGGATGAATGGATAGAGAAGATGTGGCACATATATACAATGGAATATTACTCAGCCATAAAAAGAAATGAAATTGAGCTATTTGTAATGAGGTGGATAGACCTAGAGTCTGTCATACAGAGTGAAGTAAGTCAGAAAGAGAAAGACAAATACCATATGCTAACACATATATATGGAATTTAAGAAAAAAAAATGTCATGAAGAATATAGGGGTAAGACAGGAATAAAGACACAGACCTACTAGAGAATGGACTTGAGGATATGAGGAGGGGGAAGGGTAAGCTGTGACAAAGTGAAAGAGCGGCTTGGACATATATACACTACCAAACGTAAGGTAGATAGCTAGTGGGAAGCAGCCGCATAGCACAGGGAGATCAGCTCGGTGCTTTGTGACCGCCTGGAGGGGTGGGATAGGGAGGGTGGGAGGGAGACGCAAAAGGGAGGGGATATGGAAACATATGTATATGTATAACTGATTAAATTTGTTATAAAGCAAAAAAAAAAAAAATACCAACCTATGGAGGCTAAACAATACACTACTCAATAACGAAGTGATCACTGAAGAAATCAAAGAGGAAATTAAAAAATACATAGAAACAAATGACAATGGAGACAGGACAACCCAAAACCTATGGGATGTAGCAAAAGCAGTTCTAAGAGGGAAGTTTAGAGCAATACAATCCCACCTTAAGAAACAGGAAACATCTCGAATAAACAACCTAACCTTGCACCTAAAGCAATTAGAGAAAGAAGAACAAAAACACCCCAAAGTTAGCAGAAGGAAAGAAATCATAAAAATCAGATCAGAAATAAATGAAAAAGAAATGAAGGAAACGATGGCAAAGATCAAAAAAACTAAAAGCTGGTTCTTTGAGAAGATAAACAAAATTGATAAACCATTAGCCAGACTCATCAAGAAAAAAAGGCAGAAGACTCAAATCAATAGAATTAGGAATGAAAAAGGAGAAGTAACAATTGACACTGCAGAAATACAAAAGATCATGAGAGATTACTACAAGCAACACTATGCCAATCAAATGGACAACCTGGAAGAAATGGACATATTCTTAGAAATGCACAACCTGCCAAGACTGAATCAGGAAGAAATAGAGAATATGAAACAGACAAATCACAAGCACTGAAATTGAAACTGAGATAAAAAATCATCCAACAAACAAAAGCCCAGAACCACATGCCTTCACAGGAGAATTCTATGAAACATTTAGAGAAGAGCTAACACCTATCCTTCTCAAACTCTTCCAAAATATAGCAGAGGGAGGAACACTCCCAAACTCATTCTACGAGGCCACCATCACCTTGATACCAAAACCAGACAAGGAGGTCACAAAGAAAGAAAACTACAGGCCAATATCACTGATGAACATATATGCAAAGATCCTCTACGAAATACTAGCAAACAGAATCCAACAACACACTAAAAGGATTATACACCATGATCAAGTGGGGTTTATTCCAGGAATGCAAGGATTCTTCAATATATGCAAATCAATCAACATGGTACATATTAACAAATTGAAGGAGAAAAACCATATGATCACCTCAATAGATGCAGAGAAAGCTTCCGACAAAATTCAACACCCATTTATGATAAAAACCCTCCAGAAAGTAGGCATTGAGGGAACTTTCCTCAACATAATAAAGGCTATATAGGACAAACCCACAGCCAACATCGTCCTCAATGGTGAAAAACTGAAACCATTTCCACTAAGATCAGGAACAAGACAAGGTTGCCCACTCTCACCACTCTTATTCAACATAGTTTTGGAAGTTTTAGCCACAGCAATCAGAGAAGAAAAGGAAGTAAAAGGAATCCAAATCGGAAAAGAAGAAGTAAAGCTGTCACTGTTTGCAGATGACATGATACTATACATAGAGAATCCTAAAGATGCTACCAGAAAACTACTAGAGCTAATCCATGAATCTGATAAAGTAGCAGGATAAAAAATTAGTGCACAGAAATCTCTGGCATTCCTATACACTAATGATGAAAAATCTGAAAGTGAAATCAAGGAAACACTCCCATTTACCATTGCAACAAAAAAAATAAAATATCTAGGAATAAACCTACCTAAGGAGACAAAAGACCTTTATGCAGAAAATTATAAGACACTGATGAAAGAAATTAAAGATGATACAAATAGATGGAGAGATATACCATGTTCTTGGATTGGAAGAATCAACATTGTGAAAATGACTCTACTACCCAAAGCAATCTACAGATTCAGTGCAATCCCTATCAAACTACCACTGGCAATTTTCACAGAACTAGAACAAAAAATTTCACAATTTGTATGGAAACACAAAAGACCACGAATAGCCAAAGCAATCTTGAGAAAGAAAAACGGAGCTGGAGGAATCAGGCTCCCTGACTTCAGACTATACTACAAAGCTACAGTAATCAAGATAGTATGGTACCGGCACAAAAACAGAAATATAGATCAATGGAACAGGATAGAAAGCCCAGAGATAAACCCATGCACATATGGTCACCTTATGTTTGATAAAGGAGGCAGAAATGTACCGTGGAGAAAGGAGAGACCCTTCAATAAGTGGTGCTGGGAAAACTGGACAGGGACATTTAAAAATATGAGATTAGATCACTCCCTAACACCATACACAAAAAAAAGCTCAAAATGGATTAAAGACCTAAATGTAAGGCCAGAAACTATCAAACTCTTAGAGGAATACATAGGCAGAACACTCTATGACATAAATCACAGCAAGATCCTTTTTGACCCACCTCCTAGAGAAATGGAAATAAAGACAAAAATAAACACATGGGACCTAATGAAACTTCAAAGCTTTTGCACAGCAAAGGAAACCATAAACAAGGCCAAAAGACAACCCTCAGAATGGGAGAAAATATTTGCAAATGAAGCAACTGACAAAGGATTAATTTCCAAAATTTATAAGTAACTCATGGAGCTCAATAACAAAAAAACAAACAACCCAATCCAAAAATGGGCAGAAGACCTAAATAGACATTTCTCCAAAGAAGATATACAGACTGCCAACAAACACATGAAAGAATGCTCAACATCTTTAATAATTAGAGAAATGCAAATCAAAACTACAATGAGATATCATCTGACACCAGTCAGAATGGCCATCATCAAAAAATCTAGAAACAATAAATGCTGGAGAGGGTGTGGAAAAAAGGGAACACTCTTGCACTGTTGGTGGGAATGTGAATTGGTACAGCCACTATGGAGAACAGTATGGAGGTTCCTTTAAAAACTACAAATAGAACTACCATATGACCCAGGAATCCCACTACTGGGCATATACCCTGAGAAAACCATAATTCAAAACGAGTCATGTACCAAAATGTTCATACCAGCCCTATTTACAATAGCCCAGAGATTGAGACAACCTAAGTGTCCATCATCGGATGAATGGATAAAGAAGATGTGGCACATATATACAATGGAATATTATTCAGCCATAAAAAGAAATGAAATTGAGCTATTTGTAATGAGGTGGATAGACCTAGAGTCTGTCATACAGAGTGAAGTAAGTCAGAAAGAGAAAGACAAATACCATATGCTAACACATATATATGGAATTTAAGAAGAAAAAAAAATGTCATGGAGAACCTAGGTGTAAGACAGGAATAAAGACACAGACCTACTAGAGAATGGACTTGAGGATATGGGGAGGGGGAAGGGTAAGCTGTGACAAATCGAAAGAGAGGCATGGACATATATACACTACCAAACGTAAGGTAGATAGCTAATGGGAAGCAGCCGCATAGCACAGGGAGATCAGCTCGGTGCTTTGTGACCGCCTGGAGGGATGGGATAGGGAGGGTGGGAGGGAGACGCAAGAGGGAGGGGATATGGGAACATATGTATATGTATAACTGATTCATTTTGTTTTAAAGCAGAAACTAACACACCATTGTTAAGCAATTATACTCCAATAAAGATGTAAAAAAATAAAAAAAAAAGATGTGGCATATATATATATATATATATATATATATATATATAATTTAATATTACTCTGCCATAAAAAGAAACAAAATTGAGTTATTTGTAGTGAGGTGGATGGACCTAGAGTCTGTCGTACAAAGTGCAGTAAGTTAGAATGAGAAAAACAAATACCATATGCTAACACTTATATATGGAATCTAAGAAAAAAAAAGTAATAGTCATGAAGGACCTAGGGGCAAGATGGGAATAAAGACACAGACCTACTAGAGAATGGACTTGAGGATATGGGGAGGGGGAAGGGTAAGCTGGGACAAGGTGAGAGAGTGACATGGACATATATAAAAAATGTAAAGTAGACAGCTAGTTGGAAGCAGCCGCATAGCACAGGGAGATTAGCTCGGTGTTTTGTTTACCTAGAGCAGTGGGATAGGGAGGGTGGGAGGGAGGGAGATGCAATAGGGAAGAGATATGGGGATATATGTATATGTATAACTGATTCACTTTGTTATAAAGCAGGAATTAACACACCATTGTAAAGGAATTATACTCCAATAAAAATGTTAAGAAGTCCCCCCCCCCAAAAAATGAATGAAATACTTAAAACTTAGTAAATATTTGGTGGACAATAAAAGCAAATAAAACAGTAAGTCATATTACTATAAATACCAAGGGCAAGAATTACACAGGAATGAATAGTGGTATTAAATTTAATTTTTAGAAAACTGAGAAACTTAGATGATAAAAAACATGAAAAAAATTATGGAAATACTATCTGAGAATTTTAGTTAACTATGACTTGTATAATATGAACTCAAAAATACTGTCTATGCATGTTATCCTTATGTTAGTGAAATAAATTATGTACTTGAGATTTTTAAGGAAGATAATTATACAATAGTCTTATGCAAGGGTCATATCTCAAATAGAGTAACAGGTTCACTTCTAGGCAACAATTTTTTTAAAATGACTTTAAATAATCTAAAAACCTTAAAATTAAATCTACTAATTGATTTGAATTATCTACTTTTCATACACTAGATTCATTAACTAGTTACAAAGATATATAAAATAAAGTCCTTATCCTTAAAGAACTGTCATAATGTGAAATAACAAATTCATCTGAAGCGTGTGAGATAATACCTCTTAATCCTGTGAGAAATGGGATTAATAGAATTACCGTATGATCCAGGAATCCCATTCCTGGGCATACTTCTGGAGAAAACCACAATTCAAAATGATACATGTGGGACTTCCCTGGCAGTCCAGTGGTTGAGATTTCGCCTTCCAATGCAGGGGGTCAGGGTTCGATCCCTGGTTGGGGAGCTAGGATCCCACATGCCTCGTGGCCAAAAAATCAAAACAAACAAACAAAAAAAAGAAGCAATATTGTAATAAATTCAATAAAGATGTTAAAAATGGTCCACATCAAAAAATCTTAAAAAGACAAAAATGATACATGTACCCCAATGTTCATAGCAGCACTATTTACAATAGGTGGGACATGGAAGGAACCTAAATGTCCATCAATGGAGGAATAGGTAAATATGTGGTATGTATATACAAAGGAATATTACTCAGTCATAAAAAAGAACAAAATAATGCCATTTGCAGCAACATGGATGGACCTAGAGATTGTCATACTGAGTAAAGTAAATCAGACAGAGAAAGACAAATATAAGATATCACTTATATGTGGAATCTAAAAAAATGGTACAAATGAAAATATTTATAAAACAGAAGTAGAGTCACAGATACAGAAAATAAACTTATGGTTACTGAGGGGGAAGCAGGGGAAGGAATAAATTGGGAGATTGGGATTGAGGTATACATACTATAATATATAAAATTGATAACAAATAAGGACCTACTGTATAGCACAGGGAGCTCTACTCAATACTCTGTCATGACTTATATGGGAGTAGAATCTAAAAAAGAGTGGATATACGTGTATGTATAACTGATTCACTTTGCTTTATAGCAGAAACTAACACAACATTATAAATTAACTATTCTCCAATAAAAAATTAATTTAAAAAATGAGTATATACTCCAAGGATGAATGCAGTTGACTTAGGAAAGCACCCTATGCACAGAGTAACTGAGGGCATTACTATATTTGAACTCATCTTTCAACCCACTATATTCTTGACCTTCTTGGATGATGTAATGAGGACAAAGTTCAGCTGGTATTATAAAGTCTTAATAAATGGAATGACTCCATAATGCTGGTAGCATTAAGGGAGCAGGCAATGCAAACACCTCGTATCTACACAAAGGAAAAACATTCACTGTTAATTACGTAGGTTTTATGGGTGCACTCTATTATGTTCAGTTCAAAAGTTCTTTCCTTCCATCAAAATGAAAACCTACTTATTAAAAAAAAATCATCAGAAGTAATTAAGAGTGTGGTCCTACAAATGCAAGTTTGCCCCCAGTTTGTTTAGTCACAAGAATTTCATGCAGTCAGTAATTTATAACCTTGTGAAATCTTGGTATCTTGAGGCATATCATCTAAACATGAGAATTTTAAAAGTCCTTATTTTTCAACACTTGTTATGAAAAAATATTGCCTTCTTTATGTACAATATCAAGCAAATACAATAATTTCATATATATATATATATATACACACACACACACATATATGTGTCAGTTTTATATAACCACAGACACAGCATGAAGGTATTTTAAATAAAAAAGTAAATTCAAGCAGATAAATGATAAAATCACACTATGAGAAGAATACAGAGAAATGGGACAGAAGCAAAATAAATGAGGTCTATAACATTGTCCTTTTAGCTGAGTGCCCAGTTTAGCTTATCCTCAACCATGTGCATATATCCTATTTTAGAATCTTTTCTAATTGAGAAAATTGCTTACAGCATTCCCCCCTTATCTATGGTTTCGCTTTCTGTGATTTCAGTTACCCAAGGTCAACCATGGTCAGAAAATATTAAAAACAAAATTCCAGAAATAAGCAATTCATAAGTTTTAAATTGCACATGATTCTAAGTAGTGGGATGAAATTTTGTGTCCTCTAGGTCAGTCCCACCTGGGACTTGAATCATCCCTTAGTCCAGAGTATCCACACTGTATACTCTACCCACCCATAAGTCACTTAGTAGTCATCTCAGGTATCCAGTCAACTGCCTTGGTATAACACTGCTTGTAAAATATACCCATATTTTACTTAATAATGTCCCCAAAGCCCAAGAGTAATGATGCTGGCAATTTGGATATTCTCTAATTTATAAATTAAACTTTATCATAGGTATGTATGTATAGGAAAAAACAGAGTATACGTAGGAATCACTACTACTAGAAGTTTCAGGCATTCACTGAGAGTCTTGGAACACATTCCCCGTGGATAAGGGGGTACTACTGTATATTTAAATTATAAAACACTTGGTCACAACTTGACACTTTTCTTCAAATATTTGGAGATGTTCACCTAAAAAAGGATTTTGACATATTTTGTGATGGCACATAGACCAAAAAAATAGATTAAAAAATTGCTTAGAGACAGATATTTTTATAAGGTAGAATATAATAATAATTACAATTGTTATACCAAAGATTCTCTTTTCTTTTCCCCCCAGAAAAAAAGAGCAACTGATCACTGGAAGTATTCAAACCTACATGGTATGCTTGTATTTCAGAGTGGTTAAGAAGATATTTCCTAATTGAGTCAAAAGGGAGGTAGCCTTTAAAATAGCATCTCATGCAGAAAATCTGTGATTCCTTAAATACTGAATGAAAGAAATAAAGCAATAAACACTTTTTTCTTTACTAATTTCTCACTATTTTTAGAAATATGCTTACAATGTTACTTATTATTATTTTTTTTAATGATGAAACTTCATTTTCACTAATTCAGCCTGATTAGAATTTATTTCAAACTTAGTAAGGTGGGTCAAAAATTATGTACAACAGATGAATGAAGATTTGTTAAAGAAAATTAATGAAAGCATAAACTGCAAGGGAATAGTCATATCATTTGAGAAGCTTATTTCTCTCAAGGGTACTGTTATAACTATCAGAACCATGGTCATAGAAAGAGCTCCTGACTCTACCCATTAACCAGATAATAGACCTTGGACAAGCTTCACAGTCCCTCTAGGGCTCTTCTTTCATCTGTGACAGAAAGGATTTAGTCAAGATGCTCTCTGAGATGATTCCAATCTCTATAGCTTTATTACTTCAGGTACCACATAGAACCATATCAAGAGGAGAATATCATTTATTGACTTTGGTAACTTTATCTTAAATAATGAATTTCATTAAAGACTTCTCAGGTGGTACTCTTTTTCATATTATCAATATAGTTGAAAATACATCTTTAAAAATTATGTTTTTCAGGTTTGTTTATAGGCTTTCATGGAAAATAAAGCATTTCACAAGAGGTGATAAGCAATACAGCCATTTTTATAGAAACAGATATAAAGTTACATATTTTTAGATATTTTCCATCTGATGTCAACTATATATGTCTTTATCACCTACATTTATCTTTGGAATTAAATCTTTTGTGAGATGAATGGTATAGACTAATGTTTCAGCAGGTTTAGATGCTTATAACTCATAAAAAGTTAAAATGCTTTTCCTTTTATTTCATATTCATTCTAAGTCTTTATTGTTGCCTTTGAAACAGACCGCTTAGAGACAAAAAACTACAATGTTAATGATCATTTCATCCAGTTTTGGCATTTTCAAACCAGGACCACAAATTATTTTCCTTCCTCCCGTCAAGAGGTGAAAGCTAGAAGGCTTGCTCCAGAAGCTCTCAGGCACCCTGTGAGAAGTTCCACTATGCTGAAGTGGTTGCCATGCTGGAGAGGCCATGTGGAAAAATTCTAGTTGATGATTCCAGCTGAGGTTAGCCTTCCTGCCACTCCCAATGAAACATCATGTGACTGGAATTGGTTTTGGACCCTCCATACCAGCCCATCTGTCAGCTGAATACCCCTGAGTGACTTCCATCAAAGTCACATGAAAAAGAAGAATCACCCATTTGAATGGTGCCAAATTACTCTTTCATAAAATTATTAAATATAATAAAATTATTATTTTAGGCAATTAAGTTGGGACCATTTTTTTTCTTTAATGTAGCAATAGATAAATAGAATTTTGTACCTGGAAATGAGGTGTTAACATTACAAAATCTAAAATGTGTGACTTTGGTTTAGGGATAAGACAACATAAAAAGTCTGAAAAGCCTTGAAGTGACTGGTATAGAGGACTTGACGGAGATTGAAAAAAATATTATACTGAGAGCTGGCAGAAAGTTTGGTAATATTGCCACCCGACATAACCTTAGAAATATAAAATAGACTTAATGAACTTGATAATAGAGCTAAGATGATTTCTGGGCAAAATGTTGAAGGTGCCACCTGGTTTCTTCCAGCTGTCTACCTAAAGGAGAGAAAAGAGAGATGGACTAAATAATAAACTGTTTATAGAATATGGAGTTAATGTAAAAGACTTTGGACAGCCTCTCCAGGCAGCAAGTTCTCCTCAAAGTAGGAGACAGTCTCAGGGTAAAGATCAAATTTGGGGCACTTTGAGGAGAACCCAGCCTTAGCGAATCCAGGCTGTGGTCATAAGGACCTTGGTTAGGACTTCAGAAGGATTTAAGTCTATATCTTAGTTACAAAAAGAGAAAGGGGGTGTCCCTGGTGGTGCAGTGGTTGAGAGTCCGCCTGCCGATGCAGGGGACACAGGTTCGTGCCCCGGTCTGGGAAGATCCCACATGCCGCGGAGCGGCTGGGCCCGTGAGCCATGGCCGCTGAGCCTGTGTGTCCAGAGCCTGTGCTCCGCAACGGGAGAGGCCACAGCAGTGAGAGGCCCGCGTACCACAAAAAAAAAGAAAAAAAAAAAAAAAGGCACGCCATATAGATACCCTCAGACAGACAACGGTGCTTAGTGCATAGTGAAAGAGCAATCTCACAGGAAAACCAATGTTGATGAAAATAATCAATAAATAATCTATAATAGGAATAGAAAAGCATTTTATTGAAGCCAAACTGAGGACTATGGCCTGGAAGACCCTCCTAGATAACTCTGAAGAACTGCTCTGGAGAAGCATGGTTTTCATAACAGTTTTATACCTTGTCAGAAAAAAGAATATCAAAGAAGTCAGGGATACATTGTTTCAAGGTTTCAAAAAAAAAAAAAAAAAAAAACCAGAAAGATCAGCACGTACACAAACTCAGTATGAACTTGGCACTTGGGAAGGGAGTCTTATCATTGAAGGAGTACCAGTATTGGCATCCCAGGAAGGGAGGCATTTAATCTTTATTTTTAACATGGGCATTCTTTACTTCTGGTCAATATGACCTTTTCTTCAATAATTAAAGCAGATGTATAATATATGTTTGAGAGGCCACAAGTAGGCTATTATAGTTAGCATAAAATTTAAGTTAACTCATGTATAATCCAGAATGACTTCCCCATACCCAATATGTGAAAATTTCTTTTATCACAAAGTTAGAGAAGAATTTATCTTAAATAGATTTATGGATATGGTTTTATCTAATGGGATAGATTAGGAACTGATACACAAGAGGCTCACAAGATTTTAAAGGAATTATATTAGCATAGATTGAGAAGGACCAAAAGAATAGAAAAAAATAATAATAAGAAGCCCCAAATTCTCTAAGCAGGGAAAAAAATCTAAGAAAACTGGATTTTAAGGAAACTAGATATTATGGAAAAAGCTACATTATTGCATATGGACTAGGACACTTTCAGAGGGCAGGTCCAAAACCCAGAGCCATGTAGAATTATACTCAGAGATCAAGAATGAGACTTAATTAGGGAAATGAACACATCTACAAGATTATATTTAAGAATTGCTGCAGGACAGTGATTGTTACATGTCTCTCATTTTTCCCCTTGTAGAACAGGAGTGTTTATCTAGTTATCTTTTGCCTGTCTCATCTTTGGACATTAGGTGGACAGGGGGCAGATAAATAGTCTCTTAATTTCATAAGTCTTTAGACTAACAGCAACTTTATCCAAGGCATAAAGGCCAAGGAGATTCTTCTGTAGCTAGATCTGATTTCAATGACGAGATCCAGGACCTTGAACCTGAACTTTACAGCATAATAGGATGAGACTTTTGGTGGTTCTTGCATGAGGAAGAAAGATCAGTAATTTTGTGGTCAGGGCATTAACTTAAGTGGTTTCAAACATGGAAGCAAATTATTTGAAATTTCTCTCATGGGTATTCATGTCTGTGGTCCCCCACCTTGAGTATGCACTTGGTTGGGTCTGCTTCAACCAACAGAGTAGGGCAAAAGTGGTGCTAGATTTTAAAACTTCATGCAGCTTTCACCTTCACTGGAAGAATTTATCTTGGCACATGGACCCACCATGTAAGAATTCAACCTTGAGGCTGCCATACGGAAGAGGTCACAATTAGGCATTTTGTTGACAATTCCAACTGAACTCAGTTTTTCACATATACCCTCCAAGTCACCATATATGTGAGTAAGCAAATTCTACCTTCTAGTTCAGATGGTTTAACAATTGAATATCATCAAGTGACTTCTATTATGTCACATGGAGTAGCAGAATTATCCAGCTGATCTCTACTGGATGGCCTAACCCACACAATTTATAGGATACAGTAGAATGACTGTTGGATTTTTACCACTAACTTTTGTGGTCATTTGTTCCACAGTAATAGATAACTGGAACACAACCCTTCTCTTTTACAAGATAAATCTTTAACAGAAAAATTATGGCAAGGAGAAATGAAGTAATTTGCACAAGTTCATGCAATTATACGGGGGAGGACAGGGATGTGAAGCCAAGACCCAGGGCTTATTCTTATTTCAACTATACCTCTTCGTCCTAACAAAGTGCATATTTAGAAATATAGTGCTATCTTATACTGTTTAGAAATTAAATAATCAACTTTATGAAAGTCAAATATGTTTATGCCCTTTCTTTTTTTAATTTTTATCTTACTGTCTTGTATTATTTAACATTTCTTTTTTACTATTTAACATTTTAAGACTCAGCCCACATAAGAAGAAAATAAACATAGCTGAATTTTTAATTCTTAGTGGACTTCAAAATATAAATTCATTATTTATGTGATGAAGATTTATTCCCTGATCTATTCCTCTGCCCCATTCACTGTCATCCCTTATAATTTAACTAGGAACACTTAATTTCATCCTGACATCCTGACAAATCCAGCACCAGGATCAAGAAAGATTCTCATCAGATAGAATTTAAAGACTCCAATCCAGTAAATCAGCATTTCAACACTGAGGTAACTTCTTGGAAACTTCACTCTTTCTTACAGTCACGTTCTCCTTCCAAGATTTGCTTTTGATGAAGCCATCCTACATTCTATATCAAGTAGCTGAGTCTCCTGCCCTTTTTTAACCTCATGCCAGGGTCCTGGTTTGGATTTCCTGCCCATCTCCCCTATGTACCTAGGATTTTAGTCCCACGATGTTCTCGTAGATTCTGTATTCTAATCCATCTTGAAAATTTTAGCCCTGAAGCAAGAATTATGCCAGTCCTCTTCAATTTATTTGGTGTTTCTGTAATCCTGTCTAGAATCTTTGCTTTAGTACTTAGCTGCCTTAACTTAAAGTTACTTAACACCTAACTTTACACTCTTGCTTGTCTTTCTGGACATGAGTGTGATGGCCTGCCTGTCTGTCCACCTGTCTTGATCCATTATTGCCTAGTATTCACTGTTGTATTCTCCAGATGAAATGTTTTGTCTGTCTGTCTGGATTTCCATCACTTTATTCTTGTACAATTTCTAAGAGATGATTTTATGTCAGCATTAGTTTTTAGCGTCCCACTTCTATCCAATCTAAACTTTTTCTGCCACTGCCAAGTCCCAGATTGGTTAGAGAACAATTGTTGTACAACAGCTAACAGGCAGTTATATCACTCTAATAATTAAAAATACATTGTAAATCAATTGCATTAATAAGATTTTAATAAAATTTACCTCTTTTCATAACTTTGAAGAAAATAATTGTGTTGTGCTTTCTTCCTTTTCTTTGACAGAAATAATAACTGAAGGCCGCAGATTTACAAATTGAATCTCAGTGTTTTTAATGTGTACATTTTACAAAGGCTCTGACTTTCAGGTCACCTATTAGTTAAGTGATAGTTTTTATACTTGCTTTTCAAAGCAGCATTCTCACAGCAGAAAAATATGGCATACTTATTTATACATAAAACCACAGATTTTCTTTGTGATGCACTGAAATAAAGCATATGATTGGTATGTGTATGATGTTTTTTTCCTGGAGGAAATAAAGTTCATTATTCTAAACTGAAGTCTTGATCAAACATGATGATATATATACATATACGCATATCAGCTATTGTAATTACTTACAAAGTAAGAAAATAAAACATGTTACAAAAATTTTAAACGTGTTCATTATAGTGTATCTGGGCTGTGTATTGGTCTGGGTCCAATCAGGAGACAGAGAGACATAGTAACTGAAGTAGGGGAAGTTTAATATAAATAGTTATTAAGCTATGACAGAATCATAACTGTAAAAATAAAAGAGAACTCTAAAATGTACTCTGAAGGATTCCTCTGTCTTTTCCTAGAGCTAAGAAAATGTACCTAAGTAAGGACATACTTCCCTCCATGCTACCCCCCTCTCCCACAGCGGGCCAGGATAGGGTTCAGACCTAGTGAAGAGTAAAGAAGTTTGTTGTATTGTCTGAGCCAAAGCTAGTTTACAGACATCAAGCAAACAGGGAAGAAAACTTCTGGGCTGGGGCAGCATGGTCACCAAGGGACTGGGTGTTCTGGGTGCACAGATGGGGCAGAGTGACGCTAAATGTTCCCACACACCTGCTCCTTGACAGACAGACAGCATGTCAGGAGCAAGAAAAAACAAAATAACACTTATCCTAACCTGAAAAGGAGAACCTTCTTACCGCCTTTCTCCAGCGCCCTCTACCGACGAAGCTTAAAATCATGCTCACTGTAAAGGAAAAAATGTTCGAAGAGTCTATTATTTAGAGCAGGTATACAAAGCTTGAATTTCCAGTTGTGAGACAATAAATGGGTAAATGTCAAACACATCATATAGGCTATCTCACCATGTTGTAAATATATGTTAAACGAAAATTGAACAACTCGTTTGGGTCACAAATTTAGCCTGTAAGTATTATAACAAATGTGCAATAAAAATTAAAAATACAAATGTATGGATACCAAGGGGGAAGCGGGGGTGGGAGGAATTGGGAGATTGGTATTGACACATATACAATATTGATACTATGTATAAAATAGATAACTAATGAGAACATACTGTATAGCACAGGGAACTCTGCTTAATGCTATATGGTGACTTAATGGGAAGGAAGTTCAAAAATAAGAGGATATATGTATATGTATAGCTGATTCATTTTGCTGTACAGTAGAAACTAACAGAATATTGTAAAGCAACTATACACCAGAAAAAATAATTTTAAAAAATAATTATAAATACTTCATCATTTTAAAAGATTTAGGTGGCCACTACTGACAGTCTAGAACTTTTGTTTCCCTCTAAATTAGAACTTGATATAAACTTTGTTCTAGATAATCTTATCTTGTGCTGCAAGAAAGAGTGTAAATTAAATTCCATGAACTTTATATAAATTTTTATATTTGACTTTTATTATATATAAAAAATGGACTTCTATGTCTTTCTTTGGTTTTAGTTTCTATGTTAGGTTTCAAATACATGGCAGTGGCAATAGTACACAGCAATAAATGCTAAATTGCGATGCAGCTTACAGCAAATGCCTGTCCACAGACTAGTCTTATCCATCCTTTTTGCCTGATATGATTAGAATTACATGTAACCTTTCTGTGCTCAGAACAAAGTATATTTCACTGTTCCAACACTGGCAAATCGGGATCCCACAAGACATTAGCCATTTGTTGTACTGTACAAAAAAGTGAAGATAATTCCAAAGAATTTGACCCCTCTTGGGTTATCTAAATTTATTCTGAATGGGAGACTAAAAATCTACTGGAAGAGTGTTTGTCGCCATGCTGAATGTGAACCCCTTTGATCTTCTTACATTAACAACAACATATTGACTAATTTAATGTAGTTTTTGTCTCACCCCAAACTAAGGAATTATTTATATTGGTGGTCATTAACATAATGATATTTTTATACCAAAATTGTGTTTCTAAATGCCTTAATCTCCCAGGAGCAATGAAAATCATTCTAGAATTAGATTTATGCTTCTCAGTTCCATATGAGCTAAGAGTATTTGTTCTAGAAATTTAGTCACATGGTAAGCCTAGTTCATTAGTTAAAGATGTGTGGTCTAGGGACTTTCCTGGTGGCACAGTGGTTGAGAGTCCGCCTGCTGATGCAGGGAACACGGCTTCGTGCCCTGGTCCAGGAAGATCCCACATGCCACGGAGCGGCTAGGCCCATGAACCTTGGCCTCTGAGGCTGCGTGTCGGAAAAAAAAAAAAAAAAAAAAGATGCGTGGTCTAGAGTCAAAATTTTGAATTTTATGTTTATATGTATTTACCCATCTACTAAGTCTTTCAGCCACTACAGGACCCTGTGCTACAGAAAGAGGATATAGTTGTGAGCGGGAGAGACTCAGCCCCTGCCATCATCCAACTTACCTTCTAGCCCAGAAGAGACACACATTAAATAGTTGAATATCAAAGGAACTATTGAAAATTTTGGTAAGTAGTTTGAAGAAGCATGTATGGTACTATGAAAGATGAACAGGAGATCTTTTCTGTCCTAAGTATTAGGGAAGTTTTGACCAGGGAAATTACACTTGACTTCAGGTCTGAAAAATGACTAGAAATTGATAAATGTCAAAGATGTGGGGTTAAGTGAGTTGTCCAGGTAAAAGGAGTGACCCATGAGGCATGGAATTGCCCGAGTGATAGAGGATCTAATAGAAAAGTATTGTTCTCAAGGGAATGCATTGTAAGAAGAGTCTAGGGAGGGGACAGGGCCTTTATCAGGCATTATTTAAAATTATTAAATTTATTTATTAGTTAAATAATTATTAGTTATGACAAACCTCATGGAACTTATTAGTTATGACAAACCTCATGGAACCTCATTTTCCTTCCTATAAAAATGGAGCAAATAATGCCTCCGTTTCAAAAATGTTATAAAGATTAAATACTACAACGTTTACAAAGTCTTTGACACAGAGTCTTGCCAGGCTAAGCAATTTGTGAAGTATTTGCAACATCAGGGCAATACAGTTTGTTTCTATTCATTTTTCTAATCTATAGGTTTTGTATAATTTCAACTCTAATTGTAATTTTTTAGGAGTAGTACTTTTACATTTTAGATTGTTATAACCAATATTGTCATTATTTATATATTTAGAAGTGACAGTTCTAAAGAGATAAGGAAGGCACTAAAGTGTAAATAAGTTTAAATATAAATATATATATACATATATATAAACTACATGCACACACACATACATATATATATATATATATATATATATATATATATATATATATATATATATATATAAACTAGAATGTATATATTTTGGAAAACAGATGCTCATGTATTTCAGTACACAAATAATTAGGTATCTAATTTGAAGAAAGGCGACCTTAGGCACCTCCCTATTAACACATTTCTTTTTTTCTTGAAACTATGGAAAACACAATTAGCCATGTGGCATCTGTTTGATTTTCCTCATTGGGTTAGTGAAACTGCTTGAACGTTTAAGATACTTTCCAATATTCAATCAAATAAGCTTTGAGGTATATGAAAAAACAGTTAGCCTTCTTGTACCTGTTAAAGGAACACTGGGCCTAAGTGTCAAGGTAACTTGACTCCATTATTAAGGGGAACAGGAGCACCACAGGAAGGTGTCAATGTTCCTCACTAAGCATTTTATTATTTAAGTGCGTCAGAAGTCAGCTTGAAGTGGACATACTGTTTTTCACTTTTACCTTTTCAAAATAAAAGTTATAAAAAGTGCTTTAAACCTCAATTCTTGTACTTTTGTATGTATGTTTCCCTCAGGGAGCATTTAACTGGTTTGTTCTTGTCATTCCCTGTCTCCCATTTAGGTTTGTTCCTCTAGGGTATTCTTCTTTTGCATTGTGTTTTACACCAGGGACTGACAGCTCCAGCCTTGCCAAAAGGATACACTGTCTGTTTTTCTCTGATGAAAATACGTGCCCAATGCTCCATTGACCTTTTGCATTTTCCCTCTTTACTTCTGCTGAATCCTTGTTGCAACAGGAGATCTCCTTTCCCAATATGACATAAGGAAATGCATGTATGACAACAGATAAAAATGTCAGAAACATGAAAATGAAGTGCTGTGTTTTGGGTCTGTATCACTGTGAAAGTCTAATTTCTAGTGTCCTGAGAACAAGAAAATGTATTTCATGCCTTCCAAGGAAGGTGAGAAGAAAAAAATATATTTACTGAAATATTAGGAATGGTCCCATCAATTTCTTTATGGATACTGGAGAAAGGCTAGTATACCTGTGTTTACTGGAGGTCAAAATCTATTCATGGACAAAACCTAAGAGCCAGAAATCATCTGGTTAGGACTGCCACTTATAGCTTTAGAGTGATTTGTAAAATAACAACATCAGTGGTAAAAAAATGGAAAGCATGTGACACCATGGAGTAGTCTTTCCCTTAGCATGCCATGACTCTGAGAAATAGAATATTTCCTGCCATATCAGTAAACAAAGGATGTCACACTCATCAATTATTGCAGCCCTCCAACATGAGCTGGTGAGCCCTGAGGAAATGGAGGGCTGAAAAGAACATCTGCCATCTAGCAGCTATCAGAGTGCAGCCACTCCCCGAAGCCACTCCCTACTGTGAGACCTGAGGAAACTCAGGATGTGAAAATACAGGACACTCACCCCAGAGAGCTGAGGTGCATATCAAAGAAATGATTTCAGTGAGCCCAGACTCTTGCATCTTCCCATAGATAGAAAAGTGCTAAATTCCTTAACTCAAGATACCTGGTTTTCTTTAATTAACAATAATCTTTTGATGTTCAGACTACCTGCACTTTGTTACAAAACTTCAATATAACCTGGCTTCCCTGCCTCGCCTCCTCAAAGCAGTTTCTCAGAGCTATATGAAACGCTGTCTCCCTGGTTGCAGTCCTCATTTTGCCCCAAATAAAACTTAACTCGCAACTCTCACGTTGTGAGTTTTTTTTTGTTTGTTTGTTTTGTTTTGTTTTTAAGTCAACAGCTGCCTCATTTAAGAAAACAGCCACCCCAATTGCCTTTCAGGCTTTCTTTTTTTATTCATTTTTGTCTTCATTTTTACAGTGACACACTCTATGGTAGTTGTAAAAAATTAATAAACAGAAATCTCAATTAAATAGGGCTGGCGGACTTCCCTGGTTGCACAGTGGTTGAGAATCTGCCTGCCAGTACAGGGGACACGGGTTCGAGCCCTGGTCTGGGAGGGTCCCACATGCCGCGGAGCAACTAGGTCCCTGAGCCACAACTACTGAGCCTGCGTGTCTGGAGCCTGTGCTCCACAACAAGAGAGGCTGCAATAGTGAGAGGCACGCGCTCCGCGATGAAGAGTGGTCCCCGTTCGCCACAACTAGAGAAAGCCCTTGCACAGAAACGAAGACGTAACACAGCAAAAATAAATAAATTAATTAATAAACTCTTACCCCCAACATCTTCTTAAAACTAAGAAAAAAAAATAGGGTTGGGAAACCAGAAGGAGGAGCTTTCAGGCCCAGCTACTATAGCAGAGCCCAACAGGAAGAAGAAAGAGTCCTCTTCCTTCCTGGCAAGGACTCAGCCAATGAAAAGCCATGGACTGTAGCCTCCCAACTTCCTTTCTCCTCTAAAAAAGAGTTCTCCTTCCCTTGCCATGCAAGGACTTGTATGTGGCTGCAATGGTTGCAGACTTCGAGTTGCAATCCTCTGCTGATCCTGAATGAACCCATCTTTGTTGGGGAAATATCTGGCAGTCTGTTTCATGTCTACATAGTACTTATGGAAAATTAGTAAGCTTTGAAAGTAATGCTGTTATATTTAACATAAACACTGTGTCTTTTCCTGTTAGAATATTATGGGATGTTACTGGAATAATTATCAAGAAAAATAAAAATTAAAAATAAGATCCTTAATTCTCCTCTGTGAAAATAAGGGAAGAACTTACTCCTCCCTCTCCCAATTTTCTTAAAACATTTACATTAGAAAACTTGTCACTGTAAGTATTTCTCATTTCTTTGAAATGTATATAAATCCTTTTAAAAACTAGACAGGCTTTTTGTTAGCTTTATGACCTAGGAATGCTTTTCTCAAAGACCTAGGAGTCATCTCTTTAAAATGTAAAAATTAAGGGATATTGCATTATTATTTCCAGTTTCTGTGAAGGGGTAGGAGTTTAACTTCAGTTATTCTGAATTGGAAAACTATCTCCTGTTATGAAGCTATGAGAAGTTTGTTTTTCCTCTAGTAGCCAATCAGCTAACACAGATGGTCACCCCAATTACCAGGTAGAGTTAGTATGTACATGTGTGACAAATGGTGCTGTCAAGTTCTCTTACTTGTGAACTAGTTACTGTTTATCTTATTACATGCATGTAATAAATTGCATCTGCCGACTATATAAGGGAATAAACTTTTTTTTTCCATCTTTGCCATCTCTTAACTTAGCATACTACATGTGACACACATCATATTCTGATTTAATGCTGTTAAAAAGAAACAACAGCTCCTAATGGACTCCCCTATGCTAAGCCCCATCTAGCCATAATAGCAAACATAATTGAAGTTTCATGAGTGGAATTTTAAACCAATTTGGAATTTCCTGATCAAGACTATTGAGGTAATCTTGATAAAATTCTTGCCTTCCTCTAAGGAAAGGGGACCTTGCCTGAAACAATCTGATATTTTAACTTCCTTGTCCCACCCTCCTGCCTATGAAAACCTCCTATTTTGTACAACTCCTGGAGCTCTCTTCTAGGCGTTAAAAGGGATGCTGCCTCATTTATGAATTGTTGAATAAAGCCAAGTAGATCTTTAAACTTATTCAGTTGAATTTTGTTTTTTAACAACGCTTATTCAACAATAAAAGTGTTTTCTTGCTCCACTACGTTTGTGGAGAGGATTTCTGGGTTGGGACATTTTGTTTTTAGCTATATTTCCCCAACAGAATATGATTTGAAATAAATAGATACACTTTAAAATGGGTATGTGTAGCAATCAACCAAGAAAAATATAACAGACCCAAATGTCTCCTATCTGAAATAAGTTTACTTCAGTCTCTTCAAGGCCTTGTCTATGGATAAGGAAGAATTTATATAGAAGTGGAAAATCTAATGTATAGCATCAAGAAACTTGCTGAGACAGATAGAAATGCTATTTATCTTCATTATCATAATTCTCTGAACCTGTCATTACAGTTGGGTCAGTTGTGAATAAAAAATAAACATGGTTAGTGATGATATAAAATGATTTTCAGTATATAATTCAATAATATATTTTAAGAGTGTCATTCAATGTTTTCTATTACATCTTCCTGATTCATAAAGCTTCTGAGAAATAAGAACTGTATCAATAAGTAGAATCCAACAAAACTTTTATTAAAATTTGTCATAGAATGTCTTTTGCAAATCAATATTTTTATCACTATGTCCATGAAATTATATACTCACTTTTTTGCTAAGTAGAAGTCAGTGGAGGGTCTTATCAGAACTTTGGTTTGGTGTTTACTTGACTGTTTTTAATGTTGATATAATCAACAGAAATTACTTAATTCAATTAAATAGACACATATGGCATGGTAATTATAAAATGTTAAATAGTGATAATCCTTAATTTTAATGTAGCCATGGGAGTAAGGAATGGAAGACACAAGGAGGGCAAAAGGGCTGTGTGTGTCTAACACTGAAAAATTTCTAGTGGGAACTTTCCAGGTGGGACTCATCTGAGGAAAGTTTATCTTTCACATCAAAACCATAGTGGAATAATAGTATATAATTCCCTCACTGATATAAAATAGGGCAGATCAGGAGAATACAAATACAATTCTGTTTATTTTTATTAAATCAGGATATAACTAAGTAATGTTTTTCCACAGGGTCATTTAAAGCTCATCTATTATATCTTCCTGATCACATAAAAGATTCTGTGAAATGGGAAACACATGTAGTTTTTTTGGTCTAAATCTTCCATGCACAGATATTAAGTCCTGAACACTGCCTGGGCTTGCTGACACTATAGAGAATCTTGGAGGAATCACAGGCTGAGAATTTTCATATTAATACATTCTCTAAACTGAGGGATTTTTCATTCTGTTTTAAATGTAGAGGATGAAAACTTTTCTCTCCATCCTTTCCAAAGATCAGTTATTTGGCTGATCTGATAGTTAAATTGGCATAATAAAGATGAACGGGAGAAAAACAAATTTAATTCATACATATAGGAACCCTCAAATATGAGCCTTCCTGACAGTCAGGCAGTTGCAGCTTATATGCCATCCTGAGCTTAGGCGAAGGGGATAGGAGTCTGGGACGTCAAAGGGGAGAAAGACAAATCACAGAAAGATAGGAAGAGCAAATGTTTGGTAAACAAATGTGTGCCATGCCATGCAGGTAAGTCTTTCTGACGTAAAAAGTTATCTCTGGTAATAGTTCTCTCCCTGGTAAAGCCCCCATCTAAATTCTTTTTGGCAGTTTAGGAAGAAGTTAAAAGATCTTCTTGAGTCTGTTTGGCCTTGATTGTCTTTAGCTCAAAATAATCCACTCAGCAAAGTGACACATTCTGGGGCAGCCTGCCCTCAACCCCATCATAAAGCAGCATGGAACTGATAAAGAGGCTTAAAAGGACTGAAAAAAAAAAAAAAGAAAAAAAGAAAACCTGCTGTTGCTAACAATTAGACATACTCACCTCAAAGTATACTAAAAATTTCCAGAATAAAGTGCCAACAATAACAGACTGTATTGTCCACCTCATGACCTACCCAGGAGCTCAGGTCTGGTCAATAGTGCAAGATCTCAGGCTGGACATCTGTATGCAGAGTGAGTCCTAACTCTCCATATCAGATATGGAGCTTCCTCTTCTTCCTCATGCAAAAACATGACTGTAACTTTTTATAGTGCTCAGTTTACTCTAAGCATGCTCTGTGGCCTAACCTTGCTGATAGCTCTTGAGGACACTTGGATATGGACACTGCATATTTGAATAGCATGGAGTGCAGTTGCCCTGGGAAACACCAGGTCTTTCCACTTTTTCAGCCACTCTAGGGTTGGTGTCATTTCTGCCTGCATCATATTTCTCTCACTCAGCAAGGATATTCTGAGTGCCAGCTTTGCTTCTTCTCCCAACTTTTAAACTCAATTTAGTGGCTATGATTCACAAAGTAGGGCTAGGGGAAGAGACAGAGCTACACCCGACTCATATATAGGTTCTGGGGCCTGGCTTCTAGATGATTATGGTCCAAGGGGTACTGTAGTAAAGTCCAAAGATTCTAGGTGAGATCAGAAAATATGAACTGTATGACATATTCTTTGCTTTTCTGTCCCTCATGGTACACCTCTACTATTTGTAAGGTATAGAAAATTTACCAGAGAGATCATCCTGCTTCTCCGGCCTAGTTGGTCTCTGTGGTTCATACTGAGGAAACGGCAAATGCCTCTCAGATGGCCATGGGGTGCAGGAGGTGTTGGGTACTTTTGTCCCCTCCCTATTGTATATACCTCCTCACCTATTATTCTCCAATAAAAATTATACTTCATTCTGATGAGACCCAATAGAATTTGCTTCTATTCAACTAATTTTGTATGATTCAACTTATAGTTCTTCATAGAAGTGTTCCAGTAAATACCACAAAGCCTTAACAATTTGGGGGAAAATATAAGAAATTATGACCTTCGGCAAGGAAAAAGGTGTACATGAATGCAGCATATCTACTTTCTGGGCCGTAGTTGGTTCTCTCCTACAATATCTGAAATCAATCAAACACATTTGTCACAGCAAAGCAATAACATGTTTTTTGGAGATACACATCTGATCTGTATGAGAAATTTCTTTATCTTATATTGTCAAACCTTGACCCAATTTCTACAAAATAAACTTGGTCTTAGAGTGCATCCTCCTCTTCCATTCTCTAGGTTACATTACAAACGCGCTTGTAGAAAAAGGTAACAAGTGGTATTACGTCCAAAATGTTTTTATTTTATCCATGCAACTTTTTTTCCCCCATTGGGGAGTGAAGAATGGGAGTTTAAATCTTTCAACATTCATGTAATATGCTCAAACACTAATTCATACCTATGTTAACTGTGTTTGCTTCTTAGGACAAAGTTAGGATGCCTCTAATTTCCAGTTGAAGTTATACTTTGAATCTTTTAATTATAATGAAAGGAAACTTCCATACTATTAAGAGACTTAAACCTGTCAAAAGGGGAGTATTTGCCTTTTTATTTTCTTTCAATTTCAATAGACAGAATATGTTTAAATAAAATCTGTACTGTTTTCATCCTTCTGTATGACAGGAGGATATTTCACTTGGAGCAGAATCCTGAGCCCCCAACCTGGTATTGTTCCTTTGTAATTAGGAGCTGGCAACGGAGAGAGCACCAAAGCATTGGGAGAAACTATCTGGGCTACTGCTCTAGCCAAATGGAGAGGGTGTCTTATCTGCTCTTATTTTGTATCTCAGAGAGAAATCATGAACATCACTTAACTCTGCCCACAACTTCAACTAATGGACTGATTCAATTAACCACTCTCAGGCAAAATTCCTTTTCTTACTAAGGGACATGTCTCCCTAAGTAGATTAGAGAGATAAATATTCAAGCAGGGCATTTGTACACATTATTTATTTTTCTTCAGTGCCATTATCCTATAAAGAAGGATGTGATGACTTTAACTGGAACCATGACCACAATTTAGCAGTAATTTCTGTTCCCTTAAAAAGGACACATCATTGCATGGTGGATACTGGAAAGATAAAGCCTCAGAAGCAATTCTGTGAGGATCAATCATAATCCCATTTAACAAATTATATTTAGTTTTAGCAATATAGTGTGAATTTTGTTATTGCCAATTAATTATTTGATTGTATTTACTGTGTCCTGAGATTTTTAAAATGACTTGGAGTATCATTCAAGACAGTATCCTCAAGCAAGTAGATCTCTACTAACAAGTATGCCCATAATCCTAAAGTTCCATGTTACCAGTTTAGCAGAACAATAATTTCTGTACAGTGGTGCTACATTGCTCCTAAGACCCTACACTAATTACTGCAGGGATTATAAAAAGACCAAGACACCAGCATTATGCCCACCTAACTCTGAACGTAAGGAAAATTAAACATGTATACAAATGACTATAAAAGTATTTATAATCAATAAGATCTATCTGTGTGTGCCCTACAAACAATAAAGAGCTATACAAAAGCAAATAAATTGTTGTTTCTCTGTTATTTAAAGTAGGGAGAAATAACATTTTAAAGGTATTTGAGAGGGGCAACTAATTTTCCTGGTAGATGATAGTTGGTTAACTAGTCAGCTAGTTAAATTGTTTATGTGTTTGGGATCTTAAAGAATAATAGATATTTTTCATTAGCAGTTATTTGATGGGGATTACATTCTAGTTTAAAGGAAAGAATGATCAAAAAACATAGCAGCAGGAAAGCAATGGTTTGTTTTGAGACAAACTAAGCCAATTTAGCTAGAGTTTCAAATTATAGAAGAAAGCACTTCTGAGAAAAGCATGGATCTTGAAAAGAGAGAGTGTTATTAAATACCAAGAGAATATGTTTATGCCCCATTTCAGGAGCTTTGATAAATTATAAATATTGTTGAGCAAGGAAGTAGCATGACCAGAACAATGAAGTTATTTTGACAACACAGTAGTAAATGATAGCATACCAAAGTGGAATATGAGTGGAGAAGTATAATGGGTTGAATAGTGTCTCATGAAAAATCATGTCCACCCAGAACCTTAGAATATGACCTTATGTAAAAAATGTTATTAGTTAAGCATCTCAAAATAAAATCATCTTCGATTTAGGATAGGCCCAAAATTCTATGACCAGCAAGTGTCCTTAGTAAGATGCAGAGAAACACAGAAAAGAAGGTGATGTGAAGATGGAGGCAGATTGGAGTAATGTATTTGCAAACCAAGGTATGTGAAGCACTGCCTTCAATCACCAGAAGCTAGGAGAGAGGCATGGGATGGTTTCCCCTTCCCAGAGCTACAGGAAGGAACAAATCCTGCTGACATTCTGATCGCTAGCTCTGTTCTCCTGAACTAAGAGAGAATAAACTTTGTTTTAAGCCACCTGAGTTGTGGTCATTTGTTATGGCAGCCCTAGAAGACCAATAGAAAAAAGACATCCAGGGGAAGCAAAATGAAGATCTGAACTAGAGGGAAAAGAAGTGGAAATACAAGGGAACATGTGGACACACTACTTACCGTAAAGTTTATGTGTCTGAGACCCTCACTTGGGCAGCCTCCTCCAAGCCTTGTACCAAATTATATATTAATAATTTGGAATTTTTTTATTAAATAAAACCCCCATATCATATAAAGTACAAAGCATAGACTAGTTCTTGTGTACATAACACCACAACTAACCTATTCATGTAGGCTGGAGTGTAAGAGTCTAACTTTTCTAATCCAACAATCTCAGAGGGTGGTGGTATCTTTTATCAGAAATGGTAAATTTAAATTTAGAAAAAGAGCTTTTGGAGAATTAAATAAAAACGATGTTTCTAAACAATTTGTAATGTACTTATCCTACAGGACCCAGTCTGGTGCTGGATTTTGCCTGCAGTCTGTTGTTTGCTGACCTCTAGTGCAAAGAAACAAGTGTAATGCAATGTGGTAAGTGGTAAAATAAGGGTATGTGTAAAGTGCAAAATGGGCACATGGTGAGAGAAGCAGTTTATTGTCATTGTGTATTGGGAAAGTCTTTCTAGCTCCTATTGTGAATTGGGTTTACTTGGTCTTTTGCAGAAAAAAGAAAAAAGAAAAACAAAGAAGAAGAAGTTTGTTGACCTGTGGTTTAGGCCACAAGCTCCACAAGGAAAAGACTGCATTGTGTGTTCTCCTTTGTACCCACAGTGTTGACTACAGAATACATCAAATAGATGCTCATTCATCTTGAAAAATGGGAAACCTGAGTCTTGGATACTGATAGGCACTCAAATGCAGATATAAAGCAGGTGTTAAACATATGAATCTCGATCTCAGGGAAAATATTGGGGTTGGCAAAATGGTTTTAGGTAATCAACACAGATGGAATTGCTGAAACTCTGGGATTGACTGAGAGCCTGGAGGGGAGGGTAAGACCTGAGGATGAACTTTGATACTTACAAGCACCATGTTGGTTGCTGTGATGAGTAGAGAGAGGCATTTTAGATATACTAACTGTAGAGCCAAAGAGATACTTTAAATAAATATGCTCAATAAATTGGTGAAATGGAACTTTATTGTAACTCTGACTTTTTCTGGCTTTTTCTTGTTTGGTCCATCACTTACAGGAAATGTCAAGTGATTCTGAAGACCACCTGGAGTTGCTTTAACTTCAATCCCCTGAGAAGCCTCAGAAGGTCAAGTATTATCTCCTACTGCTTCTCAGATGCCTTTACATCGTACTGAGTTCCTAGTTAATCTTCCTCATTCCTGTAAAATTCACCTGTGCAACTGCTCTAGGTAGAAATGACACACATTCTTTCAATTTTGGAAACTGGGCTTTTCCTCATACACTCAAGGGGATAATTCCACATTTTGAAAATAGGTTTAAAAATATTGAAAGCTCTAAAGATTAGAACAGCTCTTTCAAAATTCCCTAAAAGCACATTAAGTGTAATAATGTACATGGTCTTAAAAATATATATGAACTTAGATTTCAAAAATAAAGTAAGAAAACATTTTAAGTGAATTTAGAGATACACATAAAACATGATATTATAGTATATAAAAACAAAAACACTTATGAATGTACTCATATAGAAACACAAATGCACACATATACACACAAGTCCATTTGTGTTCATTACTGATAACAGCTCAACAATAGCAATACAAGCATTAACTAAGATCTTACTGTATGCTAAGGATTAACTAGGTCACTCTAAATATTAGCTTCTTTACCCTACCTACAACTCTGAGGTAGATAATAATACTTTTACATTTTTTCAATTGCTACTTTGTATAGCCTACACAAATAAAATGTTAAAGGAGTCTCAAAATAAAGCAAAAACTTACTATTCAATTTACTTCAATAAATTGTTTATTTAGCATCTTCTATCTTCTAGTCAGTGTGCCACATGCTTAGACAAAATGCCTTGCTTCTGCATAAGAAAGATATATTAATGCAGTCATAGGCATCAAAGGAGTTGTGTGCCTCCAAGGAGAATAACAGTCTCCATGCTAGAAGACAGAAACTAAACTGTACAAAATTTTTCAAAAGGGAGATTTTCAGCTTCTTAAAAACAAACAAACAAACAAACAAACAAAAACCAATAGCCAGTTACCAATGGAACATTGTTATTTTTCATTTTTCCTTATTCTTTTTCTTTTCTTTCTTCTAGCTTACATGTAGAACTTGGCTCTATCTTTTGTATTTCAAATAACCCCTGGTTCAGTTCAAAATGAGATCAAGAGAGGAGTGGAAGTGTGCAAATTTCTTCCTTGCTATTCCCCAAAACATGCTCTTAATTCCTGCTTAATTTTAAGAGCCTGCCTGCTAATATCTTTGGGAAAAAAAAAAAAGATGAGAGTTGGGGTGTGAGGCCCCAGGGCCTGGGTTGCCTGGTGGCTGTCACCATGTCCTTGCCTGTTTGATGCTGGGCTTCAAGGCAGCCCAGTGCTGCCTGACTGGGGACACAACAGCTGTGACAGCTGCTACAGAGAGGAATGAGAATGCCACAGCCCTAGTTTGGGAGTCACAAGTGATCTTTCCAGGATCTTCACCCTGATGGAGAACCTGGAACTAAAGCCTACAGAACGCACCCCATGAAGTTCTGTGGGCTTTACACCCACCCTCTTCAGGCTACACCCTGGAGTTTTTCACTCTCACTAGTCTACACTCAGCCTCCAGCACCAGCTTCTGACTCACAGCTTCTGCTCCAGGAAATGGAAAAAGGCCTTACAGCTCTGCTAGGTCAATAGTGGGAAGTGTCACAGTCTGATATTTCTGTTGGGTGCCTTTTTATGTCTGTCCTGTACAGTTTTTCTTTTTGTTTATTTCATCTTCAGTGAAGTGACTCAGCTGCTTAAGAATGTGTCCATCAAGGGGTCTGGGCCCCTTGTATCACTCCCCCCCCCCACATAAATTCTATCCCTGTTTCACGCCATGTCTGGTATTAGAGTCATAATTAAATGCAAACAAAATTGTGATATGATAGATAATCATATTGAAGATCCAGAAGAAGGCAATGTGAAATTCTCTTCTGAACTGGATATGATTTTAATGAGAGTGATCAGGAATTGTGATACTTAGGCTATCAGAAACATGACTTTATATGATTATTAGTAACTACTTGGGCAGTCATGAAGATTTGTCAGACACGAGGAGTGACGTATGTAAAAAAAGTCTTGTCTGACTGGTTTGGGTTGTCTAGTCAAAGAGACACTAAGCCACTAGGGTTGTTATTTGTTTCTATAATGAAACTTTGTTGGCCTTGCTCAGGACAATGCACAGAGTCATAGATGGCACACCAGCACATCATCTCCATGAAATCATCTTTGTGGATAATGATAGTGACTTTGGTGATTTAAATGGAGAGCTAGATTAATATGTCTAAAATAAGAAATAAAAGTGTGAGGGATTGATTGGAGGAAGAATGATTGGAGCAACCTATGGTCTAAGAGAACTTCTGGTGTTTCTGGAGTGCAACTGTGAGGTGAATGTGATATGGCTGCAGCCTTTGCTGGCTGTTATCCAGGAGGACCAGCAGACTATGTCTTGCCCAGTGATTGTTATCATCAGTGTGGATGCACTCACCAATGGGTCACTGTCCTTTATGATACAGGAAGGATTCAGCTGGGGGACACACTTCAAGAGGGATCTTGCTCCCATTTCTGAGCTAGGAAGACCAGAAGGAGCTACTGCACTGATAAAGTCAGCTACAACGGCTGGAGAATTGTTTGCCAGGAACAGATGCTATTGCAATGAATTGGTCAGTGTGACAGTGGCATGGATTTCCGGGAAGGAGAAAATGTGGAAATATCATTTAGGATCTGAATGTGTGCAGGTAAGCTCTTTATTATCCCTTGCTCTATAATAAGAGACGTTTTCTGAAAAAGGTAATCATATGGATCTCTTGAAGGCTAGGACACCATGACGCATAACTCCTTCAGGTTGGCACATGTTTGGTTGAATAAATATAAAAAGTATCATATTTCCTTAAGATGTGATCTGAGGACCAACAGCTATGGAAATAACCATGAGTGTGTTGAATTGAGAAAAAATTGAGTTGTAAATTATTTAAATGATATCTGAAACGTACTTACCCAGAAATGCAGATATCAACACAAGGACAATTTGAAAGGGGACAAAATAAGTGTGAGAAAAAGCAGTTAAGAAACTGTTGCTTAGTCCAGGGAAGAACCAGAGGAAACAAGAGGAGACCTGAGGAGACTCTGATGTAAGTCAGGACTTGGTTACCTCACACTATGTGCTGGAATGTTTTTAAAAAATGTTATTGGTGTATAGTTGATTTACAATGTTGTGTTAATTTCAGGTGTACAGCAAAGTGAATCTGTTACACACACACACACACACACACACACATGTATATATATCCACTCGTTTTTAGATTATTTGCCCATATAGACCATTACAGAGTACTGAGTAGAGTTCCCTGTGCTTTACAGTAGGTCCTTATTAGTTATCTATTTTACATAAAGTAGTGTGTAGTGACAATCCCAATCTTCCAATTTATGCCTCCCCTCCTTTATCTTCCACTACCCCAGGTAACCATAAGTTTGTTTTCTACATCAGTACCTCTATTTCTGTTTCGTAGATAAGTTCATTTGTACACACTTTTTTTTACATTCCACATATAAAGCAATATAATATGATGTTTGTTTTTATCTGTCTGACTTACTTCACTCAGTATGACAATCACTAGGTCCATCCATGTTGCTGAAAATGGCATTATTTTGTTCATTTTTTTATGGCTGAGTAATATGGCATGGTATATATGTACCACATCTTCTTTATCTAACCCTCTGGGTTTTTTTTATTAGTTTCTGCTTTATAACAAAGTGAATCAGTTATACATATACATCTGTTCCCACATCCCTTCCCTCATGCATCTCCCTCCCTCCCACCCTCCCCATCCCACCCCTCCAGGCGGTCACAAAGCACCAAGCTGATATCCCTGTGCTCTGCGGCTGCTTCCCACTATCTATCTACCTTACGTTTGTTAGTGTATATATGTCCATGCCTCTCTTTTGCTTTGTCACAGCTTACCCTTCCCCCTCCCCATATCCTCAAGTCCATTCTCAAGTAGGTCTGTGTCTTTATTCCCGTTTTACCCCTAGGTTCTTCATGACATTTTTTTTTAATTCCATATATATGTGTTAGCATACAGTATTTGTCTTTCTCTTTCTGACTTACTTCACTCTGTATGACAGACTCTAGGTCTATCCACCTCATTACAAATAGCTCAGTTTCATTTCATTTTATGGCTGAGTAATATTCCATTGTATATATGTGCCACATCTTCTTTATCCATTCATCCGATGATGGACACTTATGTTGTTTCCATCTCTGGGCTATTGTGAATAGAGCTGCAATGAACATTTTGGTACATGTCTCTTTTTGAATTATGGTTTTCTCAGGGTATATGCCTAGTAGTGGGATTGCTGGGTCATATGGTAGTTCTATTTGTAGTTTTTTAAGGAACCTCCATACTGTTCTCCATAGCAGCTGTACCAATTCACATTCCCACCAGCAGTGCAAGAGTGTTCCCTTTTCTCCACACACTCTCCAGCATTTATTGTTTCTAGATTTCTTGATGATGGCCATTCTGACTGGTGTGAGATGATATCTCATTGTAGTTTTGATTTGCATTTCTCTAATGATTAATGATGTTGAGCATTCTTTCATGTGTTTGTTGGCAGTCTGTATATCTTCTTTGGAGAAATGCCTATTTAAATCTTCTGCCCATTTTTGGATTGGCTTGTTTGTTTTTTTGCTATTGAGCTGCATGAGCTGCTTATAAATTTTGGAGATTAATCCTTTGTCAGTTGCTTCATTTGCAAATATTTTCTCCCATTCTGAGGGTTGTCTTTTGGTCTTGTTTATGGTTTCCTTTGCTGTGCAAAAGCTTTGAAGTTTCATTAGGTCCCATTTGTTTATCTTTGTTTTCATTTCCATTTCTCTAGGAGGTGGGTCCTAAAGGATCTTGCTGTGATTTATGTCCTAGAGTGTTCTGCCTATGTTTTCCTCTAAGAGTTTGATAGTTTCTGGCCTTACATTTAGGTCTTAAATCCATTTTGAGCTTATTTTTGTGTATGGTGTCAGGGAGTGATCTAATCTCATACTTTTACATGTCCCTATCCAGTTTTCCCAGCACCATTTATTAAAGAGGCTGTCCTTTCTCCACTGTACATTCCTGCCTCCTTTATCAAAGATAAGGTGACCATATGTCCGTGGGTTTATCTCTGGGCTTTCTATCCTGTTCCATTGATCTATCTTTCTGTTTTTGTGCCAGTACCACACTGTCTTGATTACTGTAGCTTTGTAGTATAGTCTGAAGTCAGGGAGCCTGATTCCTCCAGCTCCATTTTTCGTTCTCAAGATTGCGTTGGCTATTCGGGCTTTTTGTTTTTCCAAACAAAGTTTGAATTTTTTTGTTCTAGTTCTGTGAAAAATGCCAGTGGTAGTTTGATAGGGATTGCATTGAATCTGTAGATTGCTTTGGGTAGTAGAGTCATTTTCACAATATTGATTCTTCCAATCCAGGAGCATGGTATATCTCTCCATCTATTTGTATCATCTTTAATTTCTTTCATCAGCATGTTATAATTTTCTGCATACAGATCTTTTGTCTCCTTAGGTAGGTTTATTCTTAGATATTTTATTCTTTTTGTTACATTGGTAAATGGGAGTGTTTTCTTGATTTCACTTTCAGATTTTTCATCATTAGTGTACAGGAATGCAAGAGATTTCTGTGCATTAATTTTGTATCCTGCTATTTTACCAAATTCATTGATTAGCTCTAGTAGTTTTCTGGTAACATCTTTAGGATTCTCTATGTATAGTATCATGTCATCTGCAAACAGTGACAGCTTTACTTCTTCTTTTCCAATTTGGATTCCTTTTATTTCCTTTTCTTCTCTGACTGCTGTGGCTAAAACTTCCAAAACTACATGTATCTTTTTGAATTATGGTTTTCTCTGAATATATGCCCAGGGGTGGGATTGTTGGATCAAATGGTAGCTCTGTTCTTAGTTTTTTAAGGAACCTCCACACTGTTCTCCATAGTGGTTGTACCAGTTTACACTCCCAACAACAGTGTAGGAGGTTTCCCTTTTCTCTACACCCTCTCCAGCATTTATTGTTTGTAGATATTTTGATGATGGCCATTATGATCACTGTGAGGTGATACCTCATTGTAGTTTTGATTTGCATTTCTCTGATAAGTAGTGATGTTGAGCATCTTTTCATGTGCTTTTAAACTATCTGTATGTCTTCTTTGGTGAAATGCCTATTTATATCTTCCACCCATTTTCTGATTGGGCTGTTTGTTTTTCATTTTTTTGTTTTGTTTTGATTTGTTTTTCAGCTGCTTGAGCTGTTTGTATATTTTGAGAGATTAGTCCTTGGTTAGTTGCTTCATTTACAAATATTTTCTATAATTGTGATGGCTGTATTTTTATTTTGTTAATGGTTTCCTTTGCTGTTCAAAAACTTTTAAGTTTAATTAGATCCCATTTGTTTATTTTTGTTTTTATTTTCATTACTCTAGGAGGTGGATCAAAAGATATTTTGCTCTGATTTATGTCAGAGAGTGTTCTGCCTATGTTTTCCTCTAAGAATTGTATAGTATCTGGCCTTAGATTTAGGCCTTTATTCCATTTTGAGTTTATTTTTTTTACATGGTGTTATGTTGTGTTCTAATTTCATTCTTTTATTTGTAGCTGTCCAGTTTCCCCAGCACCACTTATTGAAGACACTGTCGTTTTTCCAGTGTCTTTTCCTCACAGTCTTTTCTGTTTTGTGTTAGATTAGGTGACCATAGGTGACTGGTATATCTCTGGATTTCTACCCTGTTCCATAGATCTATACTTCTGTTTTTGTGTCAGTACCATACTGTTTTGAAGACTGTAGCTTTGTAGTATATTCTGAAGTCAGGGAGCCTGACTCCTCCTCCTCCGCTTTTCTTTCTCAAGATTGATTTGGCTGTTTGTGGTGTTTTGTGTTTTCATATAAATAAGGGCACACAAAACATTCTCCATGTTAGATCACATCTTGGGTCAAAAATCAAGCCTCTGTAAATTTAAGAATATTGAAATCATATCAAACATATTTTCTGACCACAGTGTTATGAGATTAGAAACCAATTACAGGAAAAATCTGTAAAAAGCGCAAACACATGGAAGCTAAACAATATGTTACTAAATAATCAATGGATCACTGAAGAAATCAAAGAGGAGATCAAAAAATACCTAGAGACAAATGACAATGAAAACACGATGACCCAAAACCTATGGGGTGCATTAAAAGTAGTTTTAAGAGGGAAGTTTATAGCAATGCAATCTTACCTCAGAAAACAAAAATCTCATATAAACAACCTATCCTTACAACTAAAGCAACTAGAGAAAGAAGAACAGACAAAACCCAAAGTTAGTAGAAAGAAAGAAATCATGAAGATGAAAGAAGAAATAAATGAAATAGAGACAGAGGAAAAAAAGACAACAAAGATCGGTGAAACTAAATGCTGCTTCTTTGAGAAGATAAAAAAATGATAAACATCTAGCCAGACTCATCAAAAAAAAAAAAAAAAAGGAGAGGACACGAATAAAATTAGAAATTAAAATGGAGAAGTTACAGTGGACACCACAGAAATACAAAGGAATGTAAGAGATTACTACAAGCAACTCTATGCTAAAAAATTGGACAACCTAGAAGAAATGAGCAAATTCTTAGAAAGATACAACCTTCAAGATTGAACCAGGAAGAAATAGAAAATTTGAACAGAACAATCACAAGTACTGAAATTGAAACTGTGATTAAATATAACACAACAAACAAAAGTCCAGGACCAGATGGCTTCACAGGAGAATTCTATCAAACATTTAGAGAACAGCTAACTCCTATCCTTCTGAAACTCGTCCAAAAATTGCAGAGGAAGGAACACTCCCAAGATCATTCTATGAGGCCACCATAACCCTGATACCCAAACCGGACAAAGATATCACACAAAAATGAAAATAACAGGCCAATATCACTGATGAACATTGACACAAAAATCCTCAGCAAATACTAGCAAACCAAATCCAACAACACATTAAAAGGATCATACACCATGATCAAGTGGTATTTGTCCCAGGGATGGAAGGATTTTTCAATATCTGCAAATCAATCAGTGTAATACACTACATCAACTATTTTTATTCTTTTTTTAAATTAATTTTTATTGGAGTTGCTTTACAATGTTGTGTTAGTTTCTACTGTACAACAAAATGAATCAGCTATACATATACATATATCCCCTCTTTGTTGGAGTTCCTTCCCATTTAGGTCACCAGAGTGCATTAAGTAGAATTCTCTGTGCTATATGGTATGGTCTCATTAGTTATCTATTTTATAAATAGAATCAATAGTGTATATGCGTCAATCCCAATCTCCCAATTCCTCCCACACCTCCTTTCCCTCTTGGTATCCATACAGTTGTTCTCCATGTTTGTGTCTCTATTTCTGCTTTGCAAATAATATCATCTATACCATTTTTCTGGATTCCACATATATGTGTTAATATATGATACTTGTTTTTTTCTTTCTGATTTACTTCACTCTGTATGACACTCTCTAGGTCCATGCACATCTCTACGAATGACACAATTTTGTTCCTTTTAATGACTGAGTAATATTCCATTGTATATATGTATACATCTTTATCAATTCACATGTTGATGGACACTTAGGTTGCTTCCATGTCCTGGCTATTGTGAATAGTGCTGCAATGAACATCGGGGTGCATGTGTCTTTTTTAAAAATGATTTTCCCTGGGTATATGCCCAAAAGTGGGATTGCTGGGTTATATGGTAAATCTCTTTTTAGTTATTTAAGGAATCTTCATACTGTTTTCCATAGTGGCTGTATCAATTTACATTCCCACCAACAGTACTTCAAAACCACAGTAATCAAGACAGTATGGTACTGGCACAGAAACAGAAACAGAAATATAGATCAGTAGAACAGGATAGAAAGCCCAGAGGTAAACCCACATGCCTATGGTCACCTAATCTATGACAAAGGAGGCAAAAATATACAATGGAGAAAAGACTGTCTCTTCAATAATTGGTGATGGGAAATCTAGACAGCTACATGTAAAAGAATGAAATTAGAACACTTCCTAACACCATACACAAAAATAAACTCAAAATGGATTAAAGACCTAAATGTAAGGCCAGACACTATAAAACTCTTAGAGGAAAACATAGGCAGAACACTCTGACATAAATTGCAGCAAGATCTTTTTTGACTCACCTCTTAGAGTAATGAAAATAAAAACAAAAATAAACAAATGGGTCCTAATACATCAACAAATTGAAGAATAAAATCCATATGATCATCTCAATAGATGCAGAGAAAGCTTTTGATAAAATTCAACACTGACTTATGCTAATAACTCTCCAGAAGTGAGCATAGAGGGAAACTACCTCAACGTAATAAAGACCATATATGACAAATCCACTGCAAATATCATTCTCAATGGTGAAAAACTAAAAGCATTTCCTCTAATATCAGGAACAAGACAAGGATATCCACTCTTGCTGCTATTATTCAACACAGTTTTGGAAGTCCTATCCTAGCCACAGCAATCAGAGAAGAAAAAGAAATAAAAGGAATCAAAATTGGAAAAGAAGAAGAAAAGCTGTCATGTTTGTAGACGACACCATACTCTACATAGAAAACCCTAAAGATGCTTCCAGAAAACAACTAGAGCTCATCAATGAATCTGGTAAATTTGAAGGATACAAAATGACTACACAGAAATCTCTTGCATTCCCATACTCTAACAAGGAAAGATCAGAAAGAGAAATCAAGGAAACAATCCCATTTACCATTGCATCAAAAAGAATAAGATACCTAGGAATAAACTTACCTAAGGAGGTAAAATACCTATACTCAGAAAACTAAAAGATACTGATGAAAGAAATAAAATATGATACAAACAGATGGAGAGATATACCATGTTCTTGGATTGGAAGAATCAATATTGTGAAAATGACTGTACTACCCCCAAACAATCTACAGATTAGATTTAGTGCAATCCCTATCAAATTACCAATGGCATTTTTCACAGAATTAGAAAAGAATTTACAATTTGCTAGAATTTTTTGTTTGGAAAATAGGATATAAGTGCTACTTCATTAAAAACAAACAAAAGATCCTAGTTCCATCCATTGCTTCATACCCATTAGAGTTCTATTGTGTGAAAGAAAGTTTAGCAAACCCTAAGTATTCAAAGATGACTAAGACTAAGCTTGTTTCTCCAAAGAACATACAGTATACCATGGGAGACAAATAAGCAGATGATCATGCTGCTGTTCATTAAATCAACAGGAGTCAAGGCAAAGAGGGAATTAAAGGATGACTCCCACAGGATGGGAATAAATGTTGACTTCACCAAAAAAATTGGCAGGGTGTAGTGGAAGAACACAGCTGGCAAGGAAGATGATGAATTAGAAAGTGAAAGACAAAACACAAATTTTGTGGTGCATTTAAAACATTTTTGGAAGAAATTAATATATCTAGAGGAGTATTACATCAATAGGTTTACAGCTATAGAAGCTATTAGAGCAGAAGATAAAGACTTCCATGTCATCCCAATCTGGTAGGGAGACATTATGATGCAAGATGGAATGAAATAAAAAGAAACACTTTGTGTAAGTTTGCAATGTAGTGAGGGATTGATTTAGAATGTATTGTGTGTGACCTTTCACAAATCACTTCACCTTTGGTCCCTGATTTACTGTTCAGTAAAATTAGAAAATAAAACTAAGAACTTTTTCAAACACTAACATGTATTTTGAATGAATTCCATTTTTTCTCCTTTCCTATCCCTCTGTATCTCCACTAAACTTTGAGAATATCCTTTTAACACACAATAGAATCAACAAGGTTAACATAATGGGGATTTTTTTAATGTCAATTTCCTATGAATTTCTCACTGATGGGTCATGCTACATTGGAAAAATGTCATCATTAAACAATTTTAAAAGCTGCTCCTGCTCTAAGCTGGAAAAACCATCTTATTTCCATTTCCCCTACAATTGGGTGGCATTTCTGCTCTTGGAAATCCAAAGGACAGCCCCATGGAAGCCCCACTGGTCATTGTATTGGAATATGCTGTGCATTCCCATGTCAATGTCAGTCAAGTTCAGTTTTCTCCATAAAAGTTGTAGTCAGTTTCTACCATGTGGAACAGCATTAAGTGGTGGTAATACTCAGCCTTGCACAGAGTAGGTGCTGGTAATATATTTTAATATTTATTTTACTTATTTATGTATTATTTATTTATTTTAGCTGTGCCAGGTCTTATTTGTGGCACGTGGGACCTTCGGGGTCTTCTTTTTTTCTTTTTGGTTGTGGCAAGTGGACTTCTTAGCTGCGGCATGTGGGCTTCTTATTTGTGACATGCAGACTCTTAGTTGTGGCATGCATGTGGGATCTAGTCCCCAACCAGGAATCGAACTCAGGCCTCCTGCACTGGAAGTGTGGAATGTTAACCACTGGACCATCAGAAAAGTCCCCAATTTTTTTTTTAATTCCAATCATTTGTTTATGCTAAAAGTTAAGATTTATTTTAGTGGCGTTCAGCATGTGATTCTGTGTTAGAGTGCCAAAGATCCTCTGGGTGTTGATCACATAATTTCTAAATTGAACAGCAAACAGTCTAAGACTGAATAAGAAATTTGGGTAAACATAAATCCGAAATACAGAAGGTGTTTTTAGCATTTTTTTTTTTTTTTTTTTTTTTCAGTACGCGGGCCTCTCACTGCCATGGCCTCTCCCGTTGCAGAGCACAGGCTCCGGATGCGCAGGCTCAGCGGCCATGGCTCACGGGCCCAGCCGCTCTGCAGCATGTGGGATCCTCTAGGACCGGGGCACCAACCCGTGTCCCCTGCATCAGCAGGCAGACTCTCAACCACTGCGCCACCAGGGAAGCATCTTTTATCCCATCTAAAAAATACAATGGCATGGGTCAGTGACTATAAGTGTGTATTAAATTAACATGACTGTCATATTCTAATTGCATAACACTGTAGTATTATAATTCCTGGTTACCAATTCAGAAAAATGCATCTTAGGGCATGGCAGTAGATTATAATAGAAAAATATGGACCAAATCAAACTTGAGAAGAGGGAAAGTAAAGCTGAATACAGGTGAACCTTTTTGAATGAGATGGATGAGCATCTCTGAATGAAATATTCAAGACTATGCAGCAAACTGCCTCCTGAGGGAAATAAGAAAATTCAATTTCATGGGCAAATTAAAATTAGAATCAAAAGTCTCTAAAAGACACACACAGACACACACTCACACACACACACACATATTTGTGTTTAGCAAAGTCAAGAAGATTACTAGTTAAGTTAATAGATCCTTTACAACTGTATATGTTTTGCTTCCTTTGTTTCCATAAATACTTGTAATCATTACTTCTGGACCAAGGTTGATATTTTTCATTTACATTTAGATACTCTATTTCCTTATCTCCTCTAAACTTGAAGTAAGTGTACACATTGTATATTTTTGAATAATTTATCATAGTAAGAAGCTGCACTAGTATAAGTAACAGATTTAAAACCACAATTGACAGAGAGGGCACTCTGCAATGATAGATTCCATAGTCCAGAATTTTAAAGAGTTTTATTCAGTTCTAGAAATCTTGTTTCCCTTCTTTTTTTTCAAACTAAATCAAATTATTTAAACAAATCTCCCCATCTTTGTTTTGAATATTGCCAACACTAAGTTATTGTGTTGAGGTACTACTGTACTAAAAACCTTACATATCTTATCTTATGCCCTCCTACAACATTCTTATAAGATAGATATTATGATCTCCATGTTAGCTATTAAAGAACTGAGGTGTAGAGAAGATATGTAAGTAATGTGTCCAAGTATATACAGCTAATATATAATAGAACCAAGGTTGGAAATTTTGACTCCAAAGCCTGACTCTCAGCCACTCCTCCAAAAACTTGTGATCAGTTCTTAAACACTTCAAATATTAAGTGTGTACTTTAGATAAAATGTAGTTTTCTCCAAAATGTTACTAGACCTTCATAAACGATACCAATAGGTATCAGAAAGTTCTGGTGGGTATAAATTAATTTCAGAATAATACTTTATAACAAGTAAATTAGAAAAGAATTACAATTGATGTGCACCATGAACTTAGTGCCAAAGAAGCATAGTGTTTTACCATTGATGAAGACTCGCTCCTTTGCCAAACGTTAGTCAAGTTTTCCTGTGCCCTCTTCTGGACTAGGCCTCAACCTTGTCCCCATCTTGCTGGGCCTGCATAGGCCAGTGTTAGCAAGAATAATGCTAAGTCAGGTTAGAGAGAATCCCTTATTTTTCTTCTGGTTAGAAGATCCCTAACAGTATTTTTGTTTGTTTGTTTTTTAACATCTTTATTGGAGTATAATTGCTTTACAATGGTGTGTTAGTTTCTGCTGTATAACAAAGTGAATCAGCTATACATATACATATATCTCCATGTCTCCTCCCTCTTACCGTCCCTATCCCACCCCTCTAGGTGGACACAAAACACCGAGCTAATCTCCCTGTGCTATGTGGCTGCTTCCCACTAGCTATCTATTTTACATTTGGTAGTGTATATATGTCCATGCCACTCTCTCACTTCGTCCCAGCTTACACTTCCCCCTCCCCCTGTCCTCAAGTCCATTCTATATGTCTATGTCTTTATTCCTGTCTTGCTCCTAGGTTCTTCAGAACCATTTTTAAGAATCCCTTACTTTTGATATCTGGTCAAATTCCTCATCTTCCACCATCCACCAGATGATATTTGAACACCCTTACCTCCCTTCAGCAAGAATCCTGTTAAGTCAATTTATCAGAAATCCCCTGCCCTTGATGTCTCCTTAGTAATTTTCCATGTATTAACCTATGTTCCCTGCTCCCCGACTATAAATCCCCACTTGTTCTTGTATTGAGTTTGATACTGAGGTCTCTATTCCCCTGTCACAATAGTTCCTGAATAAAATCTGTTTTTACCACTTTAACTACTGTCAAGCTCTATTTTTTAATTTAACATTTCACGTGTAGGGCAGAGAAACTTTAGGAAAGAAATAAGTTTCGAAGAAAATGACTTTTTATACCCCATAGTTTTTTCTTCCTATATTTAAAAGACTCTTTGCATGGACGTTTTTGTTCATTTGCTTTGGCAATATTCCTAAACTCATGGGAGGAAGGTGATTGTTTACTTAACTTCTTCAAAATAACAACTCAGGCAGCGATGGCCTGGATCTTTTAATCAACAAGTGGGTACTCTCTACTGAAAAATTACAAAATCAACCTGAAGAATTCTTTGGAGCTACTCTTTCACATTAGTACTCTGCTACTTTGATTAGGATTTACTGTGGCTAAAATAATATCTTATCTTCCTGTTTGCTAGCTTTTATGAGTAGAAAATATCTTTGAAGAAGAAAAAAACAGTTTGATCCACAATCCTTTCTCCACAGGGTAAACCACTGTTATCATTGATAGTGTTCTTACTTGTAAGATGGTGTTGTTCAAAACTGCATTTCATGAGACAGTCATAAAAGATTTTCAAATATTGTCAAGTGAGCACTTTGAATACTGGAGTAACAAAAGCAGAGTTTATCTCTCAGTTGATAACAAGTCTTTTGTGATTTTTCCTGTGTGACAAAGAAATCATTTACATCAACTGCAGTAAAACATCAAAACACCACTTAGCAGCAGGTATTAGATGGACAAATTTCTACCAGCAAAGTTAACCCTTAGCAAAATGTATAACTTGTGCCTTTATGTCTGTTGAATTTTTATAATATATGATTAAATTATAAGTTTTGCAGTCCAGAGAAAGCCCCTTCCCTCTAACTAAAATGCTCATTTTTAAAAAGACTCTGTGTTATTTCAATGGCATAATTATGCAATGTTATTCCATTTCCCAGGGTCCTACAACAGAAGATTTCCCATTATTTTCTAAAAGATCCAGTAGAGCATTCTTGATTTCAATCACGTCAGACACCCTCTCAGAGTCCAATCTTGACACATCAATGACAAGACATATCAGAGCTGTCAAAAGTTTACAACATGTAATAAAAAACTGAACTAAAGTCAAGCATGCTATACTCTCGTAGGTCCAGTGAGACTCTAAGCAACCAGTGATTTGTAGGCTTCATTACATCCCAAATGTTCAATGTATCTAGCCCTTGGCAGGGTGTCAAGGACAAGAAATAATCAGTCTTTAGAGATCACTTTTGAAATGCTATGCCCTCTGCTTCCTTTAGGTGAATCATTCCTTCCACGATTTCAGGATCCACTGATGAAAGCTGATGATTTTCAATAGTCTGTGACAAGCGAAATATCCCCCTCCCCAGCCATGGAGAAAATGATCTCATGCAGTTAGCTTTCACCAGGTGAGCTGTGCGTGATGAATGATGATCCTCCTGAACTCCTCTTTCAGAGTCAAAAGTAAAAACCAGAATGCCGTATGCAATCTCATACACAAAAGCGGAATGAGCACCAGAGGAAGACAGGAAGAAATTTTAAAATTTATTTCCTGATATTTCATGTCTAGAAACCAAATTTTGTCATGTTGAATTTTTGCATTCAAAACAGTGGACTAATATGAAGTATCTGAAAATGATGTGAACATAAATGATGTAAACTGGTGGCACTGCTTACATTGCCATAACAATTAAATGAAGCTTCTTGTCTTTTTTTATCAACAGATTTTTATTGAAGTATAGTTGATTTACAATGTTGTATTAATTTCTGCTGTACTGCAGAGTGATTCAGTTATACATAGGTGTACATTCTTTTTTAAAGTATTCTTTTCTATTATGGTTTATCATAGGATATTGAATATAGTTCTCTTGTCTTAATATGACTTTTAGTCCAGCTAATAACATGCTGATAGATCTGCAAAGAAAATTGTTACTGATTTTCAAGTAGCAACTTTTTTCTTCATGAAGGCTTGCATTTTTTTTCACATACTAAAAGTCCAGCTATTTCAACTATAACAACCACAACAATTTAAGTTGTTCCTAACAATACAGTATAGCTATTATATTTATTTAAAAAATATTTTTAAGAACTGATGATCTATTTTCTAGTTAATTTAGACCTCTAATTTCAGCATCTCCCTTCATACGTAGTTCAGGTTTGGTTAATTCCTTATAATTTGTGATTAGAGATGATATAATGCCAATAAGGGTAATAAGAAAAGTGAATGGCACCTCAAATTTCCATTTTGGAGAAAATATGTGGAATTATATGCTGATAAAGGAGATAGAAAACAAAGATTCAAATATAATAGCAACAGTTACAGAACATGGTGGATGATTTCTCGTTTTACTGCAATGTTATGTGTTAATGTGAAAATATGATACATTGAATTTATTTCCCAAATATCTCGCTTTTAAAAACTGAATGGATAAGAAAGTATTCATTATGAAACCTAATTAAATCAATAATTGAGTCATATATTTTCCCAATAATTTATGAAGAATATACATATATATAGACATATAATCTTTTATAAAATTTTGATTAAAATACTTTTGCTTCCTTACTATATAAAATTTAGTAAATATTTTATGAAACACTGCAACTTGTAATGCAACACTATATTCTTCATGACAGAAAAAATATTTCTAAAATGGGAAAGGCAATTTGAAAAGCAAACACATCCCAAATTACAGATTTTTTCTGCTAGTGAATTATCTTTCATTATTTGTATTTTTAAGAATGTAAAATAAATATTTTCTTGCTAAATCCTTGATGTTTCTTTTTTTAAAAAGTATTTATTCCATGTGTTTTAATATTCTAGTTCAAGGTGAATAATATTGGACCTCCATGTTACAGTTGTTTAGGATATATGTTAGTATATATATATATATATAGATAGATAGATAGATAGATAGATAGATATAGATATATACACATATATATATATATATAATTGTGAAATTTTGTGTACTATATACCATTCCTTTAAAAATCTTATATAAATATATATGTATATATATATATATATATATATATATATCTTTATACTTAATTTATACTTTATATATAGAGAAATATAGAGACATAGATATAGTTATCTATACCACAAAACTTTTGGAAATCTGTCAAGTTTTCTTTTGTAATTAATTACCACATTCATATTTATCACTGTAAAGAAGAATTTTTTTTTCAAGTTTTCTCTCTCTCAGGCAATTAGAATTGCCATGTGTGCTTATTTTCTGATCCCAGTCTCTCATATTTTTTAATTAATTATTTCTTTTATTTCAAATCCCACCTCACCCAAAAGCACCACACACACACAACAGAATGTTCCAATTTCTCCACTACTTTAAAAAATAATAAAAAAAATCTTACAATTATATCCCTCTGATCCTAGTCAAATAACCCACAAACAAATGAACATAATCTAAATAGAGGCTATATGGCAGATATCTCAATTCACAACCTAATATAACCTTAAAATAAAAATGGGGAATGCTTTTCAATGTGTTGTAAAATGAATGCCACTTTGAATTGAAACATCACAGATTGAATACATGTGTTTATGTACCAAAAATCTGTTAAGAATTTTAAAACATACATATCCACCAACAGAAAATAAATAGGAGAAGAATGTGAAAACAAGATGTCAACAAAATTTGGAAGATGGCAAGGTGACAGACAAGTGATATCTGACTTGCCAGGAAAAAAAAAAAAAAAAAAAAAAAAAACGATGATATCTCCAGGACCAGAGGAGAATCAGCTAGAAGCTCACCTGGGAAATGTTTGGGTGTTTTGACAACAGCTAGCTCTGAGTGAAAGTCTTCAGGAAGAATTAGTCAAGCCTCCATAAGCCTGGAGCCATTTCATCTAAGCAACTATCTCTACCAAAGATGAGGGGAAACAGGAAGCTATCCATCCAAAGAGAGTTAACTGAAGAGATTCTGCACATGGAATTTTGGGCAAAGTTGAGAGTAGAGGTGAGGTTAAGTACTCAACACAGCAAGTTGAGGTAAAGGTCTCTATATTTATATGGCCAATGCCCCAAACTAGAATATTAGAGAGTCTGAGATAAAAGATCTATAGACCTCTGTATTTACAGGAAATTCCTACAGGTCTTCTAAGTCTTTGTATAATCACTGTGGAGTGAGGCCTGGTAGAAACAAACCTCGTTCATACCCAAAAGCTTACAATCACCTTTTCAGTGCCTCATAACATAAATATAAATGGAAAATAATAATCAGCAGACATTTGAGGAAATTCACTGCTATAAAAGAGACAAAACAAAACAACAAGCATGCAACAAAATAGATAAAAGGAGCAAAGAGCAATTTGGAGGAAACAGGGATCACATAGGGAGTGATGGGAAACTTCAAAATATCTATTAATCTTCAGAGAGCTGTAAATATTACCAAAAAAAGGTACTACAGGAAAAGAAAATCCAGACAATAAGAAAAAGCTCCAGGAAATTCTAAAAAGAAGGACAAAACCTAAAAATCAACAACCACCTCTACCACCACCACCACCACAAAAATAGAGAAGGGAAGCTGAAGTTAGGGATGGACTTCAGAAAGAAAAACTGGAGTAAAAGTGACATGGAAATGTAGAAAGAAAGTGTTTTAAAATAATTAATTTATAAGTTTCAACATTCAATTAGTACAGAAGTAAACAGGAGAAAAATAGAGGGAAAATCTTTTAAGAAATAATATAGGAACATTTTCTAAAACTAAAGGAGATAATTTTTCAATGAAATAAGCTACACTGGGTACCTAGAATAATAAATGAGACCCCATGCAAAAACATAATTTTAATAAAATTTCAGAATCATAGATGGAAAAATAAGACTATGATCTTACAGAGAGAAAAAAAACATGCTGATATTAAGAATGTAAAGTAAGAATAGCATCCAATGTTTTAATAGTATTGCAACAAGAAGGCATTGGAAAAATGCCTTTTAAAACATGAGGAAAAATAACTGTCAGTCTAGAATTCTTCATGAAAATGAACAGCTACTCAAGTGTAAGAAGCATAATATTTCAAAAAAGTTTCAAAAATATTTCAAAAGACCAGCCAAGTACCTTCCTAAGTCAGTTGACATAGAGGACCTTAACCTTCTCCTCGGCAACACTAAAATATAGACAAGCTTCTTCCTAACTCTAGGTCCCTGACTTCCTTTTCTTAGAGCATTTACTTTAGAAAGCTTAGAATTATAAATTATCTCTTTGTTCCTTTGAGATGTAAATTTTTAAAAAGACTTGGCGGTTTTACAACCCAGGCATATCTTTCTCTGGGACCTGGGAGCCATCCCTTTGTAATGTCATCACCAAGGAGGATCATGGTCCTATCTCCCATTTCCCTGGCAGAGTAGGAGCCTAACTTAGGCAGGCATCTTTCTCCAAGCTGTAAAACTACCTCTTGTTTTAAAGATATGAGAGTTTATTTTACTTTGGATAAAGCCAATAGCAAGCACAGATGGCCTGTGATTCCTCCACCCCACCTCTTAAAAACTTGCCACTTCTTTGTTTCAGCAGAGTTGAACTCAGACAGGGTTCTGGTCTCACTCCCCTGTTATAATAGCCTTGAATTAAGTCTTCCTTGCATGTTTACATTTGTACAGTGCAATTTTTGCTTTGACACAACTATAGTTTATATTCCAAAAGAAGGCGTAAGGATAGCATCTAAAATAGAATACGTAACAGGAAAGAGGCAAATAGAGTCCCTGAGCTGACTATGAAAGAAATCCTAAGTGAGAGCTGTCAGAGTTTGAAAGTATGAAATGCATTGGGAGGGAAAGACGGAAAGTATGAGGAGGATGAAAGTACCCAAATAGAACTAGTAAATTCCTAGATGAGTCTTACCATATTAAGAGGAGCTGTATGCTTCTACCAGAAATTTGGTGTTGAGTTAGTGCAAGGGTACATAGAAAACTTAACCAAAGAAGTAGCTAGGCAGTTATTAATGCCATTGAAGATAAAAAGTTGGATGATTAAAAAAAGGTATTTTTATGCTCTGAAAAATATTTACACAAGTCAACGTATTAGAAATCCTAAATAAAAGTTAATGTAACCAATAGTATCATAGAATTGTGTCGGGGATGGGGTGTGGGGATGTACTTGTGAGTGAGAGGCACAAGAGAGTTAAATACTGAACTGGAATATTACAAGTAAAAAGTTAATGTCTAAACTTTAAATAGATTAATACCAGAAGCAATGGTTCAAACAGGTGAAGTATTTGATTGTCAAGGCACTAAGGGTAGGGATGGTGAGGCTACAAGATAATTTTTTTCCCTTACAGGACTGGAAGTATTATTTGACTTTTTAAATGGCAAATATGTAAATTTGAAATATAATAAGAAAAGGATCTGCAAGGGGCTAAAAGAGCATCTGTTTGCTGAAAATAAAAATGAAGAAAAATGAAAAAAAAAATAAAGTGAAGAACAAAAAAAGGGAGAGGAAAAATTTTTAAAGGAGAGATGTAAAGGAAAGGAGCCAAAAACAACAAAGAAAGAAAAACTCCATTTTTCATACTTAATCATTTCCTGGAATGTTATCTCTGAATGATTATATGAATGACGAATGGCCTTGACCAATACTGTATTAGCAAAGAGCAACTTTTTTTTTCTTCTAAGAATTTATTTTATTTTTTTCACTTATTTTTTAAATTGAAGTATAGTTGATTTAAAACATTTTGTAATTTCAGGTGTTCAGCAAAGTGATTCTGCTATATGTACAGATACATCTACTTTTTTCAGAATATTTTCCCTTATGGGTTATTACAAAATTTTGAGTATAGTTCCCTGCGCTATCAGTTCTGATAAAACATAGTATTGAATTACTGTGAGGTCTTCAAAACTGCTCTGCAATGTTCACCATGTCAACGTTTTTTTGTCCCATATGAGCTATTTTAAGAATTCACCAACTTCCTTAAGTGCTATCACCACTCCCTGCCTCCTTCATTCTCAGTGATTAACCTTAGCTCTTACCTTGCAGAGAAATTAGACACCATCACATCCCATCTCTCTCACTCTTAAATCTTACCCCTTCAAATGTGTCCTAATTTTCACCTAAATATTTCCCTTCTCTCTCTTCACAGGAGACGTTTGAAAACTGGCACATGTACCCTACTTCCATGCCCTTGGTGATGTCTGTAAAGTTCCTGGATGAAGTTCTGAGTACCAAGGTCAGTTTGGCTCTATTGCTGGTGTAAAACCTGTTAGTTGCACAAGAATATGTGATAAAACACCTCCAGTCTTGCTGTTAGAAAAGCTATTAGAAAGATTTATACATGTATTTCTATTACTTAAGCATTTTTGTCTATTGCATTTTTTTCAACCCTCACAGACCAATATCACCCTTCACCTCTACTATTAAGTGATGTTGCTAAAGAGAAAAATTGGACAGCTTTTGATTTTGCCCATGAAGATATAATCTTCTTGAGGGTGCCTGCCATCTTTTTATCTTTTATTTTACTGTTGGTTAACAAATCCGGGCTATATCTTAGTTTAAGAATCATTTTGGTATCAGGGATGCCTCATTGGTTTATAATTATTCTATACAACAAACTTGTTTTTTGGATCTGATTCCTTTAATTCTCATGGATCACACTCAGCTTTGTTTTTAATCTGTCCATCTTTACTGGTTCTTTTCTCTGAACACAAATATGCTCAAATCTCTGCAAAGATAAAGGTAATACTTCCACTCTTCACTCTAGAAATGTTTCTCTCTCCAATAAAACCTGAAAATTTCACTTCATTAATATCTCTTAAATGCCTCCTCTCATCTAAATCCTCATCACTACTATCCTTTCTATTTATTATTTTGGTTACTTACATCATCTTCTAATTGTTTATCTGATCAATTTCCCCCTCCAACTCTATTTCACCATTATCTCCTTTTAAGCCTCAGATCCACATATCTGACTGTTTGTTAGACATGTCCACCTGTATGTCCCACGGACACCTCGACTCAGTATGTCCAGACCTAGTATCAGCTTTTCCTCATATGCCTGCTCACTCTTCTCATGTCACTGCATGTAGTTGTTCAAGTAGATATGTGAGCATCCTTGATTTCATTCTGACCTTTACTCTCAATATGCTAACAGTTATCAAATTGTAAAAATTCTATTTCATAATTGTCTCTCAAGTTTAGTCACAGCTCTCCATTCCCATGTCTGTATTTAGATAATGATTTTTTTTTCCATCTGGATTTCCATAAACCTCATGGCTGATATTTCTGCCATCAGATTTGTCCTTCTGCTCATTCTTCTGAGGAGAACACAGAATGCACTTATAGTGATTTTTATAGACTGCAAGTATAATTCTATGCTTCCCCAGTTTAAGACCATTGGATATCTTGTTATTGCCCTGAAGATAAAGTTCTAACATCCTTCAATTTACTTAGAAGCACCTTAATCATCCAGCTCCTATATTTCTCCCTTGCTTAGTCTCTTGATCCCACACTTCAATATTTCAACATATAAAAATATTTTTGTTATTCAAGTGCAAACATTTCTCCCTCTCCTCTGGATATTTAAGCATCTAGTTTCATTTTCCTTGAAATATTTCCTCCCTTTAACACCCATTCTCTTCAACATTCCTGAGGTTTGATTTAGATGCTCTATTAGATTCCTAGGGCTGCCCTAACAAATGGGTGGCTTAAGCAAAAGAACAGAAATGTATTCTCTCACAATTTTAGATGCTAGAGTCCATGGCTGGGCCATGGTCCCTCTAAAGGCTCTAGGGAGAAAATGTCCCATGCCTCTCTACTAACTTCTGGAAGTTGCCCACAATTCTAGACATTCCTAGACTTGTAGAGGCATCAATCCCATCTTTGTCTCCATCATCACATGGCTTTCTTCTCCCAGGTGCATCTGTGATTTCACATGACCATCTTATAATGACACCAGTTATTGAATCAAGGACCCACTAACCCAGTATTACCTCATCTTAACTGATTATACCTGTAAAGACCATATTTTCAAATAAGGTCACATTCTGAGGTTCCAGGTGGACAAGAGTTTTAGAAGGACCCAATTATGCAGAGTATAGATGCTCGTTTTACATCTTTCTATTGCAACCTGAACAGCCCCTAGCACACCAGGTATAATATTACACTGAAAACTCTTACTGATTTGTCTTTCCTCAAATTGCACAAGGATCACAAACATGCTTATCTTGTTTACCATTTTATCTTTAGTGCCTAGTACAATGTTTGACAGAGAGAAGAGGCTTAATATATATTAAAAAAAAGAGTGAATGGAGGATTTTAAAAAATGCTCTTTTTAAAATTCTCACAGCCTTCTCATAGTTTTCAGGGTAACTAGCTAAACTAAAACAGAATCTAAAAGAAAGGACTGTGTTAAAGTTTAAAATAATCATTCCCTTTTGTCTCTACCTCCTTTAGGGCAAACATAAAAACAAAAAGAAACAAACTCTTAAACAAACTAAGGTCTTCTGAAAGTGGCATGCTGCACATTATCATTATTATTTTTTATCATCCTACCTCATGCTTCATCTTCCCAGCTCCTACTTATCCTTAAAAACTTGGGTCATTTAATTTTCCTATTGGAAGGGGCATCCAGTTCTCCCCCAACCTCATTCTTCTTTTGGGGTAGTTGCATTTTAGTCCATTCCTATAACAGACACTGTCAACATCCTGCCCATGTTCTAACCTCTCTCATAGTCCCCATGCCACCTGGCTACATCTTATGGCAAGAACCTACAAGTGCTGGACTGGTTGAGATGTCACAGAGCTGAAGTCCATGAGAAACCCTAGCCAAGGACAAATGCTGAGTCCAAATCACTGAGATGAGCAAACTTAGGCATGTCACGTGACATTTCAGCATCTCAGTTGACCAAAACTGTAACCTGCTCATTAACACAAACTGTGTTGTCTTCTTTCCCTTCTGTTTCACTTCCTCCCTGACCTCCTGGTGTTTCTTAGTATCACTAACAAAATAGAGTACTAGAACTTCAGTCCTCTCTCAGGATCCACTTGTGGTTAGGCCCAGTTTGAGGCATTTCATAACAGTCTTCTAATCCTGTTTATCATACTCTGTAATCTACTTACTTGTCTTTTGTTACTATTACTATGTAATGTCCCCAATGGCATGAATAGTACCCACTATCCAGCACAGAGCTCATAGTATGGTAGGAATGAATAAACATCCATGGTTCGTGGGAATGTAAACTGGTGCAGCCATAATGGAGAATAATATGGAGTTTCCTCAAAAAACTAAAAATAGTTACCATATGATCCAAAGATCCCACTCCTGGGTTTATATCTGGAGAAAACTATAATTCAAAAAGAAAAATGGACCCCAATATTCATAGCAGCACTATTCACAATAGCCAAGACACACTTAGAAGCAACCTAAATGTCCATTTGACAGAAGAATGGACAAAGAAGATGTGGTACATATACACAATGGAATATTACTGAGCCATAAAAAAGAATGAAATAAAGCCTTGTGCAGCAACATGGATGGACCTAGAGATAATCATACTAAGTGAAGTAAGCCAGAGAAAGACAAATATCATATGACATTGCTTACATGTGGAATCGAAAAGAAAATGATGCAATTGAACTTATTTATAAAACAGAAGTAGACTCAGACTTAGAAAACAAACTTATGGTTACCAAAGGGGAAAGGAAGAGGGGACAGATAAATTAAACATTTCAGATTAATATATACACATGATTATATATAAAATACATAACAAATAAGGACCTACCATATAGCACAGGGAACCATACTCAATAGCTTATAATAATCTACAATGGAAAAGAATCTAAAAAAGAATATATATATATACATATACATATATATATATACATATATATATATACACACACACATACACACACATACGTATATAAAATTATACACACACACATACACACACATACATATATAAAATTTCTGTTTTTATTTTTCTTTTAATGTATGAATAATTTCACAATTTTATTATTATGTGACAAGAATTGAATGGCAGAGACATTAAGGTAAGTCACATGATATTAGTCATATATAATTCATAACTTTAACTATATTAAAATATATTCATTTTATAAGCAAAACACATTAAACTTATCTTCTAAAATGTAAGGAATTTTAAACATATTCTACATGTCAGTTCTGCAGACACTTGTAACTTGTTCTGAATTTTTTCCTGATCCATTTTTAAGCATATTTCAAACTATTGAACATGCTTTTCAAATGTGTTTCCATGTCTATGGCTAAGTAATTCATTGCTTTATAACCTACTCATAATTGACTTAACAATCTTATCATGCATTTAGCTTAAAATAATGTCAAAAGGCACTCTTCAAAGTTACTAGTTCTTTGAAAGTGCAGTCATGGGCACAAATGTACCCATTTAACACTGATGGATTGCATACCATTGTTTTGACGAGAATACATGTAACTAGTGTTTAGCTCACTTGTTTTCTGAACACTCAAAATGCAGTCTGAACAGATTATTTATTTAAACTATAAAGCACATCTTGTCTTTTATTTCTTTGATGTTTACTCCCCTCATGGCTTTCTACCTTATTCCTGAATAGCTTTCCCCAACTGGAGTAGCGAGCACTGCCATCAAAAGTGCACATTGTGAATAGGCTCTGCCATGCTCAGTGGGCTCCAGGAAACCCAGGGGGAGGCACTGTGGGCCAGTGGCCTGGGCTTGGCTTGTGATGGAACAGCAGTTTTGGAGACATGGGAAGCAAGGTAGTTGCCAAAAAGGAGCAGACACATGTAATGAAACCAGAAAAAATAAATAAAAGTTCTTTCCCAGAGGCCTTCAAGATGGTGGAAGAATAAGACATGAAGATCATCTTCCTCCCCACAAATACATCAAAACTACATCTACATGTGGAACAACTCCTACAGAACAACTACTGACTGCTGGCAGAAGACCACAGACTTCCCAAAAGGCAAGAAACTCCCCATGTACATGGGTAGGGCAAGAGACCCACTTCAGACCTGGGGACACATACAGACTGAAAGTGAGGGGATGGAAAAAGATATTCCATGTAAGTGGAAATCAAAAGAAACCTGGAGTAGCAATTCTCATATCAGAGAAAATAGACTTTAAAACAAAGACTATTACAAGAGACAAAGAAGGACACTACATAATGATCAAGGGATCAATCCAAGAAGAAGATATAACAATTGTAAATATTTATGCACCCAACATAGGGGCACCTGAATACATAAGGCAAATGCTAACATCCATAAAAGGGGAAATTGACAGTAACACAATCATAGTAGGGGATTTTAACATGTCACTTTCACCAATGGACAGGTCATCCAAAATGAAAATAAATAAGGAAACACAAGCTTTAAATGATACATTAAATGAGATGGACTTAATTGATATTTATAGGACATTCTATCCAAAAACAGCAGATTACAATTTCTTCACAAGTGCTCATGGAACATTCTCCAGGGTAAATCATATCCTGGGTCACAAATCAAGCCTTGGTAAATGTAAGAATATTGAAATCATATCAAGTAACTTTTCTGACCACAAAAATATGAGACTGGATATCAATTACAGGAAAAAATCTGTAAAAATACAAAAACTTGGAGGTTAAACAATACACTGCTAAATAAACAAGAGATCACTGAAGAAATCAAACAGGGAATAAAAAATACCTAGAAACGATTGACAATGAAAACATGATAACCCAAAACTTATGCGATGCAGCAAAAGCAATTCTAACAGGGAAGTTTATAGCAATACAATCCTAACTCAAAAATCAACTCAGGTAACCAAACTAAATTTACACCTAAAGCAATTAGAGAAAAAAGAAACCCCCCCCAAAAAAAAAATTAGCAGAAGGAAAGAAATCATAAAGATCAGATCAGAAATAGATGAAAAAGCGATGAAGGAAACAATAACAAAGATCAGTTAAAATAAAAGCTGGTTCTTTCCGAAGATAAACAAAATTGATAAAACTAAGTGTCCATTGACAAATGAATGGATAAACAAGATGTGGCACATACAGACAATGGAATATTACTCAGCCATAAAAAGAAACAAAATTGAGTTATTTTTACTGAGTTGGATGGACCTAGAGATGGTCATACAGAGGGCAGTAAGTCAGAAAGAGGAAAACAAATACCATATGCTAACACATATATATAAAATCTAAAAAAAAAAAAAAAGTGGTTCTGAAGAACCTAGGTGCAGGACAGGAATAAAGACACAGACATAGAGAATGGAGTTGAAGTCATGGAGAGGGGGAACGGTAAGCTAGGACGATGTGAGAGAGTGGCATGGACATATATACATTACCAAATGTAAAATATATAGCTAGTGGGAAGCAGCCACATAGCACAGGGAGATCAGCTCGGTGCTTTGTGTCCACCTAGAGGGGTGGGATAGGGATGGTGGGAGGGAGATGCAAGAGGGGGGAGATATGGGGATATATTTATATGAATAGCTGATTCATTTTGTTATAAAGCAGAAACTAATGCACCATTTTAAAGCAATTATACTCCAGTAAAGATGTTAAAAAGAAAAAAAAAAGTGTGCATTGTTCTGAAATCAGATTTACCTGATTTTATTTACCATAGGATACAAAGAATTGTGTTTTGTTCCCCCTGAATTGTCTTCTGCTTTCTTACTGTGTCTACTGCTGTGAGGAAGAGTGGGGCTCACAGCCTGATTCAGTCAGGCTTAGCAGCATGAAACAGCATATTCAAGCTGGCATTGTGGGCATGTTTATTTAATTGTCCTACCAAAATATTCTAATGTACATGCTGCTAAAATAAGAGCATGCTTTGAAGAGAAGCAATGTTTTCTAGTAGGAAAAAAAATAACTAGAAAATGGAAAACACTGCTTTAATCTTCAGTTATTAAAACACTGAAAGAAAAATTCTTTTTTTTAAATTTCCCCTAAATTTGCATTTTGAAAGCCAGTTGAAACTTTTCCCATATTATATCTTATAGCAAGCGAGCCAAAAACACAAAATATTTAAATTCAAGCAAACGTTTGCTTCTATGCCTATTATTAGCTTAACTGCTTTTCCAAATACATAGAAGCATAGGTACAAAAATGTATATAGAATATATTTGTTCTGTGTTATATAAATTAGAGATTATCAGTAATTATCAATAACTACCAGAAAACTCAATGGGCTTTCTTGTTGGAAAATATAGTGAAGAATTTTTACTTATAGCTAAAATTAATTAATAATTTCCTAGGATAATTTAATTTGGCCAGTAAGAAGGCTGGGGTATTTTATTGATATTATATGAACCTTTTTTTTAGCTGATCATCTCTGCCTGTTTCTTGTCCATAGAATTTGGGGGTCCAACCTTGAAGTCTGAAAAAAACAGTTACCTTAGGTCCAACGGTTTGCTGGTTTGCTGGTTTGTCAAAAAGTTAACCGATTTATTTACTTGATTCTCATGTCTCATGTGTCAAGAGACACACTGGTTCTTCTGGAACCATGCCTCTTTCTCTGGATTTAATATGGGTAACTTAAGCCTATCATACTTCCATAGGAGAGAGATGCCATTTTTTTTCTTTTTTTTTAAACCATATTTTTCCAACTGAAAGAATTTCCTGGGAAAATGATACCCATTAAGAGTTTTTAAAATTAGTGTAATAAATACACCCTGATATTAGTCTTTAAGCCTGAAGTTTAATTGTTTATTTTTATTCAGCTGCTTTGTCAGCTCTATATATTAAAGGGAGATGAGTGTCAGTTAAAATTCCAACAGACAGCCATTCCACTCTGTATGCTCTCTGTTTTCCTTAAGTTCTGCTTGCAAAGCAGTTCTTTCCTGAACTCACCTCTCTTGCATTATCCTGGCAAGTGTAATCAACAAGAAGAAACTCAGGCCACTAGCACTGGTTTCTCACCTCTTCATTTAAAACTAAAGCTTAGTAGGTATAATATCTCCCTTCTTAGTTATCACATATGATACTTTTTCTAAATAGTTAACCATTGCATGACATGCATCACCATCCTTCTAGGTTCTGATTAAAAAAACTCATGCTCCAAATTCCTGCCACAAATCCAGGGCCACATTTTTCAGTTGTCTATTAAGGGAGCATCTTTGATCCAAAACAAATTTTTGTACAACAATTATGATGGCCAAGTTATTCTGTAGGAAAGAAGCATTTGAACATTTCAGTGTCTTAAAAGAATAATGTCTACGTCTTATTCATGAGATGTGTTACATCACATGTCTTTTCCAGGCTTATGGAGATTCCATTTTAATATGCAGGGTCAATTTTAATATGCATTTTAACTGGCAGAGTCAGGAGAAAAGTAAGAGGGTGGCAAACAAAGTGTTAGCTTTTAAAATTTAAGCCCAGAATCCATGGAACATTTCTACTCACATTTTATTGGTCAAAACATGTAATGTGATGTACTGAATTAAATACAGCCCCCCCTCCAACCTCTGCCAAGAAAAAGTATGCCCATCTAGAACATCAGAATATGAACTTATTTGGAAATAGGTTCTTTGTGGAATAATTTGTTAAATTAAGACAAGGTAATATTGGATTAGGGTGGGCCCTAAATTCAATGACTGAAATGTTAATATAAAAGTCACAGGAAGGCACACAGACATATAGGGAAGGAGGCTATATGAAGATTGAAGGCAGAGATTAGAGTGATGCATCTACAAACCAAGGGACACTAGGGATTTCTGACAACCACCAGAAGCTAGGAGAGAAGCAAGGAACAGTTTGTCCCTCAAAGCCTCCAGAAGGAACCAATCATGTTGACTCCTTGGGTTTGGACTTCTGGCCTACTGGACTGTGAAAGAATATATTTCTGATGTTTTAAGTCACTCAGTTTATGATAATTTGCTATGACACCCATAGAAAACTAATACATATGGAATACTTATATTCAAGGGAGTTCAGATACATAGTTCTTCCATAGATGGGACACTGAATATAACAGAAGTTCAAAACACAGGTTATTTCCGTATAAATATGAGTAGGATGATAGGACTTTTTAAACAAGTTTTCTTATTTTAGGCATAAATTTTTAGGTGATGGACATAATACTTTTTGGTCCCTTATTTGATAAATGAATTAAGCCAAATCGATCCAAAGTGATGGTCTACCAGACATAAATAAATTAAGTTCATGAAAGCAAAAAGATATTTGGGAGAAGACAAACTATTTCTATATTAAGAGGTTTATTGTTGGTTTTGTTGACATAACTAAAGCAAGCATTCTGAGAGTAACTAAAATCAGTAAATCAGTTTGCTTCTGGCTCTTTTATTCTATGTCATTGCGTTAATTGTTATTAGGAAGTAAGATATGCAACTCTGAATTATCTGTGGTTCTGAGAATTTAGTTCAGATAAGAATTTTAGCAGAGTTTAAATAACAAACCAACCACAATCAAACTAATCCTGCCTGTTTGCAGGTCAAAACTATTTTTTAGGGAAAAATAATATGAGCATTATTTTTCCAAAAAGCAAACACAATATCATAAAGATGTCCGAATTTAAGTTGGGAAAATAGTTTATTGGGAAACTATTATATTTATACATCCATTTCCTATTAGTTGGGGTTTATGTTACTTACCATAGTAGAGGTAGCCTTTGTAGAACATAATATTTCCCATTAATGTCAGTAGCCAATACACACCCTAATAAATCAACCACCATAATCCTAAATGGCCCATTCTGTCATATAGACCTTGATAAGAAATAAACAAGAAAGAGTTCAGTGATACAGCAAAGAGGATTTCTTTTGTAACTTCTCTATAGATAGAACAGAATAAAAGAATGTTCCACATAGTCATAGCCTAGAAGATGACTGTTCAAAGAAGATAGCAAAGGTATCATGTATTTGTAAACAATACTTTGTTAGGGGAAAAAAAATTGGGGCACAAAGGTTTGACTCTTGGGTACTGGAAAATATTTTTAAGATAATAATCAGCATTAGGGAAGGCAAGTACATTGTGAGCAAATAAAGGTTCTTCAAATCCCATGCAGTGGATAAACCAAATGTAATACTTGTGGAAAGATGAAATCAATTAGAGAGTTTAGGACATGACATAGAAGAATCATAAAGTCAAGAATGGGAATTATGTATAAATGGAATTAAGAACTGAGAAAGGAAGGTGAAGGGAAAAGGAAAGAAACACACTATTGGATGATGGAAAGGAGTAGCCCTAATGTTCTCTCCACCAGAGTCCATTCTGTAGACTGGCTGGGATTCCCACTTCAGGATGAGCTGTTGGCTTTGGTTCTTATTGGCTTGACTTACTTTTGGTGACTCCTTATCTCTCTTCAACTCCTGTTCTAAAGGTAGATGCTCAACTGGTTGGGCTTGATTAGGCTACATTTCCGTTAACAGGACAAGATTTGGGGGAAATTTTGTATAAGAAATTTTTGGAATTTTGAAAAGCCACCTTAGATTAAAACAATTTCTGGAAGTATTGGCTCCCATGATTTGCTTTACTAAACAGAAAAAGGCATTGATAATGACTTTTTTATACTTAAAATTATGTTTTCTTTGGTCTACACTTCTTAATTTTAATGTGCCTCAATTTATGTTGATCATGAGGGCTTTTTATTTACAAGCCATAAAAATAAATGAAGTTGAGTTATTTGTAGTGAGGTGGATGGACCTAGAGTCTGTCATACAGAGTGAAGTAAGTCAGAAAGAGAAAAACAAATACTGTATGCTAACGCATATATATGGAATCTAAAAATCAAAACAAAAAAAAACAAATGGTATTGATGAACATAGTTGCAGGGCAGGAATATAGATGTAGACATAGAGAATAGACATGAAGACACGGGTTTGGAGGAGGAAGCTGGGGCAAAGTGAGAGTAGCATTGATATATATACGCTACTGAATGTAAAATAGTTAGCTAGTGGGAAGTAGCAGCATAGCACAGGGAGATCAGCTCCGTACTTTGCGATGACCTGGAGGGGTGGGATAAGGAGGATGGGAGTGAGGCTCAAGAGGGAGGGGATATGGGGACATGTGTATGCATATGGATGATTCACTTTGGTGTACAACAGAAACTAACACAGTATTATGAAGCAATTATACTCCAATAAAGATCTATTAAAAATATATAAATGTTTTCAAATGCATTTATTCTGGTGAATATATGTATCTATGATATGTGTACATATATATATATATATAGATAGATAGATAGATAGATAGATAAGTGTATTAATACATAAAGTACTGAATGCAGCCATGCAGCAACCTATTCAAGAATCAAAACATTTAGAATGAAGAAGTAATTAAACAAGGACTTCTGAAAGATGAAAAAGTTACTTAAAATTGATGTACTTAAACTTATACACTATTTTATTTCAAAATAATTTTGGAAGAGTGCTTCCAATTGGGTACTTTGTCATATTAATGAGACTAAAAGAAGATGTAGGCATTGAATACATGGCATAATATTTACGGGGGCAGAAATATCTCAATTACAGTTTTCTTCTATTAGTGGTTAAGAAGATCATGTGCTTTGAGGTCTGAAAAACCTAAATTCAAATTTCCCTTTCAAAATTTTCCAGCTGCATAATCCTAGGGAAAGTATCTAACCCCATCTGGACATTTCCTGCCCAGTGGATATTACCTACCCATCAAGTCATTTTGAGTATCAAGGTAAGAAATCAATGTAAGTGCTGATCACAAATGTTAGCCTATAACAAGCATCCAGTAAATATTGGTAATTATTGATTTCTTGCAAAAATGAACTCACAACTGGGAGGGGTAAGATGAGCATGGAGAAGAAGAAACTGGAATCTAATGTAAGTAAGAAGATTATAAAGAAAACCTAGCTGCTCTGAGTTCAAGTGTGTGGCTTGTATACTTTTCAAGACACTTAGAGTTTCAGCAGCTCAAGTTAATGAGCTCTGCTAGACACAAGAGAGGAGACATCTGTATGAGACTGTGTCTAACTGTAGCTCCATTGTTCAAAAGGGGGAAGAACTCAATACCAAAAATTTCAGAGGTTTATTTTTAGAATTGGTTATTAAAAGCACGATATGCAATAATTTAGGAGGAAACAGTTGGTGATCATCAGGAACCAACACAAAACCATTGAATCCAGAATGGGAGATAGGGGATAACAACTTTATTTAAATGTATCAAGGGCATTTATGAATGTAGCAATATACCCTGTGTGAGATTAACCTTGATTTTTTTTTCTGCATTAGCCATCAAGATACCAGATGGTTGCCCTTTAATCTAAACTAATTTTGAGTCACTACAGATAGCTGAAATTAGGGTAGGAGAGGGTTCAGGAAACTAGAGGGGGTGGGAGAAAAAGTGTAGGGTGACTAACCATCTTAGTTTGCCTGAGACTGAGGAGTTTCCCTGGATGTAGGACTTTTGGTGCTAAAACCAGGAAGGTCCCAGCCAAACAGTGGCAACTAGGTCACCCAATAAGTGGAAGGCAGGACTAGGACTCCCAGAATGCACTTAGGTCTCCGTCTTAAGATTCAGGTCTCATATCCTTGCTGTGTGGGTAGCATCAAAGTTTTTTTTTTTTTTTTTATGATGAGGATAAAAATGGAGAAGTTTATTGATTGATGGAGGTACCCTAAATACATCAGGATCAAAACCTTACTATGATAATGCACATATTTTGTGTCATGTAATATTTAAAATATTTTATATTTATAACTGCACATTTTAATCTTATACCAACTTTGAAAATAAGCTATTATTCTCATTTTATAGACAATAAAAATAAACCAGGGGAGAAATTAAGTGTCCTAAGTTCACATAAGGTGAATGTTTGCTCTTGAGAGTGGGTATATTGCTTAAGTGTGTTGGATGTCTCATACAGTCAACTCTTTGGTGTATGAGTTTCTAAAATGAGAAAAGTCTAGGACTCAGAAAGAGATAGGGAGAAGACAATGTGTGTTTGAGATTTTTGATCTGTCAGTTAGTGGAGGCCTCAGTAGCCCTATCCCTTACATTTTAAGAGTAGCTACAGACTTGGGAGTTGGCACAGGAAATGGATGCTGCACACAGGTGCCAGGAAGTGCCTGGGTTTGATGTCAGAGTAGAAATCCTAATCCATTGGCATATTCTTGAATTCAGTTCAGGCAAGCTACATCTGCAATCAGAGCTGCAGCCTCATGGGCAAAATAAAAGATGTTGCTCACTTATCTCACTGGAAACCAGGTTAATTCCTACAGATAGGGAGAGCTTGGAAGGCAGTGGCTTTGCACACAACCTCTGCACCTGTGCGTCTGCAGACACATGGCCTGCTAGGGTTCCTATTGTGGTCACAACAATTGATGCCACTTACTAATGAGCTCCCTGGCCTGGTAAAAGTCTGGAAGAGACTCTAGTGAGATAGAGATTTCAAATCAACATTCTGTCTCCAAAAGACTCTAGTTAGATAGAGATCTCAAATCAACATTCTCACTCCTGGAGCTGGGTGGCAGAAGAGAGAGAATGCCCTGTTATTCCCCTAGATGGGAACTGAACTTAAACCCTGTACTCTGGAAAGGGAGCTATTGGTATAATATGAATGCATAGATGGAGAGGAGGGAGGACATAATGGTAGAAGAGAGAAGCTTCTTCTCTTTTTTTTGTTTGGCTGCACTGTGCACAACATGCAGGATCCTAGTTGCTTACCAGGTATCGAACCCTGCATCCTGCATTGGAAGTGTGGAGTCTTAACTATTGGACCACCAGGGAAGTCCCCAAAGAACTTCATTATAGAAGACAAGGGTTTAACTTCTGTTATACACTTCATAGGATTGTCATTAATAGATACACATTAAAGAGAGTCAAACAGTACTTCATTATAAGTAAAAACATTTATGACAACTTTTCTGAGGATGAGAGAGGAAGTCTCCTATATCTTCAGGTTTTCGAGTTTTAAAGCTATTTATTTGATATAGGAAAGTTTCAAGTATTAGATGAAGATTAAATGACCTTTTAGTTCCTCAAATGCCCAAGTCCCATTACTATGATTAGAAGTCAGGTTTTAGCCACATTTTTCAGCATTCTTTCTGTATTATTTTCTATACTTCTCTGTGTACTTGAAATGTATCATGAAGAATCTCTTTTATATATCATTGGCCAGATAGGTTGAAAGTCAACCCTTAAATACCAAGACAATTTGGTTTTTAAAATTACCGTGATTTAATAATTTTGATAACTTCCATTATGTTGGAAAAGAGGGTTTTTTTTTAATAACCTATATTTTTCTGAGTTTTAGTCTCCCACTTATAAAGTGGAGAAACAGTATTTACATCAATTTCCTAATCTCATAATGCTTTGTAGACAAAGTAAATGAAATGCTAAACAAAATTTATCAATTATAATGGGTATAGCATTTATACTATATGTGATTTTTATCATCAATGTACTTTTTCAGCAAATATTAATGAAAGGGTCATATAGGAATTAATTGGTGATATAATAAAGACATTCTAAAAGGTAATATGTAGTATGTGGATTCCCTGGAGGCTTTGAGTTTCACTTGCACCCCTCTTTGGCCTTAATGATAGGCCTTATGATTACCAAGAGCTGCCTATGTTCATTGCATCTTCCTTTATAACTCTGGAATTGTCATCTTTGATTTATTCCTGAAAAAAATTATGTCAACAATTTATCAAGTGTCAAATAATATAAGGATTGAGAAACAATATTGTAAGGTATAGAAAATCTCCATCTTCAATGAGCTATAGAAGATAAGGACTGGTAGGGAGATATGTACAAATAAGATAATTCCTACTCAAACTGTTAAGAGCTAAGACAGGTAAATCCCAGAGGGTAGGGTATCATGAGGGCACAAAGAAAATAGTAGGCCAGAAAGAATTCATGCAGGATGTTTCAAAAACTGAAAATTGACCAGAATAAAAGGGCAGAGGGCACCTGGAAGGGAGAAAAAGTTGTTCTAAGCAGCTGATATGCTACTATTTAAGAATAAAACTTAGCATGAGGTATTCAGGAACTAAAAGGACTTCATAACTAGAAAGGGTGGGGAGAGATAATGGAAAATACTATAGATATAAATGGAGGGTAATTATTTAAAATATTGAATATCATGCTAAGTATATTTAAAATTTATCTTGAGGGCATAATGAAAAGGGATGGTATGATCCTATTCATGTTTTGGGAGAACATTGTCCCTGTAGGGTAAAGAGCAACTTAATGGATAAGCAGAGGGCAAAGCTAGGTGAAGGCAGCTTGGTGAAGAGGTTTCTGTTGAAACCCAGGTAAGAGGTAAAGATGTCTTGAACTAGGGTGATGGATTAGAAAGAATGGAGAATGCTATTTCCAAAGTATCAAAGTTGAAGCTAGAGAACTTGCTAATTGAAGAGAGAAGGAGACACAGGAGTGAAATATTATAAACAGTTTTCTTTTTAGGTAGTTTAACCTACGTGATTTTTGTATGCAACATAAGAAGGTGATCAAAAATAAGGAAAAAAAGTTGTTGAGAAGTTTTGCTTGGGAAAATGGTCATGTAGGAAATGAAATATGGTAGTTTGTTGATAACAACTCATCTATCAGTAGATAATGACTGGGTAAACTATCCAGAGAGAGAAGAGAAACAAAACAAAACAAAACAAAACTACAACAACAAAAACCTTATATTGAACTGGGAGTAACATCAGGAATTACAAGCGTTAGAGGAAGTCACTGAGGAAACCAGACTGCAGATGACCTGAGAGCTGAATTTGGCAATCTGAGGTTCTTCACACACACCATCCCCATCTTGAGAATGTGCACTATGCTTGGCTTCCCCCCCAAAAAAAGACACAACCTTGAGATAGCAATGTGTTGTTGAAAAAATCCGGATGGTATATGTGACTGAACCCCATGAAGACCTCCGTATAAACTTTTAAGATTTGGCGGGTGGCTGTAGAGACCTACTCATCTTATAGCTGCTCAAAGACAAGCCTTCTATGTAAGTTCCCTTGCTTATTACACCTGCCACCTACCAATCTGGAGTGATCTGCCTCTTTCCTCAGTCTCTCCTTGTCCTCTGTTTTCAGGAGCTCATTTGCAAACCAACACCAAAGTAAGCAGAGGTAAAAGATCTCTCAAAGAAGATCCCCATATAAAATTATATCCACTAAATCAGGAGAATATCATATCATGGAAACCGAAGGCAAAAGCACTTCACAAAGTAGAGATGTGTCAACAACATCAAATGTTTCCAAATGTTTGAGTAAAGTAAAGACTCTCAGGAGCTCAATAAATTTTGTAAACAAGAGATGATTGTAATCTTGCACACAGAGTTTAAGTGAAGTAACTGGGGAAGAATCTAGACTGAAGTGGATTGTAGAGTGTGTAGAAGGTGAGGAAATAGAGACATCAATTGAAATGAATATGTTCAATAAAATTTGTCTATGAGAGGAAGTCCAGAGCCAGAGCAGTAACTGACAACTATATGGGAATTGATGTTCAAGGAAGGAATGTGGGATTTTTCATGAAAAGAGGCTCAAATAGAATAAATGTCAACAAAGGGGAACTAAATATTGTAACAGGACAAGAAAGATAGAAGAAGCAACATGGGGAACTAGAAGTCCCTAAGAAGATGTGAGGAAAGGGAAAGTAGTGCTCGCTGGAGAATTTATCAAAGGAATTATACCTGTTCCTCTGTTGCAGTTGCTCCTTACTTCCTGCTTTTACTTCAGATTACAAAAGTCTGGGACACAGAGATGGGTAGTTTTATAAAAGTATCAAAAATTGTCTTGGTTATTTGTGATGTTATTTGTGATGTACTAGTCATCTTGAGAGCATTTTAAATGCTGTATTTTAAAATATTTTTGTAACTTATTTTATGTTATTGTTCTTTCTTCCTTCGTGATGCTCTAAGATTCTTTCAGTCATTTTATTATTTTCTTTCTGTATGAAGAACTTCTTTTAGCCTTTTATAGGATCAATCTGCTAGTAACAATTTCTTTAATTTTATTACTTCTGAAAATATCTTTATTTCTAATTCATTCCTTAAGGACAGTTTTCCAGATATAGAATTAACTGTTGATAGTTCTTTCAGCCCTTGAAAAATGTTGTGGTACTTCCTTATGGTCTCCTTGGTTTCTGATGAGAAATCTGTTGTTATTTGAATAGGAGTTCTCATATATGTAATGTGTTATTTTTATCTAGTTGCTTTCAAAATCTTTTGTTGTCTTTTGTTTTCAGAAGTTTAATTTTGATGTGTCTTGGCTTGAATTTCTTTGAGTTTACCCTGTTAAAGTTTGCTCAGCTTCTTGAATATGTGGGTTTATGTCTTTCAACAAATTTGTGATGTTTTCAGCCATAATTTCTTTGCATGCTTTTTCAGCCTACTTTCTTTCTCCTCTCCTTCTGGGATTCCAGTGATACTAACTTTGTATCTTTTGATATTGTCCCACTGGTCCTGGAGGCTCCGTTGTTCAGATTGGGTAAATTTTATTGATCTATCCTCAAGTCCACAGATTCTATCTCCTATTATCCCCATTCTAATATTGAGCCAGGAGCTTGTTTTGCAGGATACTCCTTGCTGATGCTTGCTGTCCCCTGGCCATGCAGTGTCACAAAGTAAGTGAGATGAGAGAGCCTCTGGCCTATTGCAGAAGGAGCAAACTTTCTCTGGTCTTTTACCATTAGTATGGCAAATGGATCAATGATCCTCCTTGCTGTTTTAGTAGAGATATCCTTGTGTTGTTGGAGGACTCTACTTGGGTCCTGGCAAGGAATGAGTTTACCTGGCCCACCTTTAGTTCCTTGGTCAGAGGTCGGGAAGCATGGACTTGGATTGTCTTCTTCTGTTGGGTAGAATTCTGTAAGAGTTCTGCTGCTGTATTGTTCCCCCTCTCCAGAGCTTCCTAACCAATTTCCCTTCCTCTTACTACATTTCAGAGTTCTCCTTTGTTCATCTATTAAGGTATTAATACATTTTATAGTTGTACTTAGGAGGCAGAAGCAGGCAGAGCTGATTCTATACCACATTATATAACAGATCGAAAGTCCTTTTTCTCTAAGTTAAACCAGTGGTTCTTTAACCCTGATGGTAGTTGACAGTGTCTACAAACATTCTTGGATGACAAAATAGGAGTGAGTGCTACTGGCATCTATTGAGTAGAGCCCCCAGGTGCTGCTAAATATCTTACAATGCACAGAACAATCTCCCACAACCAAAAATTATCTAGTCCAAATGTCGATTGTGCTAAGGTTGAGATATCTTGATTTAGATATTCTCCTTTATTAAGAGGAAACACATTGGCTACTTTTAAAATGTTTTAGGATTGGACATTGGTATTACTTTTTCCCTTCTTCACCATAGCCACTGGTCCTAAGGTAAACTTTATCTTTTTAACTTGCAAAGAGCCTTTCCAAAAACATGCTTGTAAATTTATAATTTTTTTTTTCCAGTACACAGGCTTCTCACTGCTGTGTCCTCTCCCATTGTGGAACACAGGCTCCGGACATGCAGGCTCAGTGGCCATGGCTCACGGGCCTAGCCACTGCGTGGCATGTGGGATCTTCCTGGACCGGGGCATGAACCCGTGTCCCCTGCATTGGCAGGTGGACTCTCAATCACTGCGCCACCAGGGAAGCCCCCTATAATTTTTAATTTTGAAAAATGTCATTTTATTTAATCTGCTGCACTTATAAATGAAAAAGGTAGTTATTTCATCATATGGCATTGAAACTATCTACATTACACTCAGGCAAGGAAATTTTTAAAAAAGCTACTAACATTTGTCCCTCCCATTACATTTCACACAATTATATGCACAAAATTGGTTTGGGGCTCTGGGCTTCATTTACATATCTTTCTTTTGTATGCTAAATATAATTTGGCATGCTCTTTAACATTTATTATTCTGGTATCGTTTGGTGTTCTAATTTACTCTCTATGTCAGCATCTAATTTACTACTAATCTTTTCAAGGGTTGAGTAAAGATCGTGGAAATCTTGCTTCTTTAAATACTGCTAAAGATTTGGGAACTCCCAGAGTCAAAGAAGGAGTTGGTGTGGCAGCTCATTACTGAGCTGTGAGCTCTAGATCTATTGAGTTACTGACAGAAAATGTTTGCACTCTATAGTCATAGGCTTTATCCTTTCGTCAATGGGATCTAAAGCAGACTACCTGAATATGGTTAATGCTTCCTGATGATCTTCCTTGGAACTGAGGAATCCTTTTCAATCTCACTGTAGCTCTGTCCTTTACAAGTGGTGTGCCGAGGCCAATAAAGCAGGCAGGTATTGTTCCTGAATAAAAAGCTCATCAAAAGTCTGAGAACAGAAGGTTTCAAAAGTATCAAAGCAATTGGCACAGTTGTTCACTAGTTAATTAGGAACACAAAGGCACTTTCGTCAAGCTGCCCAGACCAGGGGGCCATCTGTGTGACAGCACTGCCTCTCTGATGATATGTACAAATATAGCTTAGCCAGAGCTTTCAAGGGAAGGCTTACTGACCTTCTTGCTTTAAAATATATATAAAGCGTACAGAAGAGATGAAAAAATTGAATATAATCATCAAATGAGCCCCCTTTTTAGTGTTTAGCCTTCTGAAGAATTTCCTGGGGACTTATGTCCTATTTATGTTGGTTTCGATAATTGATTTATTTTACTGGTGCATATTTTAGTAATAGTTGTAATTATTCCCAGGGCATTTCTGATGCAGTAATACATAATGTATTATCATTGTTTAAGTTTTCTGCCTCCTCCAGTGTGTTTGTGAAGGTAGAAAGCATATCTATTTTGTTTAATTTCATGTCCCTTCTACTTAGTACAATTCTGGAATGTAGTAAAATAATGTGATGCTATTGGAAAGTTTTGTTTATTTTTGAAAATAATGTTTTTGGTTTACTCTGACTTCTGAAAACCATATACCCACATTCATATTTGTAAACATATATTAATATCTGAAATAGCTTTGTGCAATTATAGTTTTGTTTCTTATCATTCTTAGAGTTGAATGAGGGGAGAAAGCGATTGAAATGCCCTCTCTACCACCCTATCACTATCACTTATCTTAGTTAATTCTATCCTCCTCTTTTATTATATAAATTGCCATGATCATAAACACCATATGTTTATGCCAGAAAGAAGCCTTGTGAGGTCAAGGAAATTGGTACAATTTCCTTTTTAACAGGTCAGGCACTGATAATGAATGTGTCTAATTTCTGGGATTCTTTGTGTCTCACCCATACATTACCAAGAGACAGAAAGAACTAATATACATGCACCGTCACCTATTTTTCTGGTAAGTTATTTTTTTTTGGTAGAAGTAGACGCTTCTTTTTTGTGTCACCAAAGTTCCTGATACTTCAATTATAGACTTAGGTATGTGCATGTCTATTTACCCAAATAGACAATGAATCTTGAAGTCCAGCAGCTTATGTAAATAAAAAATATCTTATTTCTTTTTTTAATTAAATTAAATTTATTTATTTTTATACAGCAGGTTCTTATTAGTTATCTATTGTCTTATTTCTTATTGCATATATTCCTCGAGTGCACTAAGGCTGAATGCACATAAAACATAACAAAATAACAATATGGGTGACCCTGAATGAACACTTAGTGAATATATGATTCGAATTAATCAAATATGGACTCAACATTAGATGACAAAGGTGTGTGTGTGTGTGTGTGTGTATATATATATATATATATATATATATATATATATATATATTTAGCTGGCCTTTTTTGAAACTAAGGAGACTTCCATTCTGTTCCCAGTAAGAACAAAGCAGGCTTTCTATAAATAAAGTCTAGTATTCAAATAAATTCCAAGTCAATCTCTCTAATCATGACTGTTATTATCTTTTGTCCTTTGGAAGTCATTTCTTCTTTTCTAAATCACTTAAGCACATGGCTAACATCCTTTCTTGTCATTTACTTTATGCCAAGACCTATCAGAACAACAGACTTCATAGAAGAATACTTCCACTTTGCTATAACAATCCTTAATGGATATAAATAAATAACTAACTAAATAAATAAATAAATAGCTTTCCTTGTCAATTCTCTAACTTCTTCTAAAATTAACTCTTTCCTTCTTTCCTTATTTCTTTTTTTTTTCTTTTTCACTTTTTCATTGAAAAGGCTAACCTCAGCCTTGACAATGTGCTAGAAAGACATACAGGACTCAGTTACACCATTATACAGTAATAACATTTACAGGTTATTATTGCAAAAAGATACAGACCTAAGTCAGCAAAGGAAAAAAAACACATGGTCAAAGCCCAGGAGAAAGAAGGCACAAGCTTCCAGTTGTTCCCTCCCATGGGAGTCACATTCAGATGCAATCAATTCTCCCAACAGTACTAAACAACGCATGCAAATTGTTGCCAATCAGGGAAGGTCAACCAAGCCTTACTGTCCAGGGCTTTTTATTGGGGGTGGGTCATATATTCATGCAGCATGCATATGACTGACCTTAGCTCTCAGGTTCCAACCATTCCAACCTAAACCCCAGAGCAAAGACTGACATTCACCATAAATCACATTGTTAGGTAAACTTATTTGGTCAAACTGATACAGCATAGCCCAAAACCCCAGGCATATAAAAATAGGTATTCTTCATAAATACTGCATGGCCCAAAGCTTTAGGAATGCAAAAGCTCAGAATATTCCTATCAGGCAGAATATTCCAAGGACTCAGAAGCTATCTCCTAAGAGCAGGTCAAGGGTCAATCTTTTTTTTTTTTTAACATTTTTATTGGAGTATAATTGCTTTACAATGGTGTGTTAGTTTCTGCTTTATAACAAAGTGAATCAATTATACATATATTATGTCCCCATATCTCTTCCCTCTTGCATCTCCCTCCCTCCCACCCTCCCTATCCCACCCCTCTAGGTGGTCACAAAGCACTGAGTTGATCTCCCTGTGCTATGTGGCAGCTTCCCACTAGCTATCTATTTTACATTTGGTAGTGTATATATGTCCATGCTACTGTTTCACTTTGTCACAGCGTACCCTTCCCCCTCCCCATATACTCAAATCCATTCTCTAGTAGGTCTGTGTCTTTATTCCCATCTTACGCTTAGGTTCTTCATGACATTTTTTTTGTTCTTAGATTCCATATATATATGTTAGCATATGGTATTTGTTTTTCTCTTTCTGACTTACTTCACTCTGTATGACAGACTCTAGGTCCATCCACCTAACTACAAATAACTCAATTTTGTTTCCTTTTATGGCTGAGTAATATTCCATTGTATATATGTGCCACATCTTCTTTATCCATTCATCTGTTGATGCACTTAAGTTGCTTCCATGTCCTGGCTATTGTAAATAGAGCTGCAATGAACATTTTGGTACATGACTCTTTTTGAATTATGGTTTTCTCAGGGTGTATGCCCAGTAGTGGGATTGCTGGGTCATATGGTAATTCTATTTTTAGTTTTTTAAGGACTCTCCAAACTGTTCTCCATAGATAGGTCTTTCTTTGAAATACATATGCAGGTTTTGAGCAATTCAGACTTGCTGAATTAACCTTTTCTGTGTAACAGTCACAGAATGAAGTATACATTGTTTACTGATTTTAAGGTAAGAGCTCGATAAATTATTACACATGGTACAACTATACAACCACCATACAGATCAAGGTACATTTTATTTTTACTTTTGACTATCTATATCACATTTCTAATGAGTTTCATGTAAATTTCATCTAGTTAGACTTTTTTAAGCACTCTGGTAATCTTAGATTGTTAGCTGATAAGAAATTATAAGTTAGTTGAATTTGTCTATTACCTCTCTATTTTTGTTTTCCTATTTGTCCCAGTCATGAAATTCTTATTTTATGGTTCTCATGTACCCACATTTACCCCTTATATCACAATTCTTCATAAATTAGACAATAATTTTTCTCACCTTATTTCTGGATATAGGGAATTCAGTTAGAGATTGCATTTCCCATTTGGCCAGATGTGGCTATGAGATCAATGTCAGACTCATGGGAAATTAGACAAAGTGATCTGCAAAATGTTTGGATGATCTCTAACTCAAATATATACATATATACATACAATCAGTTTCCCTTCAGTTAGTCTCATGTTTCCTTCTGAAATTCTAAAATATGAATAGGCTGGTAACCTAGATATTTCTAGGTAAATGAGGGCAATGCTTCAGAGAATCATAAAGCAACAAGTTAGAAAGAACCCAAGTCCTGGAGTGACTGTTCCACCCAGCTGCCCTCCCAGCTTAGTGTGACCACAATATTATGGGAAAGAAAAATAAACTTCTATCAAAGTTAAGTCATTGTATTTTGAACATTTTTAAATGTTATTATCTTTTAATTATCACAAATAATAATTAACATCATACAGCAATTTACAAGGATTATTTAGAATTAAACATACTAGGTGCTGTCATAGCTTGTAAGATAATGTTGAGATGCTTATTATATATAGACATACTTTTCATATATCAATCATTTACATTTTGAGTGACAAGGTTGAGAAACCTACTCCTCCTTTTGTCCCATTAGATAAACTTTTTAAAACTGGGAAAACTCCCATGTTTTCACACTAAAAAGATAAGGATAGATTTCAAACGACAAAGCTAGAATGTTCTGCTAATCTGTCCCATTTTTTTGGATATGTAATATTGATGGTGTTACCTCTCAAAGCTCCTTGAGATCCTATCCAGTGTTGCAGTGTAACAGCCAGGTATGGTTTCCCAGATTCCTCAAGTCTGGCCAGCAAGTGACTTACAACTGCTGAGTGTTGCTGAATAAATATATTATGTGCATGGATAGAGCTTAGTTACTAGGAGTAAAGCTTTATGTTCCTACCTTATCTTTTCTTCTTTCTGTTTACCCTCCTTGGCTGGCTTTGTATCAGAGTAATATTGATAAGATGAAAAAAATATTCTCTCTTCTATTTTCCTGAAAAGATTGTAGAAAATTGGTATTAATTTATCTTTAAATGTTCAGTAGATTTCTCCAGTAAAATTTTTTGAGTCTGGAGATTTATTATTCAAGAGCTTTTTAATTATGAATTGAATTTCTTTAATCATTATAAGACTATGCAGATTATGTATGTCATTTTGGCTGACTTAGTTTGTGGTTTTCTAGGAACTGGTCATTTTTTTCCAAGTTCATGTGCACATATTTGGTGATAGTATGTCCTTATTATCTTTTTACTGGCTGCCAAATCTTTAGTAATATCTTCTATTTGATTTCTGATGTTGGTGGTTTTATTTCTTCTCTATATTTTTGTCAATATTGCTATAGACGTCAATTTTATTATTTTATTTTTAAGATTCAGCTTTTTGTGTCACTGATTTTATATTTTTGATTTGTTTTCAATTTTATTCATTTCTACTCTATTGTCTTCCTTCTTCTTGCTTTTTTTTCCATTTCTTCATGGAAATTCACATTTATTCATTTATTATTATTCACAACCATTTCCCATTTCTAATGAAAATATTTAATGTCATAAATTGCCTTCTACCACTGATTTAGTTGTGTCACACATAAGTTGGTATACCATGTTTTGATTTTCATTTAGTTTAATTTATTTTTTAAATTTCCTTTGAAACTTTAACTCTGACCCATTGGTTATTTAGACATGTGTTTTTGGATATTTGTATATTTAGAGATTTTTCTGTTTTCTTTGTGTTATTGATTTCTAACTTGATTCCATGATGTAAGAGAATTCACTCTCTGACTTCAATTTTAAATTTGAGGCTTGTTTTAGGGCACAACATATAGTTTGTCTTGGTGAATGTTCCCTGAGCACTTGAAAAATGTGCCTTCTGCTGTGGTTGTGTGATATGTCCTATAAATGCCAACTAGATCTGTTGATTGTATTTTTCAGATTTTTTATGTCCTTGTTGACTTTCTATCTACTGTTTGTATAAGTTGCTGAAAGTAGGGTATTGAAATCCCCAGTAATGATTGTGAATTTGTCTATTTTCACTTCTAACAGTTTTTGCTTCGTATATTTTAAGGCTCTGTTGTTTGGTTGGTAAACATTTAGCCTTGTATATCATTATGCAATGATTTTATCCTCTCATCTTTTTATTATTATACACTGTCCCTCTCTGTGTCTAGTAATTTTCTTTGTTCTCTAGTCTTCAATTTAATATAGCCACTCACACCTTCTTGTTTGATTAACATTTGCATGGTATAGCTTTTTCCATCCTTTTACTTTCAGTCTACTTTTGTCCCTAACTTTGAAGTGAGTTTCTCGTAAGACATATCTAACCAGATCATATTTTTTATCCACTCTGCTAATCCTTGTCTTTCAAGTGATGCATTTGGACCACTTACATTTAAGATAACTATTGATATGTTAGCACTTAAGTCTGATATTTTATTATTTGCTCTGGCTCTTGCTCCTAAATTTATTTTATATTATCTCTCTGTGGGTTATTAGAATATGTTTATGATTTTATCTTGATTTATAGTGTTTTTCAGTGTATCTCTTTGTATATTTCTATAGCAGTTGTTCTTGGTATTATAACATACAAAAAGACACAAAATTGGTATAAAGATAAAATAAAATACATTAAAGTTAATAATAAAAGTATTAGGCAGGGGCTTACCTGGTGGCGAAGTGGTTGAGAGTCCGCCTGCCGATGCAGGGGACACAGGTTTGTGCCCTGGTCTGGGAAGATCCTACATGCCATGGAGTGTCTGGGCCCATGAGCCATGGCCACTGAGCCTGCGCATCCAGAGCCTGTGCTCCACAATGGGAGAGGCCACAACAGTGAGAGGCCTGTGTACCACAAAAAAAAAAAAAAAAAAAAAAAGTTTTAGGCAAATGTTATTGATTATTATAGCATTTGATTACCCACCTAGAAACCAGAGTAGTTTGTCTTAAACCAAATTTCCCATGCTCCTCTGTTTTCTTCCTAAAACAACAACGCCGACAACACAGTTTATTTGCAATCTTAAAGCTTATATTTTACATAACCTTTAAGATAGATAGGAGTTCCTGTTCAAACAACTGTATTCCATCATTCTCTCCTCAACCAAAGAGCTGGTTAATCACCAGGGATTCTGCTGCCTTCAGATAGAGTGGTGATATAGTTTACAAATCAATGCCCAGCCAGGAATTACATTTATTAACCCTCACTTTTGCATGTAGGTGAAGTAATGTGACTTGTTCTGGCTGATAGAATGTGAGCTAATGCGGTGTGTCATTTCAATGGCAAGGTGTTTAAATTTCCTGAGCAATTTTGCCAAACACTTTTCTTCTTTTCTTCTCCTCTTCTTGGTTGTAAGATAGATGGCAGAAAGATAAACTTGAAGGTGGGAACAGACTGAATACCCAAGTCACCACTTGGAAGAGAGCTGCCCCAAAAGCCAACAGACGAGGAACATCTATACTTGATTTTGAGTAAGTGAGAAATAAATTTGTTTTTAAGCCACTGAGATTTTGAAATAGTATACTACAGAAATTAGCCTATTTTTCATATAAATATGTCTTTATAGAGCACCCCCATTCTTGGCATTTTCCCCTCTCTACTTTCTTATATTACATTTGTTTAAGACAGGCTTTTGTAGATTGGAATATCCTTCTCAATTCTTCAATCCCTGTTGGTATGTGATATTGCAGTGTAAGAGAGAGAGTAACGTCAATTTACCTACCTATTGGTGTTTGGATTGCCATATAGTTTTTTTTATTTCCTGGTTAGTTATATTTGACGAACAGTGAAGTTCTGCTAGTCTAGAGCAAAAGCCTTAAGAAACCGAGTGCATTCTTATTCTTAAACCGAGTGCAATCTTGACTCTGTTTGATCTCTCAACAAGGAGAACTAGACATGGATAAACTGGTTTACCTTATTCTCTGGTCTAAGGTGAATGAATGAGACATGTGATGTCAAACAAACTCCAGCCTGCAGCCTTGAGCAGAAGCCCAGCTGAACTTAAGCTAAAAGCAAAAAATAAATGCTTATTTTGGGGAGATATAAAATTTTGGAATATGGAAATTTTATTTAAAGCATCACTGTTTTGACAATAACTGATGAATACAATGCATAAACTGAAGGATATTGTATTTAAATTTCCCGACATTTAACATAAGAAAAGAAAACAAACAAACAAACAAAAAACTAATTGGCTTAAAAGGAGATTACTAGTCTCTTTCTATTCCTGGTTTGCTGAGAGTTTTTAGCAATGGGGTTTTCATTTTATTCAAATGCTTTTTCTTTGTTTATTGAGATCATTAATGTGCTATTAATGTGACATGTTACATTAATTGATTTTCTTATGTTGGACAAACCTTGTATTCCTGGGACAAATCCCACTTGGTCATGGAGTCTAATTCTTCTAATGTGCTACTGAATTTGGTTTTCTAGTGTTTTGCTGAGAATTCTTGTGTTTCCTTTCATAAGGGATATTGGTCTGTAGTTTCCTTGTGGTGTCATTGGTTTTGGTATCAGGGTAATGCTGGCCTCATAGCATGTGTTAGGAAGTGTTCCCTCCTCTTCTATTTTTTGGAAAAGTTTGAGTAGGGTTGCTGTTAATTCTTGAAATAATTCGTAGAATTCACCAGTGAAGCCATCTGAACCTTGACTTTTCTTTATTGGGAGGTTTCTGGCTACTGATTCAACCTCTTACTTATTATAGGTCTGTTGAGATATTTTATTTCTTGAGTCAGTTTTAGAGATTTGTGTGTTTCTAGGAATTTTTCCATTTCATCAAGGTTTTCTAATTTATTGATGAATAGTTATTCATAGTATTATAATCCTTTTTATTTCTATAAGATTGGTAGTCATTTCATTTCTAATTTTAGTTATTTGTGTCTTCTCCCTTTTTTCTTACTCAGTCTAGCAAAAGACTTGTCAATTTTTTGATCTTCTCAAAGAAACAAGTGTTTTTTTTGTTGTTCATTCTGTTATTTTCTCCATTCTCTCTTTGTTGATCTCTATGCTAATCTTTATTATGTTCATCCTCCTGCCAGCTTTGGGTTTAGTTTGCTAGTTTCTTAAGGTACAAATTTAGGCTTTGGATTTTAGATTTTTTTTTTCTTTTCTTGATGCACGCATTTCCAGCTATAAAATTCTAAAATGATGACTTAATTATATCAGTATTTTAGATATTTCCAGTGTAGGCAGGAATGTGGAAAGATAGGTACTTTCATACACTGCTGGTGGTTCATAAAATGGTGCAGCCAAGGTGGCTGCAGTTTGGTGGTTCCTCAAGAAGTTAAACATAGAGTTACCATATGACCATCAATTCACTTCTATGTATATACCCAAGAGAAATGAAAATATATGTCCACTAGGGAACTTGTACACAAATACTGATAGCAGCTTTATGCAAAATAGCCAAAAGGTAGAAACACAAATGCCCATCCATGAATGATTTGATAAAGAAATTGTTGTGTGTACAAATCATGAATGCCATAAAAAGGAAAAAAAAAGTACTGATATAAAGTAAGACTTGAATGAACCTTGAAAACATTAGGCTAAGTAGAAGAAGTCAGAAAAAAGGTATCATATTGTATGATTTCTATAAACACAAATATAATACATTCAGTACAAGCAAATTCATAGAAACAGAAAGTAGATTAGGGGGTTACCAGGGAATGGGGAGTTGGGGAGTGACTACTTAATGGGTACTGGTTATTTTTAGGGGGACATGAAATAGTATTGAAACTGGAGAGAGCTAGGTGCTTCACAACATTGTGAATCCACTAAATATCACTGAAACATGCACTTGAAAATGGTTAATTGTATTTTATGTGAATTTCACCTCAATAAAACAATATTTTAAAAGCAATTAAGAAACAATGACATGATTGCAAGCTTCCTGAGGGAAAACACTTCCTATGTCCTGCATAAGATCTCAGGAAAGTGCTAGAAACTGAGCAGCTGAACATAAACCCTTATTGACTGTAAAAAGCTACAGTAAGCAATGTCCCTGCAACAAGGGCAATTTAAAATTACAACTTGCTAAAGCAATAACAAAAATATATGCTAGCCATTGTTCAAGTTGCCTATGTCAGTGAAGTAAGATGGAATATTCAAAAGTCAGTAGGGATTCTCAAAAGAATGCTGGCACCTTCTCCCATTTGCACTGGAGAGGCCCTGTCAGTTACTCTAGCCCTTCACCTGCAGTGACAGGCATTTAAGGGTCGTGCTAACTAGAAATACTTGCTGCCACCTGGCACTGAATTCCCCCTAGGCTTTTCATGATTTGGAAATTTTCTGTAGGTCAGCAGATGTAGCAGTGCTCCTACTCCCAAGAAAGCAGTACCCCATTTTCAGAATGTCATTACCATGGCAGAAAAATCATCAAATTAGGATACACAAGTATTTATCCTGCTACCTAATGCAAAGCAAAATTGTTCCCAATAGCATATTCTCAAATGCTTAATTTTAAGTGATTCAGCTTCTACAGAATTTTTTTTTTCCTTTTTAGTGCATGGTATGGCACCTGGTGATTTAGAGTCTGCAGCTTTGCTATTTCTGTTATTTACTGGAGGACACTGTTTGTCTAAATCTGAATAAAACAAATGCTCTCATTTCCATGGGAATAGGTGCCCAAAGAGATGTGGGCACTCCACCTTTGTCAGCTCTTTTTGAAAAGAGGAGCTATGTATTGTAGTGGGGGAAAAAAGAGGTAAATATTGTAAAGTGACTCTAATTGGGACTAGGTTTCTGTCCCCATGACAGCACAAGGTTTCCAACTGTCTGGGAACGTTATGGGCATTTTAGGTATCGCCCCATCCCTCCCCATTGCTGTTTCAATTCACGGGCTATCATAGGACTCCACTCTGTCATTCTCCTAGATGACACTCTGTGTCCTTGAGCACAGCTTAATTTTCCAAGTCCACTTTAGTTATCAATAGATTTCTCACTTGCTTAAGAAGTGTTGGGAAAACCCTGTCACAATCAGCAGATTTGTGGCTATTTGTTAGAAATAATGTAAGAACCAGGAAGATTACATAAATGAGTCTGTTCAAAATCATTCCAGTGTGAGAGTACATCTCTTTCTACTTGTAGCATGAGGTTCTAAGGATACAAAATGTATAACACATGGTCTTTATCCTTATACTGATCCTACAGGACCTCACCAAGAAAATGAAAAAAGTATCATCTGTACAAGGGAATTATCAACACCTGAAGAAAAGACACCTACTAAAAGAAGTCTGATTATATCCCTGGGGAGAGCTCAGATCAGGGCGTTCCTAATCAAGGGCATTAGTAACTGTGCTAATGCCCGGGAAAGGGTTGGGATTTAGTCACTGTGACTATTCCCCAGAAGAGGTGACAATGTGTACATATGCAAATTAGCATTATAACAATGTGCTTCACTGGGTGGTACTTCTTTAAGAGATGGTGATTTTTTGTGTTACATTTTTTTTTTTTTTACATGTGGTACATTACCCTTTCATCCATGGTACATATAGCATCAAGATCCTGGATAAATTTGTTAACTAAGAGAGAAGAATCGTACATGTTTAGAAAGAATTCTTATCACAAAGTTACAGACACTTTATTTTTATTAAAAGAAAAAAATCAGAAAGTTTAGCTAAGCAGATTTCATGTGGATGCTGATGACCCAGCAAAAGCTGTAGGATTTTGAAAGGCCTTGCCCATTAAACTCTCAGTCAGATGGAGATGCACTGCCTGTTCCCAGGGTCCTGGATCAGCCTTCTCTGCCAGATGCTTGTTTGTTGCTTCTGCCCAACACACATCTTCAATGTGTCCTCCAGCACCATCTCTTCAGTATTACAATACTACATGACTTTTGCTTAAATCTTTGATCACAGACCATGTGAGTTTCTCATGTAACATTTGGAAAAATTCAAGCTGATGATTAACAAATCCTGGTTGCCATAGAAATTTAAGAATATAAAATTTATGTTAGGTTTTTGTACAATATCTAGTGCAGTTAATATACTCTGTTCAGTGTTATTATTTTTAATAATTTGCTTGCAATCTCCAACAGTGGAGATTGCAGAGTAAGTATGTCTTATCTGTTATACAATATACCTTAAGATCATAGAAATGCACCTTGTTTTATTTAATTAAAATACAAGTCTTGAATTAAAATAGTAGCAGTCATAAAATAATGTAATGAATCACCCAAACCAAAATTAAGTTGATCAGACACATGGCTAAGTTGGTATATTTAGGGATGCACACCAAACTATATTGATGGAAGTTGTGGAAAATCGAAACAAAAGCAGCAGTATCATAAAGTCTAGCATACGGACTGTGACTTGCACTTTCACTAAAAATGCCAGTAGAATTTAGGAAAATTGAAATGCAGAAGTCAGAGTTAATTATTTCATTGTACTTTTGCAATCGTCATGGAAATTTATTCAGTCTTGACTCATGCATTGTAAAAGAGTTGAAAACTGAGGAGAGTTCAGATAGGAGACAAATAAGATAGAAAAAAATAGCTGTGTCAAAGACTCCCAGAAACTAGGTAGGAGTAAGTCAGACTGTCAACCAACTAGTCAATAGATATCATATAGTGCAATAAAGGATTATTTTCTTGAAACATAATGGGCAATTTAGCCTGTGAAAAAGGGACCTAATTGATTATTTACTAGACATTTGCAAGTGTATAATTATTAATTTGAGGGCACTGCAGAAGAAAAGCAGAATAAAAAGAACATATAAGTAACCGTTGTTGATCATATTATCTAGAGAAAAATAAGCAAAGTTAAATTATGGAATAAAGGGTTGTGGAGGAATAAGATCCTTAGAGCTTAAATCTAAGATGCCGTTTCAATGTTCAGCTCTTATGATATTATTTCTTAACTTTTTGACAGTTCTATTGTGGATCTGTGTGAGATGGGGCTTGGGCAGATGATTGCGTGAAGTGGATTCCAGCTCTGACTCTCTTGTAGCCCTTGAGTGAGTTGATAGGGATTTAAATTTTAGAGTTACTAGGCCATTAGAAAATCAGGTTTTGTGAGTGAACTCAAACAGATGTACACCCAGTATACCATGATGAAAATTGTTCACAGATGTGTGACTTCTCACAAAATAATTTCATTCTGGATATAAGATGTATAATACCATTAGCTTCCATTTCTACTGCAGACTTTCTACAAATGTTTTGCATTTCCTGGTTCTACAGGTACCTAAAGCAGTAGCAAATAGTAGCTTTTCTCCAGGTACTTTAATAAGTATGTGAAACACAGCAAATAGCATTATTAATGGTTTGGCTTTCAGCTCTGAGCCTCATTTATTTGAGTTCTTAACCTATTTACTGTTTTCGAATCTGTGGAAAGCAAGTGAAACTAAGGTACAAGTATTCTAAAGAGTGAGAATGAAGGGTAATTATCCAAACTGGCCTTAAATAATGAGTATGAAAAAGGGAAGAGTATCCAGTGAGGTCAAACCCATGTCAGAGGTGTTAACATCACACTTCATAGCCAGCTGCCAAGAAGAAGAGAGGAAAGGGAGAAGGAATAGTGGAGTGGAGAGGGAGGCTCCAGAAAAGGGCAGAGGAAATGTTAGGCATGGTTTGAGATGAGCTGTCTACAATGTGTAAGGCACTGATAACTTCTGCTTACATGATGCAATACATATTTGGGGGTTAGATGTGGCAACTATAACTGAATCCTTTCCAACAATGGGCTTCATAACTTTATTATCATTGTTACTGTTTTTCTGTTTGTTTTAATATTAAAATACTCTGTCAAGCCAAAAATTATGTCGAATACCAATATGGAAGTAAATAAAAATTGGACTGTTTGGGTTGAAGCAGGGTGGTTTATTTACTTTCTTTACACAGTTTATCCTCCTGTGCCTTGGAGAGACCTCAATTTTGTAATATTACTGCTTTACATTTTGAAAGGTGAACGCATGAATTCCATTCAAGGAAAGGATTAATCACATCTTTCCCCAACACTTCATTTTTTGAAAATCTCTCCTTGATTGGAAATAACACTAACGTTTCATATTAACCTGTTTCCAAGATTGTATTACTTCCTTCTCTTGTTTTTTCGTAATGTACATTCTTCCACAATATTCCACAAATTCCCATGGTCACAATCAACAAACTTAGTTATATTTCGAATAGGAAACGTCATCTCAAGACTCTTAGTTCCAGCTGAAGAAGGTGCTTCATTTGAAGTTGCCTGCCTCCTGTCATTTCAAATAATAATCAACTATCAAAAGACGCACTCCAGGAATGTTACAGAGATGAACAGCTAGATGTAAAGAAAGCTTTCAGTACCCTTGGAATAACTGATAAACTCGAATTTCCCTCACAGACCAATGACTCATTACCATTACAGATGTGAATAAATCATGAATTCTACTTCTCTAGATGAAGGCTGTTGCTATGCCTGCAGAGTCCATAGTCAAGATAGTTTTCCAGATAATATAGGAAAAAGAAAAAAAATACTATTTTTGCTTCAATTAGCAAGATATTTAAAGTCTACAGTTGGGATAATTTTTCGCTTAAAACATCAGTATAATAGCTTCCATCCTCCTTTTCGCTTAGAGTGTAGAAACAGAAACAGTTTGTGATAAAGGTACTGTTTTTCCTCAGTGGACTTACAAAAGACACATCTGAGTAGCTTCTGGGTATGTTGTAGAAAAGCATAGGAACTATAAAAAATAACTGAAACTTGCAGAGTGACTTTCAGAGTTTTATTCATGCTGAATTTTGCAAACGTGTTCTCTGCTCTACTTGAACTTACAGAACTAAACTATTTTCCCAGAATTTCTCAAGGTCACGTTTATTTCCAAGGATCATTCGAATCACGATCTAAGGGAAAATGACGACCTCCTAATGGTTTGTTTAGTCTCAACCTGACTGCATTAGAATCACTTGGGGAGTTTTTCAAAATAGTGTTGCCTAAGCACCACCTGCAGAGTTGCTGTTTTTAAAAGGCCCAGGCATCAGTATTTTTAAAAGATACCCAGGTGATTCCATGTATAACTAGGATTAATAACAATTGAGCTAGTCAATATCTTGGAAGACTTTTACTCATTTCTTGATAATGAAATTCAACCTAGTCTACTTGTTATCATATTGGGACTAAATTAACATCCAAATACATCTTAATTTAGAAAGACTCAAAAAAGAAACTTTGGCTTTGTAGGAACCGATGGATCTTTATTTTTGCCAGTCCCTACCTTCCTCAACCCTCGCTTCTATCTGTAGTCTACTTGCAGACTTATTACAAAAAATGCTGCTCTGGGTATGTAATATATTAGCCATCAAGTCTCACTATATGGGGAGGAATGGAATTCATCTCACTGACATAGACCTAGTATATTATCTCTAAACTTTGACATTCGCTTACCTCTATTATAATATGACTGTTCTACTTAATGCCTGAATGCTCTTTTCTACATAAAAGTCTGGTTGCTCAGCTTTTTTGGTCAGCCCACTTATCTCTTACTAACCACATACAAAAGATACTTCCTCTTATCACTACAGTCTCTCGTTAGTGCCTTGTTAATGAACAGACCACCTAAAACTGATTTTACAGAGGCCACATGCTCTTGGTATTGCCTGCAGAACTAATTCCTGCTATCATGGTTCCTAACTGGTCTCCACTTGCTTGAAGGACACCTGAGCTAACCATTCCTTAGAGACATCTAACTTGAATTTCCCAGATGTCCTTCAACAGAGTAATATTTTCCCCCAATATATAATCTATTGTCTTGGCTTTCTTGCTTCCCATACTGTTCTGTTTTCCAGAGATCCCATCTTACCTTGTATTTTCCTTTATCATGAATCTAATGTTCTGTAACGTTGATTTTCAAGACTAGTAGTTATCCTTTCTTTTATTTTGTTTCTTATTTTCACTAATATTTATAATCCATGTATTTATTTGCCTACTATCTATTTACTGTAGATTACAAGATGTACCATATGTGTTGACAACCAGTAATTTTAGAATCTTAAGAAAAAGGAAAGTTTCCAAACAATAAAATAAAGCCTTCCAAAGGCAACACCCTTGAGATTAGACAGGGTTTAGTCATTACGTCTGAGCCTGGGGCGTTCCAAATGCCTTCCAGCAATTTGTTTTTTCCTGTTTAAAATTAATTGAACTTCCAAAATGTTTTGTTTCCAAATTATATGTTGGGTCCAATTATTTGATATTTATTTCATTGGCCTCTAAAAGAAAATTTAAGAAATCCAAAGAAAGTTCATGAATCCTAGTATGTGGCCCTGCTTCTTACTTTTGAGAAATATATTGTTTTGATTCATTATAAAAATAAATTTAATTTCACTTATTCTTAAAATTATGTTACGAAAATAATTTTTAAAAGATTTTCTATGGATTATTATAATTATTTACTGTGTTTTTTCCAATAATCACAACAGGATTTCTTCTAGTATAAAACATGCATCAAATAAAAAAACAAAATTATCAAGTAAGTCCATGGATCTCAATCAGGATGATAGAGATACTTAAATTATAATGATGGCATACTAAAACCTGTGTGCATTTAATTTGGTGGTAATAGCTTTATCTTTTTTAATTAAAAACCAATTTTTTGAATATTTGAATTTTATTTTATTTATTTTTTTATACAGCAGGTTCTTATTAGTTATCTGTTTTATACATATTAGTGTATATATGTCTATCCCAATCTCCCAATTCATCACACTGCCCCCCTGCCACTTTCTCCTGTAATAGTTTTATCTTATGATGACCATTGGTCTCTTTTTCCCTGTAGTTTAATATTCCACTTTTTCAAAATAAATGTCTTATACATATTTATTCAAATGACAGATTGTTGTTGCCTAAAGTTCTGTCCTCAGATATATCTAAACTATAAATTTTTCATACCATACAAATACTACAGAATACTACAGTGTCAAAATGATTTCACATAAGGCAATGTTGCAAAAACCAACCAACTATGAATAGAGAGAAATAGGGAAGTCTCATGTTTTAATTTTTATACATAAGGAATTCTAGTTTAAAGTGATGCATTGAATATACACCTTGACCTTCACTATGTCCTGTAAACTCACTAAAATGATGACAAATGGTTCAAAAATGGGTAAACCCATAAGTTCAAAGAGAATAGGAGAAAAAATGACAGCAGATGAGAAATGTCAACCAAATTTTGGAAGAGGAAAAGCAGATTTTCAGTGTAACTCAGCAGATGTGAAAGTTGAAAGCTAAGAGCCTGTGGTCTGACGGTGTCAAGAAGCTGGCGTGGAATGCTCCAAAACTCGGGGCTGAAGATTAGTACAACTGATTGAAAGCCCATGTCCACTTTGTGTGAAGAGCTGACTGCCTGTCCCTAACGCTGAGCATACCAACAGATTTGCTCTCTCCAGAGACTGCATGAGAGGGTCTTGAAACTCAAGTACAACAGGGAAAGATAAAGGAATTTGACATCCTAGTCAGCTTGACCCCAGTCACTTTCCCACATCTGACTCCTTGAAAGCTGGCAGACAGTCTTATATACAAAAGGAAGGAGAATAAAAAATAAATATTTTACTCAAAGAGCAGAGAGTCACAACCCTGAAAACCATTCATCAACAAAAATGGTTGGGACTTTCTGCTTGATTCTCTGCTGGTAAGCAGAATATTGGACCCCAAAGATGTCTAGATCTTAATCCCTGGATAAAATCCGTTTGTCACCTTATGTGACAGAAGTGACTTTGCAGATGTGATTAAGTTAGGATCATAAATTAGGGATAGAAAAGGATCCTGTATTATGCAGGTGGTTCCAACTTGAGCACATAGGTCCTTAAAAGCAGATAGCTTTTGCTGGCAGTGGTCAGTGGAAGATGTGGTTATGAAACAACAGTCAGAATGATGTGATGTGAAAGAGCCAGATCCACCCACCATTGCTGGATTTGAAGATGCAGAGAGAGGTCAATGAGCCAAGGAATGTGGGTGACCTCTTTCTAGAGGTAGAAAAGGAAAGTAAATGAATTCTCCCTTAGAGCCTCCAGAAGGCAACGTGGCCCTGCCAACACCTCGATTTAACCCAGTGAGACTTGTGCTAGATGTCTAACATATCCTATTAACATAGGATAATAAATTTCTATTGTTTAAGCCATTGAGTTTGAGGTAATTTGTTATGGCAACAATTTAGAATTAACACACACCCTTTGAAAACCCATCATTCAACAAGTCTTGTCCATGTCCAGAGCTTTCTGTCTGAGTTTAGTTCCTCTCTTAAAATTTGAATGGAAGTCCTCGAATGCCAGGCATTTAAGGAAAGTCTCTAAGATGGAAGACAGGGAACAAAATGAACAAAGGACAGCTAAACTGAAAGAGAAATAAGACAGGAAATAGAGCAAAACTTAAAGAAAAGGAACTGTAATTACTGTACTCAGACAGGTAGGGGGAAATTTTGCACTCATGTTATAAAAACAGAAAGCTTAAACACAATTAAAGTTACATTCAAAAACAACAAAGTTTTAGGATATATATATATATATATTTAAGAAAATCTCTCAGAAGGCAGAAGAAAAAGACCAAGCAAGAGAAAATAGAAAAGAAAATTAGAGGACTGACCCAGTAGCTCCACTTTTCTACCATCCATTATCTTACTGTATAAGTGAAGCTTATACAGAGAAGAGAAAGAGAAAGAGAAAGAAACTATCAAAGATATATTATATTTTTTTAAAAAATGACTTTCTTGCTTGAAAGGACTTATCAAGGGTCCAGCATCATGAGTGAAAAATGGTCCCCACCAAAGCTCATCTTCAGGAAATTTCCAAACAATTGGGAATAATAAGGAGATTTTAAAGACGTGTAGGAAAAAAAATTCACATCCTCTAACTCAAACATATGGAATTAGACATCTCAATAGGAAAAAGCTGGCTGTTAATGGAAAACTACTTTCAAAATTTGGAGGTAATATGACTCCCAAAAAAGCATTCAATACCAAGGTGAAATTTCAGTCATGTGTAAGGCTAAAATTAAAAAAATAAAAATAAATAAAGTATACACATTTTCAAAAATTTCCCATTCACTCTTTCTTAAGAAGAAACTGTATCATCTGGTCATTAAAATAATAATGATAATATGGTAATATAATGTTGCATAATAACATAATAATACTAGGAGAGGACCAAAGTCATCCAGGAGGACAGCTATGTGGCACACCTAGAAAGTAACTGGTCCAGACAGAAGAAGGATATAAAAGTCTCTAGAAAGGATATAGCCAAGAATATAACAAATCTGGGAAATCATGTGACAATTTTTAATGTATTGAACACAGATTTATACTTCCCTTGTAGAGTTTTGAGCTGAATTCTGACAGTGACAAAGAAAGTGAAGCAAATGATAAATAGGACAATTATTACCTCCAAGGTCATCAGAAATGTGTTTGAAAAGCAAATATAATCATAGTGAATTGCATGACTTAGCACTGAATAATATTTACATTAATATTATTAATTATTGATGACACAAACACTAGATATTGCTTTAACCAAAAATCGATAAAATTATATAAGGAACATAGGATGAGGGGAAGTGTGTGTAGCTATATACAGATGTACATTCACACCCATGTGCACTAATGCTCACTGAATGGTAGTACAAGGTGGGTTCTAGAATTAAACCCATAACTTTCATAGAAATTAGTAGATAATATATTTAAAAAAGTTAAAACACAGTAGAAGAAGCAGACTATTTGGAAATATGCAAGTAAATTTCAGAAGTGAAAACAGCCAGAAAAGTTGAAAGTAGTTATCAATTTCCCATGGGGCCAGAGAAGCAGGGAGTAGAAAGGGTGATCAGGAGATTGATTTTTTCCCTGATTGATATTTTTCCCCTAAACCTGTTAAAATATTTGGATTTCATTATTTCATAAAACAGACTTTACATACAAGAAAAGTTCTGCATAAAAAGATGTAATAAATATAATCGCGGATAGTTATGCTATGATTTTCCATTGAAAAGCCACTATGATATAATTCACTGTGAGGTAATTATAACTGAAATAGGCATTTAGCAACCAGAAACTGCTTTACAATCTGCACATAGGCTATGGAATAATCAAACAGATAATATTAAACCATTTCTTCTCAACTGTTAATGTAATTCACTGAGACTTCTGATAATAAATTAATATTGACTTTCAGATTTAACGAGTTCATTACAATAGTCATTAATGCAATACTACTGAAATTCAGAGTGCAATATGAACTTGATTTAAGTAAGATGTCTAAATTGTACAATTAACCAGAAAGCACACTCACACAGATGGTGTCTGTTGTCATTCCCTCTGTTACAATAAATAGTTCACATCTCTACCATACCATATTTCACCATCTTTATTGGCACAACAGGTATGGGGCCTTAATTGGACTTTTTATTATTTTAAAATATTTACAAGCATCATTATGAGGATTTTATTCACATATTAATTGAGGTATACCATGACTTTTCTATATATACAACTTCCTAATTTTGAATAAGTAAATAAAGGTGGTGCTTCAAGCCTATATTTCACTGGAAATAACATCCACAGGTAACTTTCTAAAGAAGAACTTGCTGACTAAAGTCATTTGTCAACAGAAAGTGTGACAAATAATGTCTAGGCAGAAAGGAGTTTAATAGTCAGCGACATCCTGCATTCTATCACTGGATTGCTGTGTGTGCCTCTGTTTGGCAGGTTCCCGAAACCCAAGTTTCAGCTTCTTTAGAGAAGTCTGTAATTCACTATATTCAGGTGAATCAAAAGGTAATTATTTCTTGATCAAGCCAATAGTAGTATCTATACAAATATTGCCCCTGAACATCGGTGCATAATCTGATTTTACCTTCCTGGTTCATAAATGGCTTAATTTGTTTCTAATGGTGGATATCTGCTTCACTAAATCTAGGGAGGCTTTAGTAAAATGAGTCTTCAATAAATTATTCTGTATATTTCTACAGTGAGTTTCACTTTAGGAGGGCCAGATCATACTTACTGAGTGGCCACAAAGATCTCTTGGTGTCTTCCAATTCTGGTCTATATGCTGCCAAAGTTAGCAAGAAGTTTCATTTGGTTTAAACAACAACAACAGAAAAAGTCACTAAGAAGGCTTAACTTTCATAGCTGTATTTTATACGTCAAACGTGTGAATACTCTCAGGCAATGAGAAAACCATCTGATTCCCTAAAGGATTCTGTAGTCAGTTAAGTTATGGATCATGTTAGATTCAGAGACAGCATTATTTAATAACTTGATTTGGACACTCCAGAATAGCCAACTCTCTTCTTCAAGGTGTCAGAGGCAGGATTTGAATTCATGTAAACATAATGAAAAATTTAAAATAATTTGTGCCTTAAACAGTTAGGCATGCTACTGCCTTCAGTGAGAGAGTTTTCTGGACATCAGACAGACCACAATTCTTCCTTTTCTTGGGGAAGAAGTAAGATAGATAAACTACTTCTACTATGAATGTTCCAGCCCAAGAGACATATTATCCATGCTGTTTTTTTTTTTTTTAAACCCCACATTTGTTTATTTATTTATTTTTGGCTGTGTTGGGTGTTCGTTTCTGTGCGAGGGCTTTCTCTAGTTGTGGCAAGTGAGGGCCCCTCTTCATCGCAATGTGCGGGCCTCTCACTATCGCGGCCTCTCTTGTTGCGGAGCATAGGCTCCAGACGCCCAGGCTCAGAAGTTGTGGCTCACGTGCCTAGTTGCTCCACGGCATGTGGGATCTTCCCAGACCAGGGCTCAAACTTGTGTCCCCTGCATTAACAGGTAGATTCTCAATGACTGCGCCACCACAAAAGCCCTCCATGATGTTTAAGGGGGAAAAAGTAATGGAAGCGTTTTCTTCTACCTGTCTTCCAACTAAAATTTTGTCTGCCAGCTACTTTAAAATGTATATTTTAGAAACTACAGAAGTACTTGCTTTCAGTGTTGCAAAAAAAAGGGGAAAAATGTAATAATGGGATGTTATCCCTGTCCAATATCTCTGTCTCTGGGAAGATTACAGAGGACAGGAAATATCCCCTTTTGAAGCAGTGACCACATAGTGGCTATTAAACTTGATTTTGGCAAACCTCTTTGTCAATTCCATTTATTTTACAGAAACTCCAAAAAAAGGCACATGAAAAAATTCTTTCAAGTTATTTCTATTTCCTAATGTTCAGAAATTTCATCTCACAGCTTTGAAAAAGTAAGCAATTCATTAATAAGGAGATATGCAAAAAGGAGTAAGCTCTCCTTAATTTTAGCACAGTCCCAAAACAACATAGACTAGTTTTGTGAAGAATTACAGCGGTGGCCTAAAAAAATTAGGTTCGTTTAAGCCATCACAAGTTATTATCATATAAATAATGTGGCCATCTGTAGGCTCCCCATGAAGGCTGACATACAGGGCTGTGACAATTGTGCCCTGCACAAAGATGCCTGGCAGAGACCCTGCAGGTGGAGGCCGAAATCACTCCTGCATGAACTCACCCAGCTTTGCATTCAGAAATGGTTGGCCTCCTCTGGGAGGATAGATGCCTTTTTCTATTTGGTCTACAAGATAGGATGCCTTTTTACAAGGCAGAGGCAAGAGGGAAGGGATGTGGGAACAGATGTATATGTATGACTGATTCACTTTGTTATAAAGAAGAAACTAATAAAAATAAATAAATAAATAAAAGCAAAAAAAAAAAAAGACTTGATATGTGCAAGCAGTGGGTTCAGCTTTACGTTCACAGGAACATGACAGTGAAAAAGAATCAGCAACAGAGGAGAAATAGCCAAGCAGACTATAAATATACCTATAGAATTTGGCTCTGGCTTACTTTGCAAGAATGTAGCAACCATAAAAATTAGTAGTGGCAGTGGTTGAGAAAGTCATGGGAAAAAGAGTGGCTAGGGTGGCAATATTTGTACAGGTATGTTACACAAGAAGGGCTCATGACACAGCTGGGCAACCTGGGTGGGAATGGACATGCGGCCCCCAACCCAAAGTCCTGTGCTGGTTCCACTACCTCTGCATTGGCTGCTCTTCATGCCTAGATTCACAGCTGTTTTGCCTTCCTTGATCTCTATGGTTGCTTTAAACCACAACATGCATGATTTATGATTACCAGGTTATTTGATAGCTAAAATAAAATTTGCATTTTATCCACTCATGCATAATGCAAATATATTTATCCCTGGATATATACACCCATGAATGTACATTCTACAAACATATGACATATATGTGTGCACATGTACATATATGCATATATGTATATGTGTTTATGTGTGTGTATATGTGTATGTGCATGCCTGTGTGTGTGTATATATATATATATATATATATATATATATATATATATATATATATATATATATATACATATATATACTACACTTGGACTTCTCCTTTTGGCCTAAGCAGGAAGACTGACTTAAAGGAACCCATGCTATACACATGTCATTTTGGGACATCAGTAAGAGTTGTCCTTGGATCTAAAATTAACCAAATTGTGGTTATCGGCAAAACACTGTAGAGCAAGACCCCCATTTGTGGATGTATATGTATATGTGACCAAAATGTTTCAATTAAAAGGTATTTCTGGATTGACAGATAATTCTCTCAATTGTAGAGAGAAAATGTGGTGTCTAAAATCAAGTAAAATATGGATCCTAATAAGATTCTACCTTAATTGTCTGTGGGAATTGCAATTATAGCAAGCAAAAAGAAGGAGCTAATCCTTGAGCCAACACTGCAGCAACACCTGTGCAAAACTGTAATGTAAAGTCTCATCTAATTTTCAAGGTTAATCCTGTAGTGGGTAAATTATTAAAAGAACAGGGAGTCCAAAATATATAAGGTGTCAGGCTGAAGTACAACCCAATTCTATCAAAATGCATTGCTCAGTTCTTCTAATTCTAATTTTCTGAATGTAGTTTATATATGATTTTGTGAAATGTCTATTGTAATGATTCACTAGTTTATTTTAACTGGCAAAAAAGTGTATATTTATAATCTGAGAAAAGGATGTTTTAAATATCTTAGTTGGTCATATTTATTTTGTGAAAAAGAAGTGTGATTGCTTTAATATATCAATCTATGAATATAAAGAATATGGGAAATCTTATGGATAAACCAAACATGTGTCTAAATATAGAAAACCATACCCAATCATGCATAAGTGAAATCTGCTACCATCATTCCTGAATGTTAAATGTCAGCAGTGATGGATATTTATACAGAAAAGGGAGAAAAGGTGGAACGGTGGCATTATGGATCAAAGTTTTTCAAAATAACATGGATATGTTTTGACAGAAGGAAGAAATAGTAAAATACTTTAAGAAATATTAAAAAGTAAGAAATAGAAGGAATTTGTATCATGTTCTGTAGGCAACAGCCTGGAGGTCAGCTCAGTTATTTATTCATGAGTGATAATTATTTGTCAATTATGTAGAGAATTGTTTTCCAACCAGGGTGCCAAGGGATCCATGGGTGGCCCTAGAGAGACCACGGTTTCCACAAAGTCACCAGTAGGTTGATTTAGTTAATCATGTAAAACAGAAATAACTAATTTTTGACAATTCAGTGGACACAATTTCTATTCACAGTTATCCCTTGAGTTGAATCTGATTTGAAGGTGGATGCAATTTCACGCCTTTAAATTAATCAAAAATATTAATAAATTTGTAAAATGTGAAATTACAAGTAAACTGTATAGTCAAAGATGATCTAAAGTTTTCAGAGTGAAGTGCAATTACGCAACTCATGTTCTCAAATTTATATATATAGCTGTTTGATGGTAAAGACAATATTATCCTGAATAATACTTAACTGATCTCATATCACCACAAAAATATTTCAAGGAGTAAAGCAAAATATGTAAAATGCTCTTGACTTTTTGTCCCTAGTTCTGGATAGGGTTCTGACAAGGAGGAATATTTACTGAATCTACGTTAATTACTCTTAGTAAGTGTAGTTAAGGCACCTATGAATATTATATTTTTCATCCATAATTTTTAATAACTATCGAGTGATTACTTTAAGCCAAATACAGTTCAAAGAGCTGTTCTAAAATCAATCCATCCTCACAAAAGCCCTGTTGGTTTAATATGTAATATAGTATAATACTATATTTGCATATTTATAACTAGAGAAATTGAAATTTAGTGAGTTTTGATTACTTTTCCTAAGTTCCTCAGCAAGCAACAGGCATTGTATTTAAACTCTGATTTGACTTAACCCCAAAGCCATGATCTTGTGTACTATGATGTATTACAGAAAGGTTGCTAATACCATAACTTTGTAAAACTTAGCTGAAGGGAAGGGCTGCAGGCTTGGATTGGAAACTTACCTATGTCTACTCAAAACAGAAATGTATACAATATGGAAAATGATAACTAAATTTAGAATTAACCTATTGAAGAGAATTAGAAAGGCATTATGGTTGTCAATAAAGATCAGTAGTATATATTTTGGTCTAATAAGGAACTGCAAATATTTTGGAAAAATTTGACACTGACAAATGCAACAGTAGAAAATCCCCTTTTATCAATAAAAAATGTGGTTGGACAATTTGGTTCATTGTCATTTAACTTATTGGGTTGAGGGACTTTGCTTCAATGTTGAATTACATGTGCTGTTAGTATCATATCCAAGTAACTTTAGAGCTTCTGATGAATAGTGCAACTCAAGTGTCCTGTAAGATTCAATAATAAAGATATCTCATGTGGCAAAACTCCCATATAGATGTCTGTGCATATTTCCATGCTTATGACAGTAGTTTACTAGTCCTCACATCAGGTAACCATTCCAGTTAAAAGAGCAGGTATCATAACCCTGCAGCTCACATCTCTATGTACCTCTCATTTTTAAGATGCCAACAAAGATATAATTAATTTCCAAATGATTCAGATAAGTCTATCAACTCATCCCATTTCCATTTTATTCTATGAATAACCTCTTTGAGTCACATTTCCAGAGCCATCAAGGCAAAAGCAAACTCATTTTCCATGGTTATACAGTCACTAAGAGGATGTTGGTGTGGGTGGCAGACAGGCTGAGAGCATGAATTGCTTAAAATCATTCCCACCAACGTGGTGTCAGAAGTAAGCTAGTGTCTTGTTGCTAAGATAACAATGATAAAATTTCCTATCTGGTTATGAGAATGTAGCAGTACCTTAATGAAACAAGTCAGTTCACCAATGCTTTTCCTTCTTGTTAAACACACATTATGACAGATTTAGATACTGACGAGAGCTCAAAGCTGCAAAACCATCAAGGATGCTATCAGTTTTATAGATCTCCCAGAAGCTTTAGATTATTTTATTAGCTGGGCAAAAGAATGTTTTACTATATACATTCTTTGGACCAGCCAGGGTAAGTGACTACAACTGTGACAAGGAACCCTGAAAATGTAACCGCTTAAAACTCACAGGGCTTGCTGTGTCATCCATCACAATCAAAGCGAAGATCATCCAGCAGTTCTTTTAAGGCAAATGCTATTTCTCTGTTTGCTTAGCATGCTGGATTTCCTGAGATGAGCCAGGAAGTTTCACCTAGCAAGAAACCTGGAATTAAAGCAAAACTCCATATTTTTGACAGTAAAATCCCCCAGGAAACAAATCAATGGGAAAAGAGCATCGGTTTGTGAATGGAATGCTTCTTATTTATACCAATGACATGGAGAAGAAATTGTTTTTTAGCTCTGAGATATTGCCCTTGAAATGTTTAAGTAATTTATCCCCTCAGCATGTCCTCACTCTTAAGATCATTTTAGGACTGGCATCTTGGCTACCACTAAGTGACATATGTGCTGCTCAGTGTAGATTCTCTTGTGAAAAATCAATTCCAATGTTTACAATATCCAAAAACATGTAGATGGCTAGAAAAGAATGTACTTCATTATATAATGATAATCCTTACATTATACAGATTCTGAAAGAGATGCATGTTTCTGTCCACATTATTACTCGTCATTTATGGCTGACTTCTGCTTCAACTCCCAGAATTCCTTGCTCCATTTTCCATCCCACACTGATGCCCTTTCCCTCATTTCATGAGTCCTAATGTCTGCATCACAGAATTTAACATCTACTTATGTATCACAATGTATAACACCTTGTCTTTGTCATTTCTGTCTCTCCAGATAGATTATTCAGCATCTCAATGTCAATGGCTATCTCAGGGCTAGGACCACAGTAGATGTTCAGTAATATTTGCTCACAGAATTGATATTACTATATATTTTTTAGGATATTGATGTCTTTATGTTCTTTATTTTACACAAAAATAACCCTTTTAATGAAACTCTTATGACCTGGTCCTTCTTTAATTCTGGAGGGATACTTATCATTAGTCACAGAGGACAAGTCCTTTTGGTCTTCTAATTTTGGGGAGACTTCACTGTCTACTAATCTCCCCAAAAGAAAAACCATGAACCACTGGACCACAAGAATATGCACTCTCCTTCTCTTGTGTGTTCTCCCAACCCTCTCTTCAACCTCCCTAGATTAGCACACAGTGATCTCTAATAGATATGCTTTTTCTCAGAATCTTCCTAAATATTACAAGGCAGTACAGGACTGGGGGTCTAGGAGTTGGGCACAGAAGTAATCCACCACCTGTAACACACAAAACAAGGAATGAGGGTTGGACAGTGACAAAAAAAAATAGGGAAAACAAGGCTCTACTCTTTCAGATTTTAGATGGTTTTTCACATAGATCTTCCCTTTAAGCCCTAACTTTCTATTTTCCTAATTCTTATTTTATATTTTCTATAGTTTATTTTTCCAAGATCTGTTTTAGGATTCTTGAAGCCTCAGCTTTCTCCCTCCTTTTATACCTTCCCATAGCTGCTCACATAATAATGGAGACCCTGTCTTGTCTTTATTTTTGTGTTGTAAAAACAAATAAGGTTTCAACCAGATGTTAAAGGCATTTACCTCATTTTTTGGCTGTCCTTCTGAAGTCTCCCAAAAGGGAGATATGAGTTTTGGTGTCAGGGAGCATAGAAAACACTGGGAAGTTTTGCTCAAGTTTCCTTTTCACTGGAAATGGCCATGGCTATGTGTCTTCTAAATTACATAGGGAAAAACATCCATCACCACCATGAGTATTAACTCTCAAAGACCTCAGTCTACTTCATGTGAGACATGCATCTTCTTCCTTTTATCATGTCTTTGACCCTTATTCCTGAGAAATGAAAAGTATGTATTCACTGACTCCCAAGCCTATTTTGATGACAATGGAATGAATATTAATTGAGAATATCATTAATTATTGTCTGAATAATCTGATATAAATGTTACTACTATCATATTAATTTTTCTTGACTTCTATTGTTTTTTCCAGATAGCAGTGGAGGGTCCACCTCAATACCAATACAGAACATTTATTATGTCATTCTCCAAGTCAAAATCCCTGAGACTTACTATTTCTATCAATATCATCAATCTTCTCATCGTCCTTTTCAAGATTGTTCATTACCTGACCTCTATTTACATTTTCCATAATATTTCTCTCTAAAATTTTGGCCATACATCTGTTTATTCTTCCATGGATACATCATGCTCATGCCTCTTGCTGCATGATTACCCTCTCTTAGTTCTTTGTGGAATGATGCTAATCCTTGTGTCCACTTGTCTAAAGCTTATTCATTCTACAAATTCCATTTTATCCCACATCCTACATAAAGACTGCAGAATTTAAGGGGAAAAGGCCAATATTTCTTACAATACTGATTTCTAAATATTCTAAATAAAAAGTCACACATCATATGTTCTGTCTTGCATTTGTGCTTAAATATTTACTACCATCCATTCCTCTTGGAAAGCAAGATTATTTCTTTTCACTAAGAAAATCCTTTTTTTTTTTTACTGATTCTGTAACATTCGTGTAAAAGTATTAAACACTCAATACTAGATATATTCAAAATGTGTTTAATACTGCAAAGAATCTACACCAATTCAATTGTTTTTTCTCTATGACCTCTCCTCACTCACTTAAGAAGAAACATTTACTTATCTATTCTCTAGTGTCCTATTAAAATATGTCAGAACGGTGCTGCTCAGAGTTTAGACTGTATACCTTCATATATCCCTGAACTGTTCTTTATTGTTCACAATATGGTAAGAACAAAAACTGAGAGAAAACATTTACAGACTTTTACAGCAATTTGACAGAGTAATTTCACATTTGTTTAATTTAGTAATACTAAAAAATAAAACTGGGTCTAGAGTTCTGTATATTATGTTTTATTTATTTCATTTTCATAGGAGCTAATTTTGGTATAGTGTATAGTAGGGGTTCTCCAGAGAAACAGAAACTATAAGATATATACATATATATGTATGTGTATATCCATAATCTCATAAACCCATTCATTACTATAAACAACAGGCTCAGGAGATTATGGAGGGGTACAATCCCAAGATCTGCAGGGTGAGTCAGCAGGCTAGAGACCCAGAAGAAGGAATAACATATACATTCTGAGCTTGAAGGCCTGAGGTCAGGAGAGCCAATGGTGCATGTCCAGTTTGATGGCCAGTAGGCCTGAAACCCAGGACTAGCTGATGTTTCAGTTCAAGTCTGAAGACAGGAAAAAAACAATGTCCCCACTCAAAAGCAGTGATGTAGGAGGAAACCCCTCCTATTGGAGAGAGGGTCAGGCCTTCTGTTCTACTTAGATCTTCAATGTATTGTATAAGTAACACCCACATTATGTGAGAGGCAATCTGCTTTACTCAGTCTACTGATTTAAGTGTCAATCTACTCAGAAGCACCTTCACAATAAATACCCAGTATAATGTTTGATCAAGCATATGGGCATTCTGTGACCTAGTCAAGTTGACACATCAAATTAATCATCATTTTTTTTTTAAAGTGTCTATCTGGAATAAATTAGAAATTTTTTAGAAAGTTAAATAGTTAAAGTGGCCTTCAACACAGATGCTTTAGGCAGTACCCAGATACTTCCTCAATACAATAGGCCAGCAGTGGACCTGAGTTGATTCACATGGAGTCCAAAGTTTTCCAGCTGCAAAGCTTTTCATGAAAAAAAAAAAAAAAAGATTTAAAGCCCACCCAAATCAGGTGATATATTTATGGGAAGGTTATGAACATTACTGGAAATAGGGCTTTGGTAAGTCAGTACTAAAAACAAAACAAAGAAAAGCATGGCCTTACTCTGGAGGAACTAGTTGGGAAAGCTATTTCAAACTCAACTAAAAGCATCAAAGTCTGAAAGAAATTCAGAATCCTGAGATATTGGCTGGTACATGTTCAACCAAGAATCTGTACTGAGATCAGAAGACATCCTTCATTCAGCAGGGAAGGCATCCTTGCTGTAGCAGCCAGTGTATCCCAGCATCATGAAAATCCATCATTCTACCATTTAAACTGACAAACACATAGTGTTTGCAGTGGCACATGGTACAATAGCAATATTGAAATGTTTTAGAATTATTTTAACTAAGCCAATTAACGAGTTAATGGGAAAAATATAGAACAATGTCTTCTGTAAGAAAGGTAGTAGAAAATATATTTGTTTTTCACTATGGCATTACAGGCATATATCAAGATCCATCTTAAATGAAGTGCCTACTCTTATATCTTGAGCTCTAAAACATCATATTCTTATGTCTTTTGAATCAAAACAAGTTCATCTCTATTCTTAGATATCCTTGCAATTTTGTGTTAATAATCTTTGAAATCTATAAAATATTTTTTGAAAAATCCAACATAGGGATGAAATTTGAATATACTAAAATTTATTGAGACAAATATTTTCCAGGCACTAGGGCAAGTAACTGAGTACTTCAGTAGATAATTTAAATTAAACGTTATGGAGGAATATATTAAAGTTCAGAAAGTTAAATATCTTGTCGATATTTGCTCAGATATTAAGTGCCAAAATCAGGATTTGAATTTAGATCAACACAACACCAGCTCTATCCTCCTTGCAATGATAAAAGGGCAGGAGTGAGAGCTAGAATGAAATGGGGTGGGGGGGAGGGGGTCAGAGAGCAAGATTGAGAAAGAGACAACTTTCACATACACTTTCATAATCTGTTGCTCCCAGCTGTTAACCCTATTCTGTGAAAATAAATATGAGATTATAAGATTCTCAAAGCCAAATCATCTGAATACATTTCAAATTGGTTTACAGTCAAATGATATTCTGAGAGCGCTGAGTAAAATGGTTGTCACCTGGTGAGAATCAACTAACTTCTCATGACTACTACTGTAGAGTTGGCAAACTTCGGAATGTTTTTCCTCGGTGTATCTGAGAGAACAAAGAGGCATTTCATATCTTGAATTAGACCTGCTGTTTTCCCAGTGATATAATCTTATCATCACGAATGAAGATGGGGGGAGTGGTCTGTCCTCTATGCCTGGCTGGTTTAACGTTGGACTGAAGTGGTGCTTTATCACCACTCTAAGAAGATATCATCATTTATATATATAAGAATTACTCAGGTAAACTTCAGTCCAGTTAAGGCTGTGAGGCTTGTGCATCCTATAAATCAATGAGTGAGTCCTTACCATTTTTTAGCTTCTGCAATATGCTCCTTGTTAAGTTAAAAAAAAATAAAAATTAAAGGCAGTATACCTAGGTGAAATGAAATGAGAGAGTTGACTGATGATAGGGGCTCCAGTTCTCATCAATAAATTTTATCTTGAGTTATATCATAATGCTTTTTCTCACTATGTGTATTTATTGACAGTTGCATGCAGCCCTTGCTCTGGTTATCATCAAAGCATTGAATATACTAAGAAAACTATCTCAGACCAACAGGGTATCTAAAGGGTGAAAGAGGTCTCTTTAAGCAAAAAAAAACATCATTTTTGAACTTAAGCTTCTGCTGTCAAAACATTGACAACAAGTGAGAATTTGCTTCACTTTTATTTGCATAAGGATAGGAGTCACTGTTATTCCAATTAAGAACTATTTACTTATTTGGGAAATAGAGAATCAAGGGAAACAGGAAATGAGTCACTCTTTAACTTAGACTTGGTTAAAGAACGAACAATTTACTGAAGTAGAGTGGAATAGGGCTTGTTGAAAATTGTTATTTAAGGGGAGTGAAGTTAAGCTAATAGCTGTTTTTGTTTAGGTGCAACTGCATTGTTTTTCTGCTCCGTTATTTATGCCAAGCCTTCACGACATTTCTTCTTATTACAACAGCATAGCTAAGTAAACAACAAATAATTGTTAATAGAACATGGCAGTCAATTCTAGAAATGAACTAACAATCCATAGCCCAATCTGTTAAGCACCAGTCAATATACAAGATATCATTTGTATTAGCATTTGTTACTAAGTAGCTGTAAATCTTTTCAGGGGCTGTTATTGTCATCATTTACCTGGAGTAATCATCTTATAATTCCAATAGTATTTGGTGGTAAGAATGTTCTGAAAACTTAATCTAAAGTTTCACTTCCACATTAACACACTTGTATTAGTTGGCTCTGGCTGCCAAAACAAAGTATCACAGACTGGGTGGCTTAAACAACAGACATTTCTTTTCTCATAGTTCTTGGGTCTGGAAGTCCAAGACCAAGGTGCCAGCAGGGTTGGTTTCTCCTCTGGCCTCTCTACTTGCCTCTCTACCTTCTCACTGTGTCCTCACGTGGCCTTTTCTCTATGCAGGAACATCCCTCGTACCTCTCTCTCTCTCTGTGTCCTAATCTCTACTTCACCAGTCAGATTGAATTAGAGTCACCCAAATAGCCTCCTTTCAACATAATTGCCTATTTAAAAACCCTATCTTGAGGTAGTGGGAATTAGGGTTTCAACATATGAATGGAGTAGGAGTGGCAGGTCACAATTCAGTCCATAGCACCACTATTTAGTATATTTATGTGATTTAAACCTGGTGGATATGTCCTTCTTCGTATTCATCTCTGTCAAAGAACTCCACATCTTTATTTTTTGTTTAAGATGAATTTTTATCCTTTCTTCTTATCTTCACTTTTCCCTCTTTTAAAGGACATGTAAGGTGATTAGTTCCATGAGATTATATGGGTACAGATAGGTGCTTAAAGTAAAACTAAGAAATAATTAAAATGGGAATGGTAAAATGTTAAAACTAATTTGAGGTCATATAATGACCTTTGTAACCTCGGGGTGGGGAAGAATTTCTAAATGCACAAACATTAAGGCCAAAAAGGTGACAATATTGAAAATTAGATAACAATGAATGCTTGAACATTTGTGCTCAGTGAATAAGTATTAGGGTCAAAAATAACAGACTATAGATTGTAAAGTTATTTTTACAAGACAAAAATGATGAGGAGACTTGTATGTGGAGTACATAATGAATTTCTGTATATCAGCTTATATGTATAAATTTATTATATTAGAAAAATGGAACATGAAATTCATAGAAGAGGAAACAAAAAGCTAACAAGCACATTGCAGACATGCTCAAATTCATTTCTTAATAGTTAAAGAACTGAAAATGAAAACATACTACTTTTCATCTACTAAAAAGATGGATAATTGCAAGTGTTAGTGAGGATGTGGGGAAGGAGGAATGTTCATGCACCATTGGTGAGAGACAAGGTTGGCATCTCCATTCTGGAGATGAAATTGTTTATAATTTGTAGGAATAAGTACAGTCTATAACCCAAAAATACCACTCTTAGGAGATTCTCATAGAGATTTCTAATGGAAACAAACAAGAGTATTTATGACGGCATTCTTGTGAGTTCTGGGAATTAGAGTTAATTGTGACGTCCATCACTGTCAGAATGGATAAGTAAAGTGTAATACACTCCATGGAATTCAAATAGAATTCAGAAGCAATGGAATATATCTACACATAAAAACATGGAGAGAATTTGAAAGTTTAATGCTTAGTGGAAAAAAAGTAAGAAAAATGAGTTGAAGGACACAATCAATTTATGTACATTAAAATATATGCACTTAAAAACAACAGTATACATTTTATGACAACACATAGGAAATTTACCAATGGAGGCAGGAAGGGAAGGACACTCAATTTTAAAGGAAAATACAATATAATGAGCACAGATCAGAACAGACTATTATAATCAGCTCAAACCTCTTCACTAAAATATAAATGAAGGGTTAGAATTTCTAAGAAATCTTCTTGCAGAGTTAAATTTATAATTGGGAAAATGCCTTTACAATAATGTAAGAACATTTTCTGGAATCAATGCATTTTCTCTAAAAGATCTTTAAATGAAGTGGTGACCACTGGCATGACCTTCTGGCAAAGAGATAGTTTTAACAGATGAATCTTTGGCTTCTAATTCACATTATTGAAGCTTCCATCCAGTCACACACACAGCCTAGAACTCTTGATCAACACTCAAATTTTGCTTGTTTTGTGACAATATTTTCTGAGTTTTATATATTTCTTTATCTAATAATAGAGACCCTTTATCATTTCCTTTCATTTTCATTTTACCTTTATAATTCAGTTCAACTCACTCAAAATCAATTCAGAATTAATTTATTGTTGTGATATATTGTTTTAGCCAAATTGGAGATGTGAAAATGAATACAACTCAGAGTAGGAAACTTGGCATCTCAGCCACCAGATTAGTTCCTCATGCACTCTTTTCTTCCAAGGAATTCCCGCAAATCACTATAAAGAAATAAATCCCAACTGTACCCAACCTAATATATATATATATATATATATTAAAAAGCCCATTAGGAAATGATTTGCAAGTGAGACTCAGTTTCATCCACGTTTCTAACTTTTCTTCTTTCAGATCTATCCTACATGTTATCAATGGAGTACTTTTCCTTAAACACAAATTTGCGTCTTCACACATTCATGTACCTTTGAAGGTTCTTTTTTGCTTAGGGAGAAAAGACCAGAACATGTCTTCTGATATTCATTGCTCTAACTCATCCAATATCTGTTTCTAGTTCTAACCTCAAAACAGATCTCAATTAAGAATTATCAGAAAAGGAAAAATTCTCACATATTCCCTACTGATATGTACAAAATTTTAATTGTGCTTCTTCTCTATCTGATAATTAAACCTATACAGATGTTTTCAACTCTGTATGTTCCCTCCTCTTCTTATAAACATTTCTTCAGTGGAAGGTTATAACTTCCTAATTTGTTTGAGTATCAGAATTTGTTTATAATGCTTCTGTGGACTAAAGGACATTTGCCTTGTTTCTTGTATTATGCATATGAATACATTTGTTTCCATTTCTGGATGAAAATTCAACTCTTAAAAGTAGACTATGCTTTTATAATTTCTGAATAACCCCTACTCCTATCTCTAGTTTGTAATCTGCTTTCTGCATACCATAAATGCTCAATGGGTACTGAATGACTTGAAATGTCAAAGTTTAAATAATTTTATAATATTTTCTTAATAATTAGATTCTAAATTCCTATTGCTTCTGTCTTCCAGGTCACTTATCCATTCTTCTGCCTCAGTTATTCTGCTACTGATTCATTCTAGTGTATTTTTCATTTCAGTTATTTTATTGTTCATCTCTGTTTGTTTGCTCTTTAGTTCTTCTAGGTCTTCATTAAACATTTCTTGCATCTTCTTGATTTTTGCCTCCATTCTTTTTCTGAGATCTTGGATCATCTTCACTATCATTATTCTGAATTCTTTTTCTGGTAGATTCCCTATCTCCACTTCACTTAGTTGTTCTTTGGAGTTTTATCTTTTTCCTTCATCTGGAACAGATTCCTCTGCCATCTCATTTTGTCCAACTTTCTGTGATTGCAGTTTCCATTCTGCAGGCTACAGGATTGTAGCTCTTCTTGCTTCTGCTGTTTGCCCTCTGGTGGATGAGGATGTCTAAGAGGCTTGTGTGGGCTTCCTAATGGAAGGGGCTGCTTTCTGCCTACTGGTGGGTAGAGCTGGGTCTCATTGCTCTGGTGGGCATGGCTGTGCTCAGGAAGACGTTTAGCAGCTAGTCTGCTAATCGACAGGTCTGTGTTACTGCCCAGTTGGTTGCTTGGTCTGAGACATACCAGCACTGGAGCCTACAGGCTGTATGGTGGGGTTAATGGTGACCTACAGGAGGGCTCACACCAATGAGTACTCACCAGAACTCTGCCTGCTGTGAGCCACAGCCAGTCTCCACCTCTGCAGGAGACCCTCCGATACCAGCAGGTAGGTCTGGCCCAGTCTCCCATGAGGTCACTGCTTTCTTTCCCTGAGCCCAGGTGGACACAAGACCTTCTATGCACCTTCCAAGAGTGGATTTCCTTTTTCCCCCAGCCCTGTGGAATTCCTTCAATCAAACCCTACTGGCCTTCAAAGCCAGATTCTTTGGGGGCTCCTCTTCCTGTTGCAGAACCCCAGGCTGGGAAGCCTGACATGGGGCTCAGGAATTTCACTCCTGTGGCAGAACTTCTGTGATATAATTGTTTTCCAGTTTATGGGTCACCCACCTGGCAGATATGGGATTTGATTTAATCGCACTTGTGCCCTCCTACCTGCTCATTGTGGCTTCTTCTTTGCCTTTGGATGTAGGGTATCTTTTCTGGTAGATTCCAGCATTTTTCTGTCAATGGTTGTTCAGCTGTTCCTTGTGATTTTGGTGTTTACATAAGAACGGGTGAGCTCACGTCCTTATACTCCACCATCTTGAGCTAACCTCTGTAAAAAAGAGTCAGGAGAAACAGCAGATGACATAAACTAACCTATAAACTTCAAACATTGGAAGAAACCTACAAATATGTTTCGCATGTTTAAGAAATAAAAGGAGGGATTGAAACTAAGAAGAAAAAGACTTCCCTATTGCCTCTAATTACACTAATTAAGTCATTTATTATAACTGAGTTAATCAAACCCACAGACATCTTATGTGTTGACTATGGTGAGGAGAATATAGCTAAGAATTCCAGTACAGTTAAGAAGATATTGACAGGAAAAGCCTTGTTTTGGGGCAAGGAAAGCACTGTGGTATGGACCTCCCTCACCAGAGGCAATGGCAACAACCCTAGGGATGTGAGTACCACAGTACCAACCACCCTTCAGCTGATATCAGTCCTGTAATGTAGTGATAATATTTACCTGGAGCTTGCCATATTACCAGGAGCTTGCATTCAGTAACTAAATCCTTTTAAAACTCTATGAGTAGGTACTGTTTTACCCCTCTTTTACACATGACAAAATTAAGACCTAGAAAGTTTAAGTTATTTCCCAGTGTCAGATATCTAATCAGTGGCAAAATTGGGCTATGGGGCTTCCCTGGTGGCGCAGTGGTTAAGAGTCCGTCTGCTCATGCAGGGGGCACAGGTTCATGCCCTGGTCCAATAAGATCCCACATGCCGCAGAGTGGCTGGGCCCATGAGCCATGGCCACTGAGCCTGTGTGTCCGGAGCCTGTGCTCCACAAAGGGAGAGGCCACAACAGTGAGAGGCCCACGTACCACAAAAAAAAAAAAAAAAAAGCTGGGCTATGAGTCCAGGGAATATTATCCTCTTGTCTATGATCTTAAACTCTCCATATATTGGTTCTCATGATGCAATCCTGACTATAAGTTTGATCCCCAAGATACAGGACAAGAACAATCACATTCTTGTGAACATAGGTGAAGCTCTTTCTTCCACTAAGAATATATATTTCCCTGCACCCAGGGGCTACATGAAAAAAGAAGACAGGGAGGAAAAAAAGGGGTCCCTTTTGAAATAAGGGAAACAGCCCTGGTTTGATGCTTCAACTTTAAAGTTCTGACTATGTATTCAAAAGAGACTGAGAATGCAAAGAGAAAGTTTGAAAAATGGGAGGACTGAGGTATAATTTGGCAACTTGAGATCTTTCAGGCCCTACACTGTACTCTATAAGCAGAAATGGGGGTTAATAAAAAATGACATCAGTTATAGAAAGCAAATAACATTATTCTTTTGTACATCTGGCTAGGAAAATATGAATCACATCCCCCTTCCCCCACTGCACATACCTATCATATGAAATAGATGATGGTAACCATCAAGTCATTCAGTCACTGTATTTGCATATTATTCTTCTCCACAAATTTCACGCTGTAGGAAATATTAGATTTCTTTTTTAACTTTAAATCAAATCTACTTGACTCTAAGCCTTAAAGTTCTTTGATTCCAGTGGAAGGAGGCAGGTTGATTTCACGATCCATTACCCATGCAGACAGTCCTTAATCATCCTCCTGAACCATCTTTTCTTTGTTCCACTTCTTTCATCCCCAACCCCTGGCCAAAAGAGGGTGGCTCCCCACTTCCATCTCTTTTTAGGATGTTTAATATATTGCTTTCTGAGATCTTGCAAGAGAGGATAGACTGATGGCTTTCTGGTCAGGTAAATCTTTTATTAATATTTCAAAGTGATAAAAACTTTATATTAACTGCCTACATAAACATCTAGATTCTCCTAAAAAACGGACAGATCTGGCAAAACTGAGTCTTCAGTTCCTCTTGATAGTACTGCTGCCCCATCTACATGAGCCTGGCAAGCTTTCAGCATCCCTCATCAGTACCAGGTGTCTCTGACAACACTAATCCGATGGTCACCATTTAGCACCATATTCGCACTGCTGTCCTCCACATATAACAGAAAGATTTCCCTTTGACCATATCACTTTTGACTGTAAAAGCCTTAACATTCTCCTCAGTTTGACTAAATATTAGACAGACTTCTTCCTGACCATAGGTCTCTGACCTCCCATTTCTTGGGGCGTTTATTTAGAAAACTTGTGATTATGAATTCTTTCTCTGTCCCTTTGGATGTAAATCTTCTCTTGGGCTCTTGACAGTTTTATAACTCAGAAAGGTCTTTCTCAAGGACCTGGGAGTCTTCCTTTTGTTATGTAATCATCCAAGGGATTCCTGACCCTATCTCCCAATCTCTGTGGGATGCTAGACCTTAATTTTGATAAGTGACAATCAACAAACACAGATGGTCTAATCACATAGATCAATCTCCCCACCACGTCCTCTTATGCATTTTGTTTAGTTCATCCCACTTTTTCTTTCAGCAAAATTGAGTTCAATCTCTTTCTCCTATTGCAACAGTCTTGGCCCCTTTGGTAATCTTGAGTAAAGTTTTCTTTGCCTGTTTAACTCTGTTTGGTGCAGTGTTTCGTGGACAGTATCAAAAGAAGAAAAGAAAAATGAACCAACATTCTAAATTTAAAAAAAAAGGAAGTATACTCTTTAGTGAAAGTAAAGACTATTCCTACACAAATAAGTATGCAACCAAATCGAACCTATGTGGAAAAAATTAAACCCAGTCTGCTTTGTTCACTTCGGTGCTGCTTAGCTCTGTCAGTATTTGAATTTGCAACCCCTGGTTTGTACTTTCACAAAAGCTGGAAACAGAGGCTATTTTCAAATAAGTTATGTTCAGGTCCTGAACAGTCCCTCAGGCAAAGAAACATAAAGGCCTACTCAGAATGGAAGGAAAAATGCAGAGCACAAAATACTGTGAACTCTCATTCTTTCTGATTCTTCCTGAGCAGAGAAAACAAAACACAAATGAATTTTCCAATAAATTATCCTGTCACACAGTATTAGTAAAGCACAGTGTTTTCTGCTCATCTTCCTTGCATTTGTGTCTCTGAATAATATACCAAGAGGGATCCATCACTAACTTGCTTTTCCTATTTTGTAGTTTTTAATAAATATAGGGCACTTTGATTTTTATTTTGATCTGTAGGATTTAGATGACAATATGAATACCTTACCAGGTGAAAAGCAATTTGAAATACTTTGCAATATACTAAGATTCTTGGATGAAAAGGACTAGGTAAATACTGATTCTTTTCAAGACCAGCAAGCACTTGAGTTTCTTCTGTGATTTTTAAAAGCGTCTCCTGTCCTGCTTGTTAATCTCCTTGGAATTCTGCATACTATTTTCCACTAATCTGTTTTGTAGTGTCATCTTAATTTACATTTGCTATTGCTAAAGGTGTTCTCGAGAAAGGAGTAATAAATCACACATATATTCCTTAATTTATCATCCTCATTACTCGACATGAGTTTACTCAATTTCCAACATATGGAATTTATTCTAATGCTTCTAGTTCAAAATTGGCCAATTAGGTCAGAGCTTCATTTCTTTGAGCTGTCAGAGCACTTGAGTTACTGTAGGCACATGCCTGCAATTGTTTCTCTAAAGGGAAGATTCTTATACTACTTCATGTCATCCTTATTTATAGAAGAGCTACTTGGGAAGTTGTGACACAACAGATTGTCTCATCCTCATCGTTAAGTTTTTTTTTTTTTTTTTCAAATTTAAGTCATCCTCCCACACTCTGACTCTTCAAGACATCTGCCTGAAAGCAATACATCTTGATTCTGGGAGACCGGCAAAGATCAGACAGTCCTGTCTTATCTAACTTCATTTTTTCATGATTAATAGGTGCCTGAGTATTGTTATTCATTCATTAAGCACATAAACTGGAATTCAGGTACATTTCAAATGTGTTGAATAGAACAATTTGAGTTTAAATTGAGGTCCCTTTGCTTTCATTGTACAGAATTTAAAGTCAAGAAGTAAATTCAACTAAGTACAGCCCACATTGTTTGAAAACACCATATCAGCTCTAATCAGCTGAAGGTAAGTGTATTTGCCAATGTAAGTGTTGATACATGTTTCTTTTTCTTTTTTAAAATGTTTAGTCTTAAGCAACAAACTGGCCATATTTTGTATTGTTCCATAGGATGTATTATGGGGAGTTTATTACATTTAAGTTTTCTTCATCACTTACCTTAAACTATAATTAGAGACAACTAATAAAATTGTTTTCAACACTTTCCATCTTAAAGTTACAGTGTATAATAGATAATATTGTTTTCTAATCCTCCTTAATTGGATTTCTTGTTGCTTCCTAAAACAACCCAAAATTTCTAACATATTATTATGAGTATTTAAATATACACAGCATTAATTAATTTTCTGCTGTTTAAAGTATAAGACCATTTCAAGAAGGACTATTCAGAGATAACTGATCCGCAAACACTATAAAATATTGTATTAAACATTATTTAAAAGGGGTTATAAGTGTGAATATCCTGATAGCTTATCTATTGTGATGTTCTTCAAAACAGATTTATTTTGTGTCAGAATTCAAATGGTAATGTGAGACAAGGAGACTTCTTAGTCCTCAAAAATTCAGGGTGTCTCAAATAATAAATATACAGGTTGAGAACATAAAAGGAGAGAATTTTTGCTAATGGCTTTTAATTCAGCGGTCTCCAACTATCAGAAGGGCAAATTCAAACCATGTATTCAAAAGTGATTTCTTCTTCTTTACTATATGTTCTTATATATAAATATATCAAATATGATAATTTTGAAAACAAATCAAATAAAATTACTAATAATGTAATTTTATATTTTTATACTGAATAAGATAATTTTAATCTATAAAGATAGTTGATGACTACGTATTGCTCATTTTATATTTTTCTCTAGTTTTCAACTCTCTTGTCCCAATTTCCCCTATAAAGACAGGCACTAGGCATTCTAAAAAAAAAAAAAAAAATCAGCAACAACAAAGAACACACTTTTCCACTTTTATTTTTAAGTTGATTTCAAATAGTCACAGACTCTGAGTTATTAAAAATAAACACATTGAAACAAACAAAACCTTCAACCAACCGTGGCCAAAATAACAAATGACTGAAAGATGATGAGAAATATATATATATTACAAGTTGCAATGGTTTGTGCATGTCAAAATGAACAACAAAAAAAAAAAAGAAAAAGAAAAAAACAAGTGGGCAAGCAGAAGTGCAACCAGGTAGAAAATATGTGATTGAAAGAAAATGACCAGTTGCTAGATTAAAATATTTTCAATTTTGCTATTTATATATATATATCCTAATGAAAAAAAATATGATTTTGCAGTCACAAAAATAAAGCTGTATCATTGTTCACAATTAATGTAAGTACCCTTCTACCTCCTCTCCCTGTTTCATACACATAGCTATATCCAAAGTATTACGAAGGCTTGGAAAATTTTTAATCTTTCTTTTCATTGATTCTTAGTTTCCGCTTAATCAAAAAGACAATCCTTCATTAAGAGTAGGTCTAGGGCTTCCCTGGTGGCGCAGTGGTTCAGAGTTCGCCTGCCGATGCAGGGGACACGGGTTCGTGCCCCTGTCCAGGAAGATCCCACATGCCACGGAGCGGCTGGGCCCGTGAGCCATGGCCGCTGAGCCTGCATGTCCGGAGCCTGTGCCCCACAACGGGAGAGGCCACAACAGTGAGAGGCCCGCGTACCGCAAAAAAAAAAAAATAAAAGGAGTAGGTCTAAAGATATATGTATATGTATAGCTGATTCACTTTGTTATAAAGCAGGAATTAACACACCATTGTAAACAAATTATACTCCAATAAAGATGTCAAAAAGAATTAAAAAATAAAGGATTCAAACTGGAAATATAAAAAGCGTAAGTCTAACACCTGTTGAGATAAAGAAATGCTCATCTTTTGAACATTTATGCAAACTAGCTTTTAATGCACGAATCAAAGCACCAGACACACTGAGAAGAAATGTTTGGATGTAAGATGTTAAACCAGGATGCTATGGCTCAACATTTTGATTTTAGCCCTCTCATGATGCCATTATTTCTTAGTTTAAGATTTTAATTATATTAATAATGTAATTTACTCAAATGCTCTCAGACAGATCAAAATCCAATGAGATGTACTTGGGTGTATTGTATTTATAAATAAATACATATAAAAATATCTGGTATATTAGGTATATGAATTAAATCTATTGAATCAAAGTTAAGAAGTTTGTTTCAGACTCTTTTTGAACAAAGATGGGAATCTGTCACCATTTTCCATTGGTAAGAACTAACAATTATGTTCTCATATTAATTAAGCCAGATCAGTATGTCATCAGCCTCAAATACAAACAAATGGATTAGGTAGAATCTTTTCAAATTTTTATTTCTCATCCTTATCTAATTTTTCCTGCTCAAGAGTAAGTTTGAGACTTTTTGGTATTCCCTTAACTTTTATCACTATTTAAAAAATACAGAAGCCTCACTTATGTAATTGCTTTTATTATGCATTATTTAAGATATACTAAACAGATGTTTGGAGAAAATAAATAAACTTTTAGATATTTGAAGTAATTATGTTAGCTAAAGTTATAAGAAACAAATTATAGGCACAACATAAAAAGTTATTTAAAAATATAATCTGAGACATCAAATTATTTTATTATCTTTCACAGTTGGTATTTAAATTTATAAGATGTTCATTCTTGAAAAAACAAAGTTCAACAGGTCTAATAACGTCCACATTTGAAAGAAATTCAAGGTTATTAGACTGATATCTGCAATGTCTGTGTGCATTGATGGAAACCTACCATGAACATTGTAAGTAAAAAGCATCACACACCTTCAGGATCTTCTCTAATCCATTATGCCACCAATAGACGGTGAAACAATATATTTTACTCCTAGTGAGCTCCAAAATCTTCCTTATCACTTAAAGCTCTTGTAATTGTTTATATTCACTTTTGTTTTTTGTAATTAATTTTAGTGGGTTCCAGAATAAACAACTACTATGCTACCCTGTTAGGAAGGGTTCTTATGCCAAATGTGGAGAAAGTCATTTGTCCTAGGCACTTTAACATTCTGATTCCTGGGGCAAAGCTGAATAGACATTTCAAGCAAGGCTTGATTATAAAACAATCTACAAGCCATTAGATGTAGTTATATTAAACCTGTAGCAATCAATCCCAATGCCTGGGTCAACCAAATGAGGTAGAAGGAGTGAATTGCATGAAACTATGGGTTATTGGAAATCTCACTTATAGGAAACATCAGGAAAATGAATGCTCATCTTCTCAACATTTACTAGGAGGAGAAACTCTCATCTCAATTTATTTTCCTCTGGCTTTGTAAAAGTGAATCAGCTGATTTTCTCTGATATGTAGTATCCTGCTTCAGAGAAAATGACTGAAAAATATTAGCCAATGTGTAAGTTTTAAAAGTCATGTCATTAAATTATTTAGCTTATGTGGTTTATCGTATTATAAATTAAAAAATATTTTGTTCCTTCTATTTCTTCTCTTTTGCCAAAATGTTTTTTCCATTAAGCCCATCCCTCAGCATCTTCTATTTTTTCCATGCAGTTGAATAGATTTTGTTTATTGCTATTTATCTTAGCCAGTGTGGAACCAGTCCCCGTGGTGGATATGCCACTGGAATCACAGGCTCTGGGCAGGTCAGGATCAGTTTGCTGTGATCATCCCAGGGCTGAAGGCAGAAGCCTCTCTCTCTGAAATCCCCATCCTAGCCACTCCCAGGAAGACAAGTTTAACATATTTTTCATGTTTCTCATTAATCTAAAAGGTAAAAGTGATTTTTGTCTTATCTTTGCATTTATAATTATTTATACAATTTGATAGATATATACTGTTTGTGCAGTGTTCAGCAATACCCTATTGGGCTTCCCTGGTGGCGCAGTGGTTGAGAGTCTGCCTGCCGACTCAAGGGACACGGGTTCGTGCCCCGATCCGGGAAGATCCCACATGCCGCGGAGCAGCTAGGCTCATGAGCCATGGCCGCTGAGCCTGCGCGTCCAGAGCCTGTGCTCCACAACGGGAGAGGCCACAACAGTGAGAGGCCCGTGTACCACAAAAACAAAACAAAACAAAACAAACAAACAAAAGCAATACCCTATTAAATATACATATTTGCTAATTAGTAAATTAGTACACTTCTCAACAGATATAAACATTTTTGAGTTCCTTTATGAAATCTGCATTTTAGTCAGTTATCCAGAAGCCTCACAGGATAGATGGTTCTGCATTTCCACGTGTCACTTGATAGCTTTCATGATCTCAAGGCAGTTAAATACTATGAATCTTGTTCATAGCAACACTTCATATGGCATTCAATGAAACCATTCATTAATAATTATATTTAATGATAAGGACAATAATGATTTGATCAATATCCCAGTTGGAGAACAGATGGAACATTGAAAATGGACTTTTGAAGAGAGTTTAATAAAGGGGTTATTTTAAAAGGTGTGAGCAGCTTTGAGGAAGTCAACAAGTGATGGTGAAACACTCTGGAAGAACCATGGCAGGAAAGCTATTCCCACCCTCAGCCTGAATAGCTTAGTGGAAGGAGGGTTTACTGGGACCCAGCCAAAGTGGAAACTGGAGTGGGAGAGGGGCATCTGCTGGGACAGAAGGTCTCTCCTTTGATACAGAAAGGTGGTCCCTTAACCAGTAGAAAGGACCCTGGGACAAGAAATGCCTACACAAATGTTCACTTTCATTCTCCCTTCCGTTGACTTTCATTGTCTCTGTTCAGCCTATACCAGAAGAGGGGACAGTTCAATACAGTCAATAGAGAGAACTGTAGAGAAGCGAGTTTAAATCCACAGGGAATGAGATGAAAGTATTCAGTAAATATTTAGTGAGCCCCTGCATGTCCTATTTCACTTAAATATTACAACTCCATCATTTTACTAGTTGAAAATTTGAACTTCAGCTTTCTAAGAACACGTAGCTGGTGAGTGGGAGAACAGGGATTAACACTCATATTTAATATCTAATTCTAACATCTATGCTATTTTTACTATGCTGTGCCCCACATGAGCAATATTGTGACTTACAAAAATCCCAATTTCTCCCTTCACAGACAAGTACATGTATGTCCTCAGACCTCACCAATGATGACTTCACCTTAAGCACATATATTGACTGAGAACTGAGTCTTAATCTTTGAGATCTAAGCAGGAAAATTATTTTCAACTGCTTTTATTTCTATACTAGGACAGGGGCAAAGGGGAAGTGTTTAAAACACTTAAGATTAAAAACAGGACAAGCCACGAATCTGACACAGTAAATGGGGGAATTGTTGTACCAATATTATCTACCTCTTTGGTTTTGAGAAAGAACATGGAACTAAGTCAAGAAAACTGTATTCGCAAACTAAATATGCTACTAATTACCACTTCCCATATGAACTGTTGATCATGTGACCTCAATGGACCTTGACTTCCACTGATATTATTATATATTGTCAAAGTAATATTTTAGAACCTCACAATATTTTATTCAGGTAAAATAAGATGAGAGATGTAAAGCAGTTTGAAATGTAAAAATAAAATAATAAAATAATAGGAAGGAAGGATTCTTAAGAATTATTGATCATATTCAATTTTGAACTAGTCTCCTTTGGATTATTTTTATTTTGGGATAATACTTGTTTATTTTTTTTTCCAAAAGATATTGACTTCAATGGAATACTGCACATTGAAGAAAGAGAGAGAGAGAGAGAGAGAGAGAGGGAGGGATGAGAGAGACAAAGACAGAGAAAAGGAAGGGAAGGGAAGGGGGAGTGAAAGAGACAGAGAGAAAGAGAGTTATTTCTAGTTTCCAGCATGTAACATGAATTTATTACCTAATTTATTTATTATTGAAAATGTATTATTAAATTGAATGAGCAGAGAACATACATTGCTATTGCTAGAGGCAACCATAAGTCACATTCTGACAGGTTACATGTATTTAATGGAACTATTTTTTATACATGAGTAATGAATTTCTTTAATAATTGCCAAATCATACACTTACTGAAATGCACGGCATCTTCTTAGGGAAATACATTTACCAAAATGTCATATGAATTTATGCATATTTCAAGGCAAATTCAGAGAAAATATATATAACAGCTTCCCAGCATCCTTCCCAAAGGGTGACATTAAAGGATAGCTTGCATTTTGTCATATTATTTTTTTTGTGCATGTTTTAAAATTTTTGGATGTTTTGCATATTTCAATAAAATGTATTCAAATGTAAAATAGAGGCTAAATATGCATAGTCATAAGGCTATTATGCAGTATTTTTTCTTTTATTTTCCCTTATTTAGGAGGTGGGGCAGGATAATTCATTGTGAAACTATTCATCGGTTTCACAATTGCCTAAAAATATTTGATAAAGACAAGAGATCTTTATAGCATTTTAACTGTGCTTTTATGGGACTCATCAATTGACACTTGACCAGAAAAATTAGCATAACCCTTTTACCAAGAGTCAGTAATCTGAAACCAGAAGTGAAAAATTAATTTACTTTCTGGAATGCCAGTGTTTCTAGGCGCAGGAAGTAATTATAGCTAAATTCAACCACCTGGCATTTTTCGGTGTCATAACATGAATTAGGGGGATAGGGTGATGTATAATACAACAGATCCTGAGAAAAAAAATTCTAGTGAAGTAACTCTATATTTTATCTCTGGCAGTCTTTACTCTTGTAATACAAACCCTCAACATCCACTACCTCAGGGAATAAATGATTATTTAGTCTTTGGTAATTTAGACAAGAGAATAGATTGTTCTTCAGGGTAATATATTAGACATAAGAGTGAAATATTCTGAGAAATGTATTTTCCCCCATTTTTTTTTTTTTTTTTTTTTTTTTTTTTTTTTGTGGTACACGAGCCTCTCACTGTTGTGGCCTCTCCCTTTGCGGAGCACAGGCTCCGGACGCACAGGCTCAGCGGCCATGGCTCACAGGCCCAGCTGCTCTGCGGTATGTGGGATCTTACTGGACCGGGGCACGAACCCGCGTCCCCTACCTCAGCAGGTGGACTCTCAACCACTGCATCACCAGGGAAGCCCCCAATTTTTATTTTCAAAAAACTATTAAACCTTCTGGGCTTTTTTTTCAGTCATTGGGAATAGTGGGTTGAGCTTCATTAAACCTCATTCTCTGACTCATTTTAATGCCCATCAATAGACTGAGGGTATCATCTACAGTGGCTCTGAGGATGGGTTCAAGTTCATTTAAATACATGGCATGTCTTCCCCCATCTCACTTTCCATCCTTGTCATAAAATCTTACAGTCCATTGTTAATTTAAAAAAAAATTATAGACTTCTAAGTATAATAACTTCTTTTCTTTTTTTAATAAATGTATTTTATGTATTTATTTTTAGTTGCAGTGGATCTTTGTTGCTGTGTACAGGCTTTATCTAGTTGTGGTAAGTGAGGGCTGATCTTTGTTGTTGTGCACATGCTTCTCATTGTGGTGGTTTCTCTTGTTGTGGAGCATGGCTATAGGCACGCAGGCCTCAGTAGTTGCAGCATGCAGGCTCAGTAGTTGTGGCTCAAGGGCTCTAGAGAGCAGGCTCAGTAGTTGTGGCACAGGGGCTTAGTTGCTCCATGGCATGTGGGATCTTACCAGACCAGGAATTGAACCCATATCTTCTGCATTGGCAGGTGGATTCTTAACCACTGAGCCACCAGGGAAGTCCCATAGCTTCTTTTCTTAACTATCCCTAAAACTTCTAGAAAGAATCATTAAAACAAATGCACCAGTGCTTACTTAGGTGGGACGTCAATGAGTCACAAAGAAATAATTGAATTTCTTCTCAACACTTTGTGTTTACCTGGTAACCATGGCTCTGTGCACAAATGAAGATCTCAAAAATACCCATTGGATAGTTACATTTCAGAACTGATGGAGTGTCTCTGTGTCCAGGTCAGGGCAAAATTTTTCTAGCAAGATCATTTTACAGTGATGATGAGGGAAAAAGGAATTTATCCCTACACAATCCTCCCAGAGCTGGCTTTTTTGATTATCTATTAATTTGTTAATTTTGGCAAGTATAATTGAGTACCTACTGTAAACACCCAGGTGCTGAGGAAGCAAAGAGAATCTGCCTTTGGAGACAGTTTTGTATAAATAAGGAATTATGCTACCATAAATATAAGAAAATATAAGGTATATTTGACTGTCATAGGAGAGACATAGTAAACACATTATAGATAGTTATAAGTTGAAAATATTTTATCTAGACAGGCAAAAGTGAGGGAGGGGTAAGATGTGGGAGGAACAAAGGTATTTTAGGCAGAAGTAGTAAAGTGAGGAAAGGCACAGAAAGTAAAAAGCATATATTAGGGGAAAATGATGGAAAATGGTTTTACATTTCATGATTTAGCTTGACTATTAGTAGCTCTGAATATGATATTAAGATATGTAAGGCTTGAATCTGGCCACCTATGCAAAACTATTTTCCTTCTTTCACAACTCTGAATGGCATGTTACTTTCTTTTGTATCACCAGAGGGGAAAATCAAGCAGAACTTAATTAAACAAGTCTTTATGAGGAAATTATAATGGGCAAGTCTCAATTAAGGTTACAGAACACATAAGCAGAAGGAACAATATTGACACAGTGACATAACGCCAGCAGGCGAAAGGGAAAGAAGGTCTAGTCAGGAGGCATACCCTGGTTATGCCTGGAGGAGTTTTCACCCTCATCTAGTCTAAATCACTGGTAATTAAAAATCAGACACAATATAGTTGGATAGATGTATTATTTTAGTACTGTACAATGTATATATTTGTGTTTCCATTTAGCTAACACAGATACTTTTTTAAATTTTATCTCAGCTAGTAGGTTTGATGCCTTCCTAAAGCTGTGAATTCAAAGAAACTAAGTATCATTAATGAAAAGTAACTTCACCAGTTCACTCAGTCAGCATTTGCTGTTTCAGTGCTGATAGGAATGTTACCCAGATAAGTGATCCTTATACTCCTGTGTTTCAAACTTTGCTATGTAAGAGATGCAGGCAAGGTGCTTGCTAAAAACACAACTTATTTGTTCCCTGTCCTGGATTCTCACTCAGGATGCCTTAGCAGAGGAATCTGGTGATTCAGAAATGCAACAATTTTGCTGGAGGTGGTCTGCAGACCATCATTTGAGAAACACAGCATTATAAACAGTTTAGGTGGATAATCTCCCACAACTGTGCAACTGATGAACTCTCCATCCAGGAAATAAAAAGTAAAATTATTTATCTACACCTTTGCAAGTGAAAATGGTAACATGAGTGACTTCTGTCTCTAGTGCCTCTTGAACTCTTATGTATTATTTCTAAAATACAAAATAACTTTCATCTCATGTGTCAGAAATGATAGATAGATTTTCCTGGAGTACTACCTCATGAATGATTCTCGTTCTGATCAAGTTTTTCTGGAGAAAAACATGGTGGATTAGCAATGTCTGCAAGAATGGTTACATGGACAAGGTAGGGCCAAATCCCTTGTGTCCTTACTTTCACAAGATGTTCTTTGTATTCCTTTTGTTTGTTTTAATCCCATTTCTTCTCTTGTCTTCTGAGATCTGGCAATTTTTCCTTCTCCTTCTCCTCCTCCTTCTTTTTCTCCTTCTTCTCCTTCTCCTTCTTCTTCTTCTTCTTCTTCTTCTTCTTCTTCTTCTCCTTCTCCTTCCCCTCCTCCTCCTCCTCCTCCTCCTCCTCCTTCTTCTTCTTCTTCTTCTTCTTCTTCTTCTTCTTCTTCTTCTTCTTCTTCTTCTTCTTCTTCTTCTTCTCCTTCTCCTTCCCCTCCTCCTCCTCCTCCTCCTCCTCCTCCTCCTCCTTCTTCTTCTTCTTCTTCTTCTTCTTCTTCTTCTTCTTCTTCTTCTTCTTCTTCTTCTTCTCCTTCTCCTTCCCCTCCTCCTTCTCCTTCTTCTTCTTCTTTCTTCTTTTTCTTCTTCTTCTTCTTCTTCTTGTTCTTCTTCTTCTTCTTCTGCTGCTGCTGCTGCTGTTGATCTTCTCTTACCTTTCATTTATTCTTTCCTCTTTCCTAGAAACATGTTTGTTATTTATGCAGTAACACACCCACCACTCAGCCTCGCTCTTCAGCTTCTCCCTGATGTGGCCATGGCATTGTCTCTTGCTATGTCCAATAGTCCCCTTTCTCACAGTAGGGCTCTCTCCATTCTTGTTCCTTCTTTGTTTTTGAAACTGTTTCTCAAATCTTAAAGGCCTCTTCCCTTTCCTCTCCACTCCCTAAAATATCAATACTTCTAATTCTACCCAAAAGCCTAGATCAAGTGGTAGTTACTGACATGTGTCCTCCAGCTGAACAGTAAGTTATTAAGTTCAAAACAGTGTAAATATTCATCTTTTTACCTCTACTATGCCAGTACAGTGGCAAGCAAACAAAAAAGCTATATAGAATTAGAAAACAAAGTAAGTAAATAATATTTTTGTAGTAACAGATTAAAATATGTAACCCATTACAACTTAGTAAGCATCAAAAGTTCAGCTTATAAAAAATTATTTAATCTGAAACACATATTTTGTTTAGTATATATTGTATCATAATATTAAATTATATATTACATGTATATGTGTACATCTGTAGATATACACATTATACACCCACATACATACAACAGGGAATATTGGAGAGAACTAGAGATTTGAATAAATGGTAGCAATGTCATACCTACTCTTGTTAAATGCTATTACAACTTTCAGGGGGGAAAGAGAGCAAGAGAGAGAGAGAGAGAGCTGGGGGTGGGGGAGAGAGAGAAAGAGAGAGTGAGGAAAGAAGGAAGGAGGGGAGGAAGGGATGGAGGAAGGGAGGGAGGGAGGAAGGAATGAAAATAGAAAGAAAGAGAGAGAGAAATAAAGAAAAATATCTTGAATATTATTTTAAATTTGGTACATGTTCTACTCAGACATTTGACTTGATATATGTAAAATTTGTATTCTCTTTATTCCCTTGTAGCACTTGCTAACACACGCTAGCATGTGCTAACACTTGCTAACTAATACCAAAAATAAAGTGTTACAAATGTATATACTGAAAACACATATAACATAGGAACAAAAAGGAAGTTATTTGTTCTCTGCCCACCTCCAATTCCAAGGATCCATTGTATGAGGATTTAGACATATATATGTATATGACCTCCCTGTTAGAATATGATCACCTTTTCACCTCTGATTCATTGAGACATTTTTACAGAGTTCTTTATTTTAATTGTGTATATTCACTCGGGTTTTTTGGTATCTGAACTTATTACTAAAAGACCTTTGTAATAGTCTTTCAAAATTAATGAATCAAATGATTGTGAGCACATGGATTTCTGAAGCACATTTTAAAAAGACCAGGCTTTAAAAGTTAAGTATGATAAGAAAGAGGATCAGCTAAGTGCTATAGCCAGTAACCCAACTCATTCCTCACTGCTTCTGAATTTAAAATTAGAAGTGTTTCACTACACCTGAATTACTTGAATTACTTTGGCTCAGAGAAGTAATTCCAATAGATCAACCTTAGGGATAATCTTCTAACTTTAAATTTAGAGTCACTGAAATGTCTGCTCCCCTCAAAATATCATTTTACAGGTTGAAGATGTTGGCCTATGAAGATCTAAGGAGATTTAAGATAAGAAACAGATGAGGTATGTTGCATCACATGCATAATATGAGCTTGACTCACTTCTCAAAATTTCACATTTTTATGTCATTATACAGTTAAAATATAACTCAAGGGACTCTTTATTGTACTGTGTCGCTCTTAAGAGAAATGGTAGAAATAGAAGTAGTTGTAGTGGTATGTTAGTGGAGAAAGCTAATTAGCTTAGGTCAGTGGGGAAAAAGCAGAATGGTAAGCAGTTACTGATCATTAAAAGAAAGGGGGAGATATATACTACAAAGCACGAAATCAAAGGAAGAAAACTCCGGCTGAAGTAAGTTCGTTGCTAAAACAATTCCTTCTAACTCAGTAAAACAAATGAAAAATCAATTAACTAGAAGGACTTCACTTTATATCCAACATACTCATCATTTCCACCCTCCAATTACTTGTCACATTTGCATAAGTAAAACGCATCATTAATATAAAAATAGAGTACACGACCATAATTTTCTTTCAAGATCATGGGATGTCAAAAACTGTTAGAGATGTTAGTGAACATTGTAATAAACCCTGGTAGCACCCTAGGGTAAAACACAAAAGGTGTAAAACACCATCAATAAATGTATAGAAGAGCAAATCAGACAAAGACAGGGGTAAATGAATATGCCAGACAATCCCTCACAATTTATAAAATGTATTATTTAACCTATTTAGAAGGCTAGGTGTATAATCTTTAAAGATTATATCTAAAAAATAAATCCTATTGTCAAAATGGTTAAGAGTAGGAAATTCTTACATGATCTTTTAAGGACAGTTTTACAATTAAATAACAGAGTCTGGTACAATATGGATGATATGCAAAGTTGATTATTTCAATTTCTACATAAGCAAAGTAAAATCAGAAAGTTCCTTTGATGCTCCACCTATTTTTACTCATTCATAGACCCTTGGACATCCATCATTCTCAGAGCTCTGCAGCCATTTCACACCCTCGTATCCATGCCTTACCACCATAGTGTCAAATGAGTCTCAGTTTACCTTTATTAGGTAACATCCATGTTATATTTTTTTACAACAAAATTTGGCTTTCAAAATGGGACTCCTTCTTTTGTCGCGTTTTTCAATTGAGGTCCCTCTTCTCGGCTAGTTCAAGTGCATTGATCTGAAAAACTCATTCATACCAATGATCAGTCATGGGCTAATGTGTCACCTCTTTTGAAAATAGATCTCCTTTACAACATAGTGTGTACCTAGGCGTTATCTTAATCTGCAGATTATTGAGTTAATTTTAAACACAATACTAGATCACATATGCTAATGTAAGAAGGGGATTAATGTTTTCCAAGCGCATTTCAAGTGAAAGGTAAGATAGAGAGGAATAAAATAGAATGGATTCAAACATCCTGCCTCAAAACCCTAAAATATAAAAGATGTTCATAAGTATACCATTTGGGATTTTTTTATTAAAATATAAGGAATTTTGAGGTGATAATAAAATATGGTTAGATGGTTTCAGAAGATCTTAATTTATATATGTGATTTTTGCAGGAAGCCACTTCTATACCCAACCATTCCATATCTATAATTCACAAATACTTAATGAAAATAACTTCAACTTTTAAAAGTTTATATTTGTATATGTGGGATTCATGAGGGTCACCATCCACTAATGAATGTATTCAGAAACCAGATACTTAAATATAAAGATTGTTAACAAGAAAAATTTTCACCAGAAATTTTGTTATTTCCATAATTAATCTTTATTTTGATCTAAGAGATGAGGCAAAACCAAACCACACATAGGGACCTGGGATTCAGAATTCACTGTCACAGAGGTGAATAAAATGCATAAAGGCACAGAAAAGTAATAAAAAGGAAAACAAAGAGAATGCCAGTGAAGTGATATATTTCCACTATTCACTAAAACTTAAAAAAAAACTGAAACTGTTATCAGCTGGTGAATAGTTTAGTCAAATGTATGTTTTAGAATTGATATAATGTATTTAAAGACTTCCTTTCATAAGCAATTTTCTAAAACCATACTGAAAAGAAGCTAATAGTAAGAAATAAGCAAATGAATATGAAATAATAACTCTTGGAGGAATTCTAAAGAGATTAGAAAGAAATATAAAATTACACAATATTTTTAGAATGTTAGTGTGAAGGTAAAGGCCGTACTTCTATGCCTAAATTAGGGCTTTTAAGTTTGCTTTTACTGCAACTTTGTTGTATGACACCCTCTTTTTCACTGAATCTGTAGAGATTTTGGAAACAATATTTAAAAGATAATATAATCAAAGTAACTTTTTGTGAACTATATATTCATATTAAATAATTGAAAATGCAGGGCATTTTTAAGCTAAGTGTTACTTTACATTAATAAAAATGTTTTTAAACTTTTATTGTTTTAACTAAACCTTTCCATTGTTTTTGTATGTATGTAGTATATGTTTGCTATTCAATAAAATCTAATATTTCATTAAAAAACAAACAAACATGAAAACAGATGACTCCGCATAGCTTTGTTGGCATAACATATGCTTATGAGAAAGTAGCCAGACCCTTTTAGAGCTTCGTAAAAGCTGTAATCTCCTGCTCAATGGTGGTCATTAAACTTATAAAAGTGTATACAATATATATCACTAACTGGGAAAGACTGCATCTTGAAACTTTTCATGTTGAAATAAATAGTAGTAATATAAATGGTTTTATGATTGAAAAATGTAATTGAAACTGTAACTGCTGCATGACTCATAATGTAAAATAAGTATATAGTTCAACCTAGACATATCACATGATGAACATTTTAAAAATATGCCTAGTCTTCAAATTAAAATTGTAATTATCATTTTCAGAGGCAGATAGGAAGGACAAGAGAATATTAGCCATTGCTTTCTTCACTTGTCATTAATGAGTATTATGCTTTTTATAATTTGAATAGACCCAAGGAGAGTATAGTAAAATATATTTTATTTCATTTTGAAGTGAAAGTAAAACTGTCTCATTAAGAAAATCATGTTATAATGAGTAGAGAGTGACTGTGCCTACGTGACTTTACTGGGAACAAAGGCCATCCTTAATAAACACAAAGTAAGTGCATTATTAAAATGATAGATTTTTCTGTCTTTTTTTTTTTTTTTTTTTTTTTTTTTTTTTGCGGTACGTGGGCCTCTCACTGTTGTGGTCTCTCCCGTTGCGGAGCACAGGCTCCAGATGCGCAGGCTCAGCGGCCATGGCTCACGGGCCCAGCCGCTGCAGGGCATGTGGGACATTCCTTTACTGGGGCACGAACCCATGTCCCCTGCATCGGCAGGCGCACTCTCAACCCCTGCGCCACCAGGGAAGCCCCTCTGTCATATATTTTTAATTAAAGCCAATGTTGTCACCAAAAAATATATTTCTTCAACTCATTCACTAACAATGAATACCAAAATTTCTTGGAAGAAGGAATTTTAGAAACAAATAAGGATGATCATGATTACATGAGCATCACTATGGAATGATATAGCTTCATTCTAAGGGATATGAGAGCTGTTCTAGCACAATAATTTTACTACTGATCATTTTTTCCCAGGAAGGGACTCAAGCATTTTTGGAGAATTTTTTTTTTTTTTAAGTTCTAAATTAAAACAAATTTTAGACAAAATCTCTTGTCTTTTAGAAGGCATCTTGATATTTGTTATAATGTCATTAAGGGTAAGTTAAGGCTCTTAAGAACTTCCCCCATTATCCGCCTGCAAAACTTATAAAATAGAATGATCTTCAACCTGATCGAAATTTTCCTAAGTCAGTGAGGAGAAAGATGAATCTAATTTACTTTAAGCACTTAATTTTCACCTACTTCTATACAAATATTTTCCCCTCCCAGCTTTACTGAGGTATAATTGACAAGCAAAATGGTAAGATATTTAGAGAGCACAATGTGATGAGTTGATAGCATATAAATTGTAAAAGGATTCCACCCCCTCCCCCTGACTGAGTTAATTGACACATCCATCATCTCACATATGTATCCTTTTTGGGAGGGGGGATAGAGTCTTAAATTCTACTCTCTAAGCAAATTTCACTAGGACTCACAATGCAATAAATGTTCTTGTATCAGATTATTTAGATTAGCAATGTGTCCCTGGGTGGCGGTTGGGGGCAGAGAGGGAGAAATGATGCTCAGATGGCTTAGTTGAAAAAGTTAGGGGGAGAGCAATGGATTCCCTTCTTCCTAATGCCTATCCTAAGTATCTTGTTTTTTTAATAAGTTCAGTAAAAAGTTATTTATTGCCTACTACCAGATGGGATAGACTGTGTAAATATTATTTTATACTGTCAAAAGTAATATGTGCATTTTAGTTCAAATTGTTACATTTCTAAGTCAATCTGTGTCTTACAATTTATGTTTGTTTTTAACGTGGGCATGATTCTTTCTTTCTTCTAAGTGTGTGGCATCTAAATTTATGGTGCTCCATAAAATAGTCAAACTCTTGGAATAAAAAATGCAATATTATACATATTGATGTTTTATATATGTGTGTGTGTGTGTGTGTGTGTGTGCAGTATACGTCTCAAGACAGTGAAAGAGACAAAAGCTACATCTGCTTCTATATACAATATAATCTGTGGGAGACTTCATGTATAATAACAATTAAAAATTATTCCCAGTATTGGATTTCATCTCCCTCCTCTTAAAACTATAGAAAGTCTTACTTTAAAAACTATAGCACGGCATCAGCTATAAATTATGGGAATATTTTATTGAAGTATAGTTGATTTACCATGTTGTGTTAGTTTCTGGTGTACAGCAAAGTGATTCAGTTATACATACATATCAATATTTATTCTTTTTCATGTTCTTTTCCATTATAGCTTATTACAAGATATTGAATATAGTTCCCTGTGCTATACAGTAAGACCTTGTTGTTTATCTGTTTTATATATAGTAGTTTGTATCTACTCATCCCAAACTCCTAATTTATCCCCCCCTTCTCCTTTGGTAACCATAATTTTGTTTTCTATGCCTTTGAGTCTGTTTCTATTTTGTAATTAAGTTCATTTGTATCATATTTTAGATTCCACTTACAAGTGATATCATATATTTGTCTTCCTCTCTGACTTACTTAGTATGATAATCTCTAAGTCTATCCATGTTGCTGCAAATGGCATTATTTCATTCTTTTTTATGGCTGAGTAGTATTCCATTGTGTGTGTGTGTGTGAGTGTGTGTGTGTGTGTGTGTATACATACACCACTCTTTCTTTATCCATTCATCTCTCCAAGGATGTTTAGGTTGCTTCCATGTCTTGGCTGTTGTAAATAGTGCTTGGTTTTAGCTGACAGTTATAGGGACCACTTCTACTATTGAGATGAATTGGTTAAGGAAAAACATTAGAATTTTGAGGATGGTTATTTACCTACTACTAGAATCATACAGGAGGAGAAGGAGGAGGAGGAGGGACTCTACTACTAGAATGAGTAGATTTGATCTGTAGTGAACAAGGGGCTTGTCAGAGAAGTAGAGTAGAAATTAGTCTGAAGGTACCAGGCCATCAAGGTTGAATGTGTGGATCATGTGAATATCCTTATGGAATCCTGTAAGAGAGAATATAGGTTAAAAATTAACTAAATAAAAATTATGTTTTCTCAATTTATGCAAAATGAGGGTTACAAAGTTGCCATAATTTGGGAGGTTAAAACCTAAGTTTGTAAAAACTGTGGTATACCAGTTACTTCTATATAATAGTTAAAACAATTTAAAGGAATTTTTAAAAAGTGAGTCATTAAAATTAAAAATAAAATAATGGCAGCTGAAGTTCAAACAAAAAAATGTTTCAAAACACCACAAATTTCATAGTTTTCAAATAAGGAATTGCCATCAACAACAAATGAGCTGTCAGATGTAACGAATAAATATACAAGATACCAGTTAAAGTTGAATTTCGGATTTAGAATATACCAACAACAACAACAAAAATTGTTTAACTGGATTTCCTGTATTTTTCTGGCAACCCTGCATGGAAGCATTTTCTCATTAGAAAACAAAAACAACACATATGTGACTTTCTTCAACATTGCAAATAATTAAAAAAAAAACACTATGGGCTTTGTACATAACCTCCCTTGGAGCCTTTTCATTTACTGTGTACTGCAATTATTACTAATATGTCAGTTTCTCCTATTAGACCCAAAGATCTTCAGAGCAAAATTTGCCTTTTAACTTAATCTATACCTAGTTAGGTGCCTGGAGCACTGTAGTCACCCAATAAATACTTGGGGAATGACTAGATGGATAATTAACTTGTGTTCTAATTCTAGATCAAATAGTAACTGATTTTCTTCTTGGGGAAAATATTCAACATATCTGGTTCTTTGTTTCTGGACCATAAAATAAGAGATGGAGCCGAGGTGTGTCAATAAAGTATTTTTCACTGTAGAGTCTCAGCTACATTTAAGTTTGCTACTCCTATTTCTCTAATACATTGAATTTTTCTGAAATATTAATTTAATCCAGTGATGCATTTATTGTACATTTGCTACCTCTGTAGCAGTTCCAAGAGTACAACAGGAAGACATGAATGACATAGCACTGCTCAGGTGGTATAATGATTAGACACAAGGACCATTCATCATGCTTCAACTAGGCCTTAAATTATGATGCAAATGCACTGAGACTCACTTCTGATGATTTCATTACAATGTAGTCCCAGCCTCACGTGGCAGACGTTTCAGCTCAGACTCCCTATTGGAAACTCAGTAATATTAAAGGATGACAAAAAGAATCATGAAGGATGAAAATAGTGTTAAAAATAATAGAATACCAGAAGGTGAAATATGTCCATTATTCCATTTGTTTTTAAGTAAACCAATCAGTTGCAGGCATTGATTTGTTTGTTTTAATTGATAAATGTTTAATATGCATTTATATTTATCAAACACTTACTGTATAGTAAGTGCCCTACATATGAAACCTTCAAGTTTCGAACTTTCAAAGTTGTGAATGTGTAGTTTGCATGTCCAATCCCATAAATTAGTTCACGTGTCTGGCATACATTGTCATGTGTGTGCAACCTCTTCAAGTGGTTATGCTTTTGTGTACTTATTTTGTGTAGCTTACTAATGAAGATCTGATGTAATTAGAGGCCCAGAGAAAGGATGAAGAGGGACAAGAGGAAGAGGTAACTGAAGAACCGAAGAGATTCATGACGCAGGAAATGGCAAAGGGATTTTCTTTATTTGAGGAGGCACTGTTAGTTTTTGAGGCATAGGACCCGAGTGTAGAACGGTACATGACGTTTGCAGCAGCCTTTCAGAAAGCAACCAAGTGCTACTGTGTAATTTATGACAAGAAAAAAAGAGCTACTACCCAGACATTACTGGATCATTTTTTCAAGAGGGTAGATAGAATTGAATCCAGCAAGGAATCAGAACCTGTGCCATCAATGTCAGGCATGAGTGAAATTGCAGCTTGCCCTCCATCTCCTATTGCTGATGATCCTTCAGCTCTCCCACCTCCCACCTCCTTCCCCCTCCTCCAGTCAGTAACTCTTCTTGCCTTTTCAGGTGATGCCAACCCCTGTGTGCCAGCCGTTGTACTGTACTACTGTACTTTTCAAGGTACTGTAAGATTAAAAATGTTTTCCTTATTTTTTGTGTTTTTTATGTATTATATGTGTGAAAAGTATTATAAATTTATTACAGTACAGCACTATATAGCCGACTGTGTTAGTTGGGTACATAAGCTAACTTTGTGGACTTATGCAAAAATTGGACTTACAGACGCACTCTCAGAACAGAACTCATTTGTATGTAAGAGACTTACTGTAATTTAAATAGCTTATGTCACAGGATGGATTTAGCCATAAAACAAATTATATCAAGGCAGCATGATTAGGGGTATATGGCATCCAATGTGTACTCAGCCAGAAACAGTGAACAAAAAAAGGAACTCATGTCTTTCATCCATTCAAATTTTTCACATCTACAGAGGCCCAACCATGCGGTGTGTATTGTGTAAAATACCAGCTATACTAGGACAAATAGGATTCCATCTCAGAAGTCAGCTGTTGACAATCCAGAGTAATTTACAGGGCATTGTGAAGGAGTTGTGAAGTGAGTAATGCTTCCTTTTTTGATATAAGAACAAATATTTTTAAACAACTTCTATTGCTTTCAAGAAAACACCTGAGTAGAGTATTTTCAAGGTAGCTAAAATCTGGCAAATACAAAAAGAAAGAATTTCAAGTGCTTTTGAGACTTTACTAGGTCTTGGTCCTTTTGAGCATCTAATGATCATGAAGATCATGAACTCTGAAGAAAAATGCAGTTGCATAAATAAACAGAGTTTTGCATGTAATTTACACTCTGTACCAGTGTTGTAAATAAGTTCAATGACACATTTGAATAGACTAAGTAGTACTAGAATGGAATTGGTCTCTACAGAGTTAAATTTTCTAAATGAAATGGAATAAAAAACAATTATGACAGATGCTGCATCCATAAAGTTAGGAGGAATGAGTGTGTAAACTGACTTTGGGTTAAACTAATTCATGGCAATTAATGGAAGAATATAATAGAGTAGTTGTTTTGAAGGAGATTTAAAAAAATAAAAATTTCATGTATTTTACTAAGTTATAGAAGAGGCAATTATTTTTGTGAGCTGTATATTGACCACTCTAACTCTTATGCCACTTGATAAAAGGACTAAAATAGAGAAATAGCTTCACCTACAATCCCAATTATAAGGGAGTCACATTCCCATAGCAACTGTCACTACATTCTAGACATTGACATATTTTATATAATATTATGCTGTTCCTTAAATGTTTAATGGATGTTAAGGCTGGCTAATAATTCTGAAAAGTCAGTGAAGGTGTCTACCACTGGCCTTGGTTCATTGTATCTTTCACTGAGAGTGTCGTGAAGAGGTCACACTTAGCAAATCAGTTCAAGACTCAAGTTACTCATGTAACTTTCCATGTGAATTCTTCCAAAGCTTCCAGTATCTAACATCGCTCACTTCTCTGTGCTCCTACAGACTCAAGCCACACAATCACACTACAATTCATTCACTCGAGCTCTGTAGTCAACATTTGCTGTTAGATTATAAGTCCCTCAGGGCAGGAACTGAGTCTCATTCATCTACATTACTTTCAGACACAGTTCTTGTCAAGGAGGTAAACACTGATGTTGGTTTGCTGAATCAAAACACAATACTTAATTAAATGACTTTCCTCTCCAAATGTAAGCTGTTAAGGATATGTACCCTTTTAAAAAAATTAAATTATAAGAAGCATTTTCAGCAAAGGAGCCATGTTTATCTTATTCACCACTGAAAACCCAACACTGGTCGTGGTACCTGGAACACTGCAGTGATCAATAAGTACCTGCTGAAAGACTATTGAACAAATTAACTCAAAGAAGCATGAAGGGTACCTAAAGAACATATTACTCCAAGAAAACATTTTTAAAAAAACTCTAAGTAAGAGGAAAGTTTTTCTTTCAACCCGCAGAGCTCTACTCTCATTTATTTATCCTGTAGGCTGGGTCTGGGGATGCAGGAAATCCAGCACATTTTCCTTTACATCACAGCCCTTTCAGAGTTCTATGGGAGGAAGGAGAGTCATTTTAGGAAACTGTGACAAAGCTGATGAAAAAGAAGTTCAAGGTCTTAAGCAAAGTCATAGACCAAGAAAATGTCATAGGCTAAAATGTCATAGCCTATGATAATTAAAATAAGAACTGAAGTGTTGATCAATTAGGCTGGAAAGGAGTTGTAGGATGACGGTGAAGAGTGTTCTGGGAGAGTAGCTTTCCTTAAGGAACAAAAGTGAGAAGAGCAGAGAGTTCCTCAAAGTAGTATCTGTAAGGATTTAGTCAACCTTTTCAAACCCTGCCACTGCATTATCAACTAAGTTTCTGTAATATTCTAAATCCTTTGCTGTCATTTAACAATTTTCACAACATCTTCACCATGGGTAGATTCCATCTCAAGAAAAACAATTTCTTTGTTCATCCATAAGAAGCACCTCCTCATCTGTGAAAATTTTATCCTGAAATTGCAGCAAGTTAGTCACATTTTCAGGCTCTGTTTCTAATTCTAGTTATCTTGCTAATTCTACCATGTTTGTATTTACTTCCTCCACTGAAGTCTTGAACCCCTCAAAGTCATCTATGAGATTTGGAATCAACTTCTTCCAAACTATTGTTAATTTTGATATTTTGACCTCTTCCTATGAATTATGTATGTTCTTAGTGGTATCTAGAATGGTGAATCATTTCTAGAAGGTTTTCAATTTACCCAAATTCATCAGAAGAATCACTATCTATGGCAGTTATAGCCTTATGAAATATGTCTCTTAAATAATAAGACTTGAAAGTTGAAATTACAACTTGATCCATGGGCTGCAGAAAGAGTGTTGTGTAAGAAGTCATAAAAAAAAAACATTAATTTCATTGTCCATCTTCATCAGAGCTCTTGAGGAACCAGGTACATTGTCAATGAGCACAATTGGGGTGATATTCTGAATTGTTTTTCTTAGCAGTAGGTCTCAACAGATAGGCTTAAAATATACAGTCAACCATGATATAAAGAGATGTGCTGTCGTCCAGACTCTGTTGTTCCATTGATAGAGCACAAGCAGAGTAGATTTAGCACAATTCTTAAGGACTTAGCATTTTTGGAATGATAAACGAGCATTGACTTCAAATTCAAGTCACCAGCTACATTAGCTTCTAACAAGAGAGAACCTGTCTTTGAAGCTTGGAACCAAGCATTGACTTCTCCTCTCTAGCTATGAAAGTCCTAGTTAGCACCTTTTTTCAATAGAAGGGGGTTTCATCTATGTTGAAAAATTTGTTGTTTAGTATAGCCACCTTCACTCATTATCTTAACTAGATCTTCTGGATAACTTGCTGCTACTTCTACATCAGCACTTGCTGCTTCTCCTTACACTTTTATGTTATGGATATGACTTATTTACTTAATCATCATGAACCAATCCCTGCTAGCTTCAAACTTTTCTTCTACAGCTTTCTCACCTCTCTCAGCCTTCACAGAACTGAAGATAGTTAGGGCCTTGCTCTGTATTATGCTTTGGTTTAAGGGAATGTTGTGGCTAGCTTGATCTTCTCTTCAGACCACTAAAGCTTTATCTACTTCAGCAATAAGTCTGTTTTGTTTCCTTATCATTTATGTGCTCACTGGAGTAAAGCTTTTAATTCCCTTCAAGAACTTTTCCTTTGCATTCACAACTTGGCTAACTATTTGGTTCTAGAGATCCAGCTTTTGACCTATCTCAGCTTTTGACATGCCTTCTTGACTAAACGTATTTCTAGCTTTTGATTTAAAGTGATAGACATGACTTTTCCTATCACTTGAACACTTAGAAGCCCTTGTAGGGATATCAATTTTCCTAATTTCACTTTTGATGTGTCTTAGGGAATAAGGAAGCCTGAGGAGAGGGAGAGAGACAGGGAAGGGATGGTGGGGGAGCAGTCAGAACACATACAATATTTATCAGTTAAGTTTGTGATCTTACATGAGCTGAGTTTGTGGCATCACAAAACAATTACAATAGTACCATCAAAGATCACTGATCACAGGCCATAACAAATATAATAACAATGAAAAATTTAGAATATTGTCAGAATTACCAAAATGTGACCCAGAGACATAAACTAAGTGAATGTTGTTGGAAAAATCGTACCAATAGACTTGTTGGATGTAGGGTTGCCACAAACCTTTAATTCAAAAAATGTGGTATCTGTGAAGCACAAAAAAAGTGAAGCATAATGAAACAACGTATGCCTGTATTTAATTTCATTTTGGTGAAGTCTAATTTATCAGTGGTTTTATTTTATGATTTGTGGGGTTTTGCTCTGTCTTAAATTTTCAATCCAGTGTCACAAAGGTGTCCTGATTTGTTTTCTTCCAGAAGTTTACAGTTTTAGATTTAACATTTAGGTTGCTGATCCATTTTGCATTAACTTACAGTGAAAAATATGGTTGAAAGTTTTGGGGTTTTTTTGCATATAGATATTCAATGGTTTAATCACCATTTGTGAAAAAGACTATCCTTTCTCCACCTTTGTTAAAAATCAGTTGACTCTATTTGAGGGTCTATTTCTAGGTTCTTTATTTTGTTCCATTGATATATTTCTCTAGATGGAAATACCCCACTTTGTAGACCATATTTAATAAATATAGTTGTCTTATATCTTACTAGTAGAAAAATACAAAGTTCAGTCACCTATAACATTATAATCAGGAAATACATGTTACTATTCATTCTTGACAGTTTAAAATCCTAATAGTTGAACCCAGTATCTATTCAAACCTCACAATTTTTATGAAGAAACTATCAATATGTAGTCATTTATTCACTATAGATAGCAATTTTATTAGGTTTTAGTATTAAAATATATGCATGAAGCATGTATGAGAAATTGGAACCTTATGATATTTTTATCACATTTTCTAAAGATTGGGCTCCAAAACCTGTCATTTTACTATTTTTAGTTCAATTCAACTACCACTTAGAGAATAACTATCGTGTTACAAGTCACTGGATTAAGATTCTAGAGATACATACATACATATATATATATATATGACACTGAACCTACCTTTGAGAAGTTCACAGTAGAGAGAAGACATCATATACATGTGACAAATATACTATTACAATAGTTTTCTAACTTATGTTCACATTTTCATTGAAAAATATGTTAACTTTCTGAAATAGAAATTTGATAATAACATTAATGTGATTAAAATATTTCAACAATTTTCTTCCCCTGTTGGGTAACATTATAACTCCTTAACTATACTTTTATGCATGTTATTACTAGCCATGAGTATACTTTCAGACCCGTCTGCCTCTCTGTCATCTCTCCTTTAATCTTTACATCTAGGCATCTGTGATTTTTCTATGTTTCTCTATTTGGTTTACTGCAATAGAAAGTACAATATTAAGGGCCATTAAAATTATGAGAATTATATCTAGGATGAACAGGTTTTAAATGAAAACTCAGGTATATCTCCAGAGAACAATAACCATAAACTTACAGGCTTTAAGTTTTTTTTTAGTTGAGCCATCCTAAATTCTCCTGATTTGAATCTACCTTTGTATAGATTATACTATTAGATACAACTGACAGAATCAGTTTGAGGATATTGTAAATAATGCCATATAAAGGAGAGATATGGAAAATATAAAAGGGAGGTTAAGAGAAATAAAGGAAAAATTGAAGATAATTATGTTTGATAATATTTGCATAATGAAAGGTGAGAAAATGAGGGTATATTTCCATGTTCTTTATTTTGTTCTTTTGACCTGTATATCTTGATGTAAATACCATACCTTGTACACTTTTTTTAAAAATAAACATGGGGGAGAAGCAATACCAAAAGAGAAACTGATAGATAAATTTTCCTGAATTGAAAAAAGGCATACATCCTTCAAAACCAGGACACAAAGTCAGCACTATGAAGGCCAAATAACACACAATTAGGCAAAACAATGCATGTAAAAGTGAATTCCTAAAAGCAAACAAAAAGAAAACTTACCTGTAATAATAATCACACTGCTACGTAGCTATTCACAGAAACAACAGAAACTGGATGATAATGTAACACAAGAAAATAGCAACCAGCTAAAACTTTAAAAACATTTAATAGTGTAGGTTAAATACAGATATTTTTAGACAAGGATTGAATCTTTATCTTTACCAGTCCCTCAATGTAGGAGATAAAATAATACATACTTTAAGAATGTATTAAATTAAACCTTGAGGGATGGAATGAAATGTAAGAAGTAGTGATCAAAAGGCTTGGATAAATTTAAATCAGTATTGGCTAGAAATACAGTAGTAATGATGTTAGCAAATGTTTGGGGTGTAAGACAAGTTAGAAATACATTACTGTACTAAAATAGCATTGGAGAGAGATTGCACTTTAACATTCTTATTTTATTGATTAAATTTTGACTGCATAAAATTAAGTACAGTCATAATATGTTTTATTTTGCTTCACTTTATTGTGCTTCCCAGACATTGTATTTTTATGAATCGGAGGTTTGTGGCAGCCCTCCACTCAGAAAGTCTATAGGCATCATTTTTTTCCAACAACATTTGCTCACTTTGTATCTCTGTGTCACATTCTGGTAATTCTTGCAACATTTTGAAATTTTTCAATATTATTATATTTGTTATTGTGCTCTGTGATCAGTGGTCTTTGATGCTCTGATTTTTACATGTCATTATTAAGAAGCAAAAAAATAAGTCACAAACCTGGGATATATTTACAAATCAATATCTGATAAATGGCTTGCATCCAGAATATAAAAAGAACTTTCAACACAATAAAAAGAAAGCACAGAACACAATTTAAGGTCAAACAGTGTATCAAAGAAGTGTTCAGATGAAAAATAAGCACATGAAAAGATACTCAACAACATTTTTCTTTGGAAAATACAAATTCAACCACAGTGAGATAACACTGCACATGTATTAGAATGTTGAAAACAAAAAATGACAACAAACTAAGTGTTGATGAGCAATTGGATAAGTTGGAAATTTCCCTCACTGTAACTAGAAATTAAAAATGGTAATATTACTTTTTTTCTTTTTCTTTTTTTTTTCCTTTGGCCACACCACGCAGCTTGTGGCATCTTAGTTCCCTGACCAGGGATCCAACCCATGCCCCCTGCAGTGAAAGCCTGGAGTCCTAACCACTGGACCACCAGGGAAGTCCAGGTACCACTACTTTGAAGAACAATTCATCAGTTTCTTAAAAGTTAAACATAGTCCAATCGTATGAAGTAGCCATTCCCATCTCACCCATGAGAAATGTAGAAGAGTACACAAATATTCAGAAGAGCTTTATTTGTAAAAACTAAAATAGGGAACCAACCTTAATGTCCATGGACAGGTAAATGGAGAAAAAAATTTGATATGTATATACTATATATATTTTATATATACATTTATATTTTAGACACAAATTAACAGTATATATAATGGAATCCTACTCAACAATAAGAAGGGATTAACTATTTATACATATAACACATGGATGAAACTCAAAATAATTATGCCAAGTGAAAGAAGCTATTGAAAATGAATATACAATAAACAGTCCAATTTTTTTTTTTTTTTCCGGTACGCAGGCCTCTCACTGTTGTGGCCTCTCCCGTTGCAGAGCACATGCTCCGGACGCATAGGCTCAGCGGCCATGGCTCACGGGCCAAACCGCTCCGTGGCATGTGGGATCTTCCCGGACCGGAGCACAAACCCATGTCTCCTGTATTAGCAGGCGGACTCTCAACCACTGTGCCACCAGGGAAGCCCCAGCCCAATTTTTAAAAGAAGGTTTAGAGAATTCATTACCATTCTTAGTGACAGGAAGCAGACTGGTATTTGTCTGGGGATGGGGAAGGAGAAGAGAGGAAAGGGCAAGAGTGAAGGATCACAAAGGGAATTGAGACAAGTTTGGGGCATGACAGTGTGTTCACTATCTTGATTGTGGGGATGCTTTCCTAGCTGTACACATACTTCAAAACTTAGCAAATTATACATTTTAATTATGTGTACTTTATATTAATTATATTCAATAAATCAGCTTTTTAAAATGTGTGCACTATATAACATGCAGTGACATCAAAAGTTAATTGATAGGGCATCAACTATACAAAATGTGCCTGAAGAAACTTGAAGTACTCAAAAAACCCCACTGTGATGAAAGGATGTCAAAGGAACACAGGAGCCAACAGAAAGACCACAGGGGCATCCTCCCAAAGTGTCCAGCATGGAGGTAGGGGGTGGGGAGAAGTAACTACAATGGAGAAACCTGACAAATACTACTTCAGCCAGGTGAGCGAGAATGACCTCAAGTGATAGATCATGATGATTATGTGCCCTCGTGATATGTGATGGAAATGATACTTTATCTCTGTTGTCTTCCTCCCTCCAAACCTATAACCCTAGTCTAATCATGAGTAAAACATAAGACAAGTCACAATAGAAGGATTTTTACAAAATACCTGACCAGTACTCTCAAAATTGTCAGTGTCATCAAAATAAGGAAAGTGTGAGAAACTTTCACAGCCAAGAGGAGCCTACACCACATGGAAACTAAACATCATATGGTGTTTTAGGTGGGAGCCTGGAACAGAGAAAGGACATTAGGTAAGGAAATCTAAATAACGAATGACCTTTAGTTAATCGTAGTGCATCAATAGTAGTTTATTAATTGGTTAACTGTGATAAATGTTAATAATATTAACATTTAACTTATTAATTAATAATAACATATTAATCATAGGGGGCATTGAATGTGGGGTATGTACTCTCTTCACAATTTTTATGTAAATCTAAAGCTATTCTAAAATTCAAAAGTGTATTTCAAAAAGTAGTTAACAGAAGCCCACCACAGGAAAGACAGACCCCAACTTTGTTCTCCATAACTTCTGCTCCATATTGAGGCCTGTCTTTTGCATTTCTTTCTCTCATTTTCCCAACTTCCTATGGGCTCCACCCAAACAGTGAATAAGACAGCTTCACAGGAAGAACTTATTGTAAGCCTTTTTTGGGTTTTAGTTTTCACACATATTCTTAGTAGAATCTTCTCATTGTTTTTGAGGAGACACACAGACACTAAACATAATATTAAAAAATAGTCCAGGGCTTCCCTGGTGGCGCAGTGGTTGAGAGTCCGCCTGCCGATGCAGGGGACACGGGTTCGTGCCCCGGTCCGGGAAGACCCCACATGCCGTGAAGCGGCTGGGCCCGTGAGCCATGGCCGCTGGGCCTGCGTGTCCGGAGCCTGTGCTCCGCGGAGGGAGAGGCCACAACAGTGAGAGGCCCGCATACCGCAAAAAAAAAAAAAAAAAAAAAAAAAAAAAAAATAGTCCAGCTGTTAGATTGTGGATGATGCTTCTCTATGTGTCTTAAAATGTCTATAGAGCAGTGGTAATAAATTCAATCTCTATAGGTTTCAGTCGCAGCTGTGACACATTTAACAGTGTGACTTCTACCAATTGATTGGTAATCTGTGGGAAAAAAGAAGAGTGCCTCATACAAGCGAGCTTTAAAAGTCTTGATTTATGCAAAATATTTTCAATTCTATCAGGTTATTCACTATTACTATTTCTGCCTCTCAACTTTCTAACTGTGGAAGGTGCCTTCTAATGCAGCTATAAGTTCTACATTCTTTTTTTTTTAACATTTTTAATGTTAACTTTCTTTATAAAGTTACATCCCAATTATTTTTGCTTGGAAACAAAGTGGAAGGTGTCTAGAGACTGAATTCAAGCCGCATGTTAATTATGTGAAATCCAATTTGTTGTCTACATCCCTTTAGAAATGTGAGCTATGTAGTATGCAATATTTATAATATGGCCAGATACCTCATATGAGAGTAATTTAATTGTCAGTGCTGCTCAACCATTGTTTAATGAATTCCTAATAATTTGAAAGGCAAGCTATTGGAATGCCATTGATAAATTTCATATTTGCTCTGCAGTTCTCTTCACCATTGCTTCATTTATTTAGGATTACACTAACATTAACTTTTGAATTCCTTTAAAAATGGAACTATTTTGCATAATGCAAAATTTGAACTTCTTATCTACTTGGAAAACAGAGTAAATACATTTTTAGGCAGGCTTGCAATTAAGCCAAAGTGTGATGATCACACTAGTCTGTACAATAAAATACAAATTCATAAAACAAAAGGAATCATTGTTCACCAATTGAGACAGTAGAGACAATAAAGAATATTATGGTACACACAGGAGAAAAAGGCAGGTAATTAGAGCACAACTTAATCTTACCTTATAAATAGCTTAATAAACTGTAACCACTAACATTTCAAAAAGCAAATTACATCAAAGCACATTTTATTTATATTATTGATCACACCACAAAGCGTAATAGACTATGTATTACTGTGTTAGTTGGTTGTAATATGTCAAGAAGCATTTGGGAAAAGAGCATGGTTTTGGAGTTCATATCAAAACCAAATAACGAGGATTTGGGGTGGGGGGGTGGAATAAAACTGATTAAATCAACGACTTCAGGGGTTAAAAAAAAAAACAGTAAAGAAGGTATGAATCGAATCAATATTCCCAAACTCTTCAGCATTATGGACCTTGGGTCTTACAATCCAGTGAATTAAATAATTTTCTTTTGCATATATTTGGACACTTTAAGGATCTCCAAAATAGTTCAAAAGATAATCTGTACTTATTATTTAATCATGGTAAAAAATGCTGAGGTAGCAGATAATCATGGTTGATCTATGTTTTAACATGTATATATATCCACCTCAGGGGCTCCATGAGATCTTCTGGAAAATGGAAAGAAAATGCAAACATTCTCTAGATCTGGGGAAGACATTCCTAATGACAAGGTCTGCTAAGCATGCTGTTGAAAATTGATCAACTGAATGACAAATAGCAATTGGGCTTTGTGCTGAATGAATATCATCTGGGATATTTAGGAAAACACATCAATTTGTGTGGATTTAATGGTGCTTTCGTAAAAATTTTTTAGCACTAAGTGAAGGTTTGCCAATTATCAAGAGAATTTGGATTATTTAGCACTTACATTGCAGAAAGCAGTATGGATTCCCTGACCTGATATTCAATGTCTACTACTTGAATTTGTTATATAAATATTATCTGTGGAAATATGAGAGCAGTATGGGACAGTGGACAGACTACGTGGTTTGCAGTGAAAGAGACACAGATCTGAATTCCCACTATAACTCTGAGGGTTATTATACCACTCTCTCAGAACCCTAATTTCCTACCTTTAAATAAGGAGCTCTGATTATATGCTGTAGTTGCTACCTTTCTTGGTGCCTCGCAATCTTTCCTGCATTCTTGACATTACAGATCCCATCCTGGACACAGGAAGTTCATATCCATAAGCTAGGCTAATCAACTCTCAACCCTACTTCCATAATTAACTCCCAACTGTATTTCCAATCTCCAAGAGTGATTGTTGCCAGAGGATGAGAGCATTACCACAGCTGAACCAAGCGGGTGTCCTCTGCTCTTATATTCAAACTAGACATGAAGGAGACCAAGCCCCTTTTCGTTTTGATCAAGGATCTGCAAGGCATTGAACCAGAGTGACTACAAGCATACCTCTAAGAGAAGTACATCTGCAATAGCAAAGAATAGAGACAACATGGAATCCAGAGATGTTCTGACGTCACTTACATCCCATGGCTTCAATTGTAAGATGAACCATCCCCTTTTTAAAATGAAACCTGTTACAGATGCATTAGCAGCTTATAACTAGAGTTCCACTAAAGTTCCTTCCTTGAGGGTTGTTTTGGAGTTAAGAGAGAGTACATGTAGAATATCAATCATTGTTTAAAAGCATTGTTAAGTTGAGGCCATTTTTATTATGACTTACTCTCCTTCCGCTTTTCACATATAAAGATTCTCATTTATTAGTTGACTAAGCCTGGGGTTCAAGAATTAAAGTAAAATTTTAAAAATATTTGATAATTCAAGCCAAATATGAAAATACAACTGCTATGACTAGTAATTCCACTGTTACTACTACTACTACTACTACTACTATCATATCTACTATTATTACTACGACTACTGTATCACTTTCATTTGCTGAATAACTACTGTTTCTGGTAGTATGCTAATGACTTTCAATGCATCATCCCATTTAATCTTCATAGAAATTATTACTATTATTATATCAATTTTATTATTATATCAATTTTATTATTATTCCAGTATATAAAGGGGAATAGAACATTAATGAGTTTAAGTGGCATAAACTGAATTCAGGTCCAGGTATGTTTATCTCTAAACCTGAGAACCCAACCATTAAATCATGTTTACTGACATTCATATAATTCAGATGAAAATGGAGTATTTGCATGAATCATCCTGATAATTCCTTCATTTCTCCAGGTTTCTCATTGTGTATGTGGCATAAGCCAAGCTGGCAGGATCACTGAACATTTCAAAATAAAATCAAGAAAGAAAATCTCCCAAGCTATAATATGAATGCCAACCCTATTTGATCACAAGTCTGTGAGATGCAAAGCAAATCATACTTCATTTTATTGATTCACCTTGAATATATTTTATAGAATATACAGCAAATTTAGTGGATAATATGCACATATTTAGGACGTAAAATGAAGCATGAAAATGGCTCAAAGTGTGTTTTGGTGTTGCTATTGTTTTCACCATCTAAATCTTGAGAGAATTTGTCATAAGCAATAAATCTAATAAATGCTTCTGCTAAGAAAAAATGGAAGCTGTCATAAACCCAGATCATGCTGGAAAAAATGAGATTATACTTAAACTAAATGGAAGGGTAGAATATTGCTAGAGGGAGATAGAGTTTCAAAAGGTGCCAGAAAATGCCAAGTGAGTGAGTTGTTCCCTTTATCTATTCTGCATCCAATTTTTTAAATATTCTTTATCTGGACTTAGGCCTATGTTGGTCATATAATCTGCAACTAAATTTCTTGGTCATTTCTGGGTCAGCTCTGGTGTCTTTTTCTTTATATTATTTTCAAAAAAATTGTTTAAACTACCTTTTGGGGAAACTATATTCTTCCTTTTCAGCTGTCAAAATGATTTAAAGTGTGACCTCTCAATCAAAGGACAATGGCCACTTGGTCTTTAAACGATTTTTTCTCTCCGCCTCTCTTTTGTCTTTTGTTCTCTAAGTGTGCCATCTAAAGCAGTACTTTGAGTTGTTCAAATTGGTCCATTTCTTGAATTGCTTTTCCCTTTCAATGTTTCATTTAATGTTTCTCTAATGGTTAGTTACTGTCAAAAGCCCTGAAGAAATGTACGTCTTTGAGTTTACATCCTCCCTAATGAACATAATCTTGAATATTTCATAATACAATTCTTTGAAAAGCATGCAGTTTTATCTAATTGCAGACTCATTTACCTGTCCTTCTTGTAGGATGTGTGCTGTGAAATTTCTGTTGATATTTTTTAACCTAATTTTGCCTTCATACTATAAAAAAAAAATAGAGGAAACACCTTTTTCTGAATGTCAAGCATAATTTTACTTACAATAAATACTGAATATAAATGATAAGGGGAAGGAACAGAAAACAAACATTTATTGAGTGATGACTTTTTTTTTTTGGCCAGTTTTGTGTACTGTACTAGATATTACTTCATCTAGTGCTCACCACAGCTATTTACAATTTGGGGAATGTTCAACAAAAGTCAGTGAATAGTTCCAGTGGTTAAGACTCCATGCTTCCAATGCAGGGAGCGTGGGTTTGATCTCTGGTGGGGAACTAAGATCCCACATGCCACGTGGTGCAGCCAAAAAAACCAAACCAAACCAAAACAAACATATTTTCTCCTTAAAAGCCAATGAATAGTTGGATTTTTATCTATTACTTTTTTGCTTCACTGTAAAGCTATAAACCAAGACTTTGCAAATTTCTACAGAGTAAATAAAGTACAGAAAGCACTTCTTAAAATGATACAGTTAAAATGAAATATATAAATGATTGTCAAAAATATTGCTTAAAATGAAATACGTTGTTCTCTCAGGCCAATTATTTTTTTTTAACGAATCTTTTATTTATGTGAGCACTCCTCCACCCCTCAAATAGGCCAGACTGGTGATGGGTTCTGAAAGGCAGATCTTCTTTTTGGCTCACTAGACATAAGGCTGATGTACACCCCAAGCTGAAAATCATATTTGTCCCTACTACTGTTTTGTCCAGGCCCTCCTCAAGTCACCCTTGTCTAATTTTTCATCTTATGCAAAGATCTCCATTTCCCAATTTTCTTCCTTCTAGCTTTATTTTCTCCTCCCCACTGCATAGGTCATTCTTCTGTATAGATCAGAATTTAAATGCAAAGTATTTTAAAATCTAATTCAGCATATCCTTCCAAATATACCATCAAATGCTTCACAGAAAGCCCTATACTCTTCCAACTGTCCCCCTGATTTATCAAACATCCCTTTTGTAAGGATGCATGACTTCTGAAAATAAAATTAAGAAACACAGTTTCACTTAGAGTAGAATCAAAAAGAATAAAATATTTGAGAATCAATTTATCAAAAAATTCAAGATCTATTCTTTAAAACAACAAAACATTGCTGAAAGAATATTTACAAGATCTAAACTAAATGGGGAAATGTTCCATGTTCATGCATTGGAAATATCAATATTGTAAAGTCGGCGATTTTCCACAGTTTTAAGTACAGGTTCAACTTAATCCCTATCAAAACCCAACAGATGTGATTTTGCGAAAATTGACAAGCTTATCCTAACATTTAAATGAGAATGAAAAGGACCAATGATATCCAAAACTATTGTGAAAAAGAACAGTGACAAAGCTTACTATAAATCTACATTAATCACGGCACTATGGTTCTGATAGAAGGACTGATATATAGATCAATAGAATAGATTATTAGAATGCTGTTCAGAAATAAACCCTAGCGTTTATGTTCAACTGATTTTCCACAAAGGTGCTAAGACAATTCAGTGGGGGAAAGGATAGTCTTTTCAACAAATAATGCTGGGGAAATTGGATATTTTGTGAAAAAATTTAATTCAGACACCTCATATATATAAACAAATGCAATGTATCATACACAAAAATGTAAAGGTTAAAATTATAAAACTTCTAGAATAATATCTAGGAGAAAAATCTTTATGATTTTAGGCCAAGTGTTTTTAGATATGACACCAAAATAGTTGTACATAAAAGAAAAATAAATAAATATAAATTGGCCTTTATTAAAAAAAAAAAAAACTTTTTGGTTTTAAAAGACACCACTAAGGGCTTCCCTGGTGGCTCAGTGTCGAGAGTCCGCCTGCCGATGCAGGGGGCACGGGTTCGTGCCCCGGTCTGGGAAGATCCCACATGCCACAGAGTGGCTGGTCCCGTGAGCCATGGCCTCTGAGCCTGCACTTCCGGAACCTGTGCTCAGTAACGGGAGAGGCCACAACAGTGAAAGGCCTGCATATCGCAAAAAAATAAAATAAAATAAAAGACACCCCTAAGAAAATGAAAAGGTAAGTTATATTCTGCGAGAATATATATATATATATATATATATATATATATATATATATATATATATATATACACTCATATATATATACACACATACAGTTGACCCTTGAATATCATGGGTTTGAACTTCTGGGTCCACTTATGTGTGAATACTTTTTCAATAGTAAATACTACAGTACTACACAATCAAAGGTCGATCAAATCCGAGGGTTCAGAGGAGCCATGGATACAGAGGAATGACTATAAGTTGTATGCAAATTTTTGACCACATGGAGGGTCAAACTGAGCCCCTAACTCCCCACATTGTTCAAGGGTTAACTATGTACATATATTTAACATTTATGATTTGACATATAATTCATTTTAACTTACTTATCTGTGTCTATGTCTACATACTTTTCATGAGAATATCCAATTTTCCCACTACTATTTGTATCCAGAATATGTAAAGAACGCATAATTTAATAATAAGAAAGACAACCAAATTAAAAAGTGAGCAAATAAACTGAATAGACATTACACCAAAGAAAATATATGAATAACTAATAAGCACACGAAAAGATGTTCAGCATTAATAGTCATTAGGGGAATACAAATTAAAAAACCACATGAGACACCACTTCACACCCTCTAGAACAGCTATAATTAAAAAGGCAAACAATCAACAGTGTAGGCAAAGATAGTGGAAAAACCAGAACCTACTTATATTGCTAATGAGAATGTAAAATGGTACAGCCAATTTGAGCTGTTTCTTAAAAAGTTGAACATAAACTTATCTATGTCCTGGCAATTTCACTCCTAGATATCTGCCTGCAATAAAACATTAGTCCACACAAAGACCTATGATCACAGCAGCTTTATTCATAATAATAAAAATTCTGACTACACATAACATGATTTAATTCATATGCAATGTCCAGAAAGACCAAATCTATATAGATAGAAAGCAGACAGTGACTGCCTGGAGCTGGGAGTCAGACCTGGAATTGAAGGCAAATAGTGACATGGCATATTTTCAGGGTCATGGGAATACTATACGACTGGATTGTGGTTACCACTCTATAAATTCATTAAATGTCCAAAAAAGTGCATGAATTTTATGATATATGTGTTAATTTTCTCTTGATGCTGCAACAAATTGACAAAAGCTTTTTGGCTTAAAATAATACAAATTAGTTATTTTGATCTAAATCTGTGGATCTGAGGTGTGGTAGAGGTCTCAGTAGGCTAAAATCAAGGTGTTATCATTCTTTGCCTCTTTCTGGAGACTCTAGGGGAGAATCCACTTCCTTGCTCATCCAGTATTGACAGAATTCAGTTCCACGCAGCTGTAAGACTGAGTTTCCTTGCTGAAAGTTAGGGACCACCCTTAGCTCTGAGGGGCCTCTTTTCAGCCCTTGCACATAGCCACCTACATTTCGGAACCAGCACTGGGCATGGAATCCTTCTCATGCTGCCATCTCTCAGACTCTTTGCCCATCAAAACAATATTCCTTGATCCAGACAGAAAAGATTCTCAGATTTTAAAGACCCATGTGATTAGATTGAAACCATCAATTATCTCACTGTCTCAATGTCTGACTTCAATCACATCTTCAAAGTCTCTTTTGCCACGTAAAATAACATATTCATAGTGCAAGATATTAAGGTGTAGACATAGTTGGGGATCCATTTTCACCTGCAAAAGACAGTTTTTTCCATGGAGTATTTTTTTTTAATCCATATCATGTGCTTAAATTCTAATAGCATACGGTAAAGTCTGAATAGGCCCACGTAGAAAATTACAACATCTGTGTATAATAACAATATAGTTTTTTTTCTTTTTTTTTCCTTTCAGATCCTTATGTTTTTGTTTCTTTTTTATTTTCTGATCTCATATAACCCTATGGCCTTAAAAACCTAACAGCTTTCCGAGTGTCTCAGGCTGAAAATGTCAGAGCCATCCTTGATTCCTCTTTTTTATCTCAAACCTGATGAAAAATTCCTCAACAAGTCTTGACAGCAATACTTAGAACCAAATAATGAAAATGACTACTTTACTATTTCTACTTACACCACTCTATTCCAAATCCCTGTAAGATTTTTCTTGGACTCCTCTGCTATCTGCCTTAATGATTTCTCTTCTTCCATCCTGCCCTGCTTTCCCTCATCCAGTCTAGTTTTCATTTAGTAGTCAGAATGATCACATAAAATCATTATTAATCAGAGTCCCTAATAATAGCTAAACTCACCGAGTCCTATATGCCAGTACTTAGGTATATACTTTAGAGGGATTAAGTCATTGCCTTTATTTATTTATTTTTTTTGCCATTTCAGCTGGGTAGTGGAGTTTTTGTTTTGTTTTGTTTTTTGTTTGCTTGTTTTTTAATCTATTTTATTTAGTTAGTTTTGGCTGTGTTGGGTCTCTGTTACTGCATGCAGGCTTTCTCTAGTTGCAGAGAGCGGGGGCTACTCTTTGTTGTGGTGCACGGGCTTCTCATTGCGGTGGCTTCCCTTGTTGCAGAGCACGGGCTCTAGGTGTACGGGCTTCAGTAGTTGTGGCATGTAGGCTCAGTAGTTGTGATGTGCGGGCTTAGTTACCCTGCAGCATGTGGGATCTTCCGAGACCAGGGCTCGAACCCGTGTCCCCTGCACTGGCAGGCAGATTCTTAACCACTTCGCCATCAGGGAAGCCCTAAGCCATATACTTTTCACAATAATTCTATAAAGTAGATATTATTATTTTACCCATAATTACAAATTAGAAATTAAAGCCCTGAAGGATTTAGCTTATACAATAGTAAACATCTAGTAAATCCAGCAGCCAGGATTTGAACATGAGTCAGTTACTCCAAAGCCCATAATGCTCCTTCAACTATGCTGGAGACTCAATCCATTATTTTCCAAATGTTGTTGAATATTAAATTCAACTCTATCTGTTGATTTTGAGATTTGTCAGCCACCAAATGCCCAAAGCAGTCCCTGCTTCCCCAACCTTCCCCAGTGGGTGTACTTAGAAGACTAAGGAGAGCAAGGTGGTCCATGTCTTTGGCCTTATGGACAGAGCTCTCTGGTTGTGAGAGGCATCCAGCTCCCCAAAGAGATGACAGGGAGACTGCAAGATAATCACTGATGTTGTCACCATAAAAGGAGATTGGCATTCTGTCTCCCAGCTGGGTATCTGCCTAGTCAGTGAACTTGTTGACTTCCTCTCTGCCTTTCTCAGCAGGGAAAATAAGCTTTTGGAGTGAAGGCTGGCTGGCGGTCGAGGAATCTGCATTCTCATCTCTTGGCAGCTGTGCTGCCGATGTGGGTAGGAAAGGGACTGAATAAGAGTCAGAACTCCAAGATCAGAGACCTGGGCAGTGGGGAGGACCTGCAGAGCCCCCAGATCTGTCACCCACACCGTGCAGGAGCCAGCAGGTCAGTGCCTGCCACACAGAGACTGACGGCCAGCATTATCAGCTAAAGCAGTGAAAGTTGGCAAGGAGGGGCCAAAACCCAAATGTGGCCACAAAGAGCCATTTACCCTCTTCCCTGCCGACCTCCCTACTCTGAACAGTGTAGAGGACTACATCCTAGCATCAGAAGGAGAGGACGGGTAGAACTTTGAAACATGGGATTCAAATATGAGACTGGAAGTTTGAACGTGAACTGGACTTTTTTTTTTTTTTTTTTTTTCGGTATGCGGGCCTCTCACCGTTGTGGCCTCTCCCGTTGCGGAGCACAGGCTCCGGACGCACAGGCTCAGCAGCCACGGCTCACAGGCCCAACCGCTCCACAGCATGCGGGATCCTCCCGGACTGGGGCACGAACCTGCGTCCCCTGCATCAGCAGGCGGACTCTCAACCACCGCGCCACCAGGGAAGCCCCTGGACAGATTTTAATAAACTATAACTGGAAAGATGCCCCTCAAGAGCAAAAAGGAATGAATATTTTAGAACATGATTTAATACAGTGACAGGTTTAAATAAAAGGTTTATGTTTATCCACTATGCGTTGAGAGTTTTAAATTAACTGGTTATAAGAGCCTCAAAGCTTTAAGAGATGAGGTTTCTACCTCTTCCCTCCTGTCCTTTCTCTGATTGTACTCCAAACCCAGAGCAAGTTATTTGCAGCCTCAGGACCTTTTCATGGGCCATCTGCAGGTCTCGCTTCTACTCATCTTTCACGATCAACTGTCACATTTTCAGACTTTTTCCAGAGCACTTTCTCTAAAGCTGCCCCTCCCCTGACACAACCATACACTTTATATCCCCCTGCCTTGTTTTATTTATCCGTCGAATTTCCAACTATAGAACATTCAGAATGGAAGAAATGCTATTATATTTGTTAGCAGCTCCATCCAGGCATCCAAATTGACTCCAGTTTGGAAGGTTGGTCTAGAAAGTTAGAAAAAGAAGGTTGGAATTAACCGTTCTTTCCCGGGGCAATGTATTTTTAGAAAGTCTCCTACATGGAAATTGCACTGTTAAAGGGATGGCCTCGGTGTCATGGGGTTTATCATCACTCCGTTAGTCTCAGAATTAAGCATCTCTGTGCCTGGGACCCACGTAATACACTTTCCCACTTTTCTACTCCCTTACCAATTCCAACTCCATTTCTCTGCAATTTATAAGATAGGAATAGTTAGAAGACTCACCTCCAGACAAAGGAGTTATAAAAATGTGTTACTTTTAACCAGGCTTAAATTGTGACCATGTCATTGATATATTCAGTGATGAAAAATTCTGTCTTACTATGAAATTTGGTCTCACCATTTGGAAATATCTACTTTACTATCTCCTTTCCAAATTTTCCAAGTCAAAATTAAGAAAGTTAATAGAAAAACATTTTGCACACCTATGTATGGCATAGCAAGAGTCTACCCATTTCCATATGTGAATGACCTAGGCAATTACTTCCACCATTCAAAACTTCTGCTTTCAGAAATGTGCTGTTTTTCTTTTAATTTGAAGAACAAATGTGATTTTTAAAGCACCTCCACTGCTCCATTTTATTAAATAGGATAGGTGGTGAATATAGCAGTAAGTCTGTTTAAAGATTCACTCCTGCACTGCAAGCTCTTGCCAACATTGCAAATGTGAGTTAACATTCTGGAGACCAAACCATCTTTCACAGATAATGGATATGCAGAGTCAGACAGCATGCATCTGCTAGAGGCATAGCCAGATTCCTCTCAAGCAAGAGAAAGACAGAATCATTATTCTGTTGGCCAAGTGATTACCTGGGAAAGGAGCCCTGGTGTGCATATCCAATCCCTGGTAACTGTGTTCTTTGTAAACTGATCATTTAACACATCTCTATCTAAACACCAATCATTCTCATTAAAAACTAAAGAACCATGATTTTACCCTCTTTCTATTTAGTTAGAAAATTAAACTATTTTCTATCTTAATTCTCCATTTGTCATTAGAGGTTCAAACCAAAAGTAAAAATAAATAATACTATGGAAATGTGTATCTGGTACAGCATTTTAAATACCCAGTAGGAATAGTAAAGATGACAATGAGGGGCAAATAGGTAATGGTTGGAAATAATATTCCATATAAATTCCAAGGCAAGTCCTGCTCTTTGAGACTTTTAAACATGTTTTAGTGGGTGATACTTAGGGCTGAATATGAGCAGAAATGAAATAATCATGATGGTTTATATTTCATGATGTGATTTAGAAGCCATTATGAGAATTAACTTTTCCATCCTCAGAGCAACCATGGAGAATACTATTATCATTCTACTGACATATGTGGAAACTAAAGCTCAGAGATGCTCAGTGACTTTCCCAAAGTACTCCAGCTGATGATGACAGTAATGAGCTTAAGTTGTCTTTGTCTAAGATCAGAAACACTACCACTACAGATTATGATGTTTGTAACTTCTATGCATTATTTTCAATTGTGTGTTGAACATAGATGAGTAAATCACAGATGAGATGCATAGGGTATTAGCTATTACACTAAAGAAAAAAATGCCTTCTTGTACTTCTAGGATATATTCATAATACCTGCACAATACTTATCATTCATTTATTCCTCCAAGTATGTACTGAGTGCCTACTATGTACCAGCAAAAGCAGTGACTCCTGAGACCAAAAAGAATTTCTGTGTTCTGCAGACTCATAATCCAATGGACTAGAAAAATACAATTAGAAATCAGTGCGACAATGGTCCTAAACAAGTAGATGTGGTTTGTACTTAACCTTCCTGGGAAGACCAAGGAAAACTCCTTTGAAGAATGCGATAGAATGAGTTGAAAAGTTCAGTTATATGTGAATGCAAGGGAAAGTGCCAGGCAGAAGGGAAGTAATTTGGAAAATGTGGACATAGGCAGAACCATAAAGTGGTAAGATCTTTTAGAAATATTTTGCCTGGATAGTCCCAAGCAATACAAGAGTACACACACTGCAAGTGATTTTATTTAAAATGTATTTGGTACTTAAAAATGAATCATGTGTACTTTGTTACTTAACAACTTTTGGTAAAAAGAAAAAGTTGTAATGATAAAGTTCTGCAATCCTTACACAATAATTGGAAATCCTCAAAGAACTCAAAGACTGACAAATGATTAATGCTTAATTATGGAGACTATGGAGAGTATTATAGAAACAGAAAGTATATTCTAATTAGTGACATATTCATAAAACACCAGTAATATATAATTTTTCCATGAGCTCTCTATGGAGGTGGCATTAACCAACTGTAACATCATCAAATTCTTAATGAAGTTGTCTCTGTCCAAGGTAATAGCATGTCATAGTAAACTAGACATTCTGAAGAAAGTTAATGTGCCTCTTTGACATTCTTTCATTCTCTGAAAATTCTTTCCTAAGGTTTTATTCTTCCCATCACTATCCATTTTCTACCACTCTTATGTATGTGCATCCTATTCTTCATTCTTTTTCTACTTACTTTCATTCACTAGCAAGTACAGAATTCCATGCTGGCCAACCAATAAAAAATCCAGACCTGAACCTTAAAGCAGTCAGTGTGTGATTGTCTGTTAAGTGCTTAAGAGATCTGGAAACTAAGTCTTTTCCAGGGACCAAGCTCAAAACCAAAGGAAAGGATAAAGGATCAGGTAGAAAGACTTGGGCTAGAAAAGATGGAGTTAAACTTGATGTGGCTAACAGAGTTTGGATCCATATAAATGAATGCATGTACTGTCAATAAGATATACAGCATACTAATTATTTTGCTGAAATTCAGTAAATGGATATGAACCATTTTTCCTTCCAGTGTTTATTACCCAGTGATCCTCCTCTCTGACCTCTCTTCCTCTGTCCCTATACAAATTATTTTCTGAAGCAGGTGTTGACTAACTACAACTCATGGGGCAAATCCAGCTCACTACTTGTTTTGTGGATAAAGCTTTATTGGAATAAAATCACACCCATTAACTTATTTATTGTCTGTGGTTCCTTTTGTGCTTTAATAGCAGAGTTGAGTAATCATAACAGGGACCATTTGGCCTACAAAGCATAAGATATTTACTCTCTGGCCCTTTGTAGAAAAGTTTGCCTGCTCTGAAGAACTCATTAGATAATTATTACATATTGCCTCATATTATTTTCTTTTCATGTGGTTCATACTTCGCCAGTGAAACTGTTGGCCTTTTATGATAGGGTACCATGTATTGTATGACTTAGTATCACTGAACAATAACAAGTAAAGTAAGCTTTAAACAATAACTATGCAAGTTCCAGGAGCTGAGGAATTATATGTTTCTTATTCATTGTTTTACACTCGGTCCCTTGCACTGTGTCAAGTACAGGGTAGATGTGCAAAGAAAAAATAAAAAGAATGGATGCTGGTTATTGATTGCCGAGCTTGGGGGGATATCTGAAATATCTTGATTTTAAGGACAACATCCAAACAACCAAACTGACTTAAATCTGGTCATATGTACAAACTGTACATTAATATATAAGACATAATCAAGTAGTCAGCTCCAAACTTGGAGTCAAGGAATGGGTCATGATCTATTGTATTTGAGATAATTATATCCAAATAAATGGACATCCAGGTATAGCATATTTCCTCTAAACAATAAACATTCTTCAGTATATTTTTCTATGAACATAATGTTTATTCTTTAGACAACAACTTCAAGCTTTATCACCAACTTAAGACTAATTTAACCTCCAAAAATACACAGAGCCCTCCAGGAGAGGGTTTAATTATCAGAACAGTAGTGCAGAATTTTTTTTTTTTTTTTTTTTTTTTTTTTACTTCTTAACTGTTCTTTCATTTTTATTACCTTGCCTTAGCTCATGCCATACTTTTTCTCAGGCTGATTTATAGGATTTGAAAAGGAAGTTAAAAGAGCACATTCTGAAGCCTGGAAATGTAGAACCTGCTGATTGTATAGCAGAAAAATCAAAACATTTAGATATCCGTCTATTGACTGTTTAAGGGAGTGCATGTCAAAATAAGGGTCAGTCCAGCATTCCCAGAAAGAACTTTGTTGCTTTGATTCTCATCCATTATTTTAAAAGAAAGGCACTTTTTTCCCCCTGAAAGTTATAGGCCCAGATGGATTCTGTGATGCTACTGTTTTGTAAGAGTCTACAACCTGACGGCACCATGGTGTTACGGTGTGGTTTTAGCAGTCCTTTAGCAAATGTCCTAATGTCCACACTCTTCCTTCCCTGCCCACATCCATGTGGTCCACTTCAGCTTCTCCCCAAGCAGCTGTTTCAGCATACTGCCACCATCCATCCTCCACCTGTATCCAGCCCAGTGGAGCTTCATTAAAGTGAGCAGAGTTTCATTGCAGGGGGATTGGCTGCTTGCCAGAGCTTCATTATTACTCATCCTTCCTTACTGCTCATGTGTCATAAGCTCTTGAGGGACACTGTCAGGTTTGGAAGAAACTCCATGGAGAGTTGTAGAAAGCCTAAGTTTGACTGCCTCCACCTACTAACCTCAAGCTCCACTGGTGACCAGCACTTGCCTGGCACAGAGCAGCATGTGCAGATATCCTGTATTTCAAATCCTGTACATTGAAATGACTTGGCAAAGGTAATAATAAGGGCAACTACTTATTTTTTTTTTTTTTTTCTTTTTGCGGTATGCGGGTCTCTCACTGTTGTGGCCTCTCCCGTTGCGGAGCACAGGCTCCGGACGCACAGGCCCAGAGGCCATGGCTCACGGGCCCAGCCGCTCCGCGGCATATGGGATCCTCCCAGACCGGGGCACGAACCCGTATCCCCTGCATCGGCAGGCGGACTCTCAACCACTGCGCCACCAGGGAGGCCCAAAAGAATGATAGCATAACTTTTTTTTTTTTTTTTTTTTTGTCGTACGCGGGCCTCTCACTGTTGTGGCCTCTCCCGTTGCGGAGCACAGGCTCCGGATGCGCAGGCTCAGCGGCCATGGCTCAGGGGCCCAGCCGCTCCGCGGCATGTGGGATCTTCTCGGACCGGGGCACGAACCTGCATCCCCTGCATCGGCAGGCGGACTCTCAACCACTGCCCCACCAGGGAAGCCCTGCAACTACTTATTTTTATTTGTTATTCTTTGGGCCACACTGCATGGCTTGCGGGATCTTAGATCCTCCCAAGAGGAATCAAACCCGGGCCCCAGCAGTGAAAGTGCCGAGTCCTAACCACTAGATCACCGGGGAATTCCCTGAGAGCACCTACTTATAGAAGAAAAATATATCATCACAATCTTGAATACCATTAAGTTAAACCATTACAAGCACTGAGGTTTACTTACCAAGGAAAGCTAAAACTATTAGGACCTACCCTCTCCATGTCAACGAAACACGTGTTTTCCAATCCCTTATTTTCACAGCCAAGAAATCTGCATCTTAGTAGAGCTTAATCTTCTGTAAAAATTTAAACTCTTCAACCAAATTAGGAAAAATACTTGGCAGAATATAAAATCAAATAGAAATATATTCTGAATTCATTTCCCATTTTTCATACAAATGAAAATACAGATCAAATAAGCAGAAAGAGAAGCTTGAAGTGCCTTATTTCTCTACATTTTAAAACTGTAGGGAATAAAGAGGCATAAATGGGAGATTATAATCTAGTTCAGTAATTCAGCTTGCCAGGTCGCCACCTTCTAGGTTGCGTTAAGTGAAATAATTTGATTAATGTTAAATATGAAAAATATTTTGGCCCTATCTACTCTAACTTTCTCACACTTCAAATGATAAAAAAAGAAAGTAATGTATTAAATATACAATTAGTACCAGACTTGGGGTTACAACTCTTCTCAATTTACCTTACCATTGAAAGGACGTATCATTTTGTTTGAGACACACATATTCTCATATCCGTCTCCCATCATTCAAACTCCTTCCTCAAAAAACAACAACAAAAAACTAACAACTTTCTGGTTTTCACTGCAATGCTGCATTCACTGTACCCTGAGAAGCCTTTCCTTACACAAACTAGAGGGATGGGCCCATGAATTTTACTTTTCCATTGTGCTTGGATAGAAACATAAGTAAGATTTGTTAACGGAAGCCCAGAAGACTCCACCTGCCTTCGTGTTCTCCTTCAAGGGTCACAGATGACAAGTGTAGTGAAAAGCACATGGTATAAGGAAAAAAGCATAGTTTTAAGGTACACTTAAATACCTACATTATATATATGTATATATAGGAATGTAGATATAGGTATTACTATATAGATATAATATAAACAAAGCAAAAGCAAGTAAAAATTTTAATGGAGAATTAGAAGTTTTATTTGTAAGGCAGAAATGCTTGAAGAAATTCTAATATCAAAAATAAATGGTTCTGAAGAACCTAGGGACAGGACAGGAGTAAAGACGCAGACATAGAGAATGGACTTGAGGACACCGGGAGGGAGAAGGGCAAGCTGGGACAAAGTGAGAGAATGGCGTGGACATATATACACTACCAAATGTAAAATAGATAGCTAGTGGGAAGCAGCCACATAGCCCAGGGAGATCAGCTCTGTCCTTTGTGACCACCTAGAGGGGTGGGATAGGGAGGGTTCGAGGTAGATACAAGAGGGAGGAGGCATGGAGATATATGTATATGTATAGCTGATCCACTTTGTTATACAGCAGAAACTAACACACCATTGTAAAGCAATTATACTCCAATAAAGATGTTAATATATAATATTTTGGGAAGAAATTATTTGACACATTTAGACTGGAGGAGAAAATCAAAGGTATAGATAGATATTTGAAGTGATAGGCTATACCTTAAATACACATGTAAATAACCTGAAAGACTATTATAGAACATAAAATAATTTTAGTTATGTGGCTGAGTAAAAACATAATAGGCAAACTATATATATACATATATATTTGTGTATATATATATATATATATAATATATATATATATATATATATATATATATATGTCCTACATAAAGATAGCCATCTAGAAAACATAATGAAAGTATCCCCTATTTTTACAATAGTAACAGAATAAGATGAACTTCTTTTGGAAAATCTTAACAGGATAAGTAGAAGATATAAAAATGAAAAGGGGGAGTTAGAATACTTGAATAGAAAACCATGAATTTTCTTTGACTCTGTATTATAAAGATACCAGTTTTCCATAAATCAATCATAAATTTAGTGCAGCATTAATACAAATCACGAAAATGATTTTTATTTGCAACCAAGTAAGCTAATTATAGGGTATATTTGGAATAAAAATCTTGCAAGAATTGCCAGGAAGATTTTTTCAAAAATGAATAATGGGTAGGAATTAGCCCTGTAAGATATTTCAATATGTATATAGTTTTAGAAAACAAAGAAACCAGATACTTATTCCTAAAAATACAGACAGATCAATGGAATAACAGAAAGAACACAGAATTAGATGCCCAAATAAGAATTTAGTTTATAATAAAGGTAATCTCCAATTCCTGAAGAAACAATTCATCCTTGAATAAATATAAGTAGGAAAACTTGCCAACCACCTGAGGAAAGCACAATAATAAATTTGAATTCTATATCAGTCTTTAATACAAAATAAATACCAGGAGAATAAAATAATTAAATGGAAAATTAATTGATAAAAACATTATCATAAAACTGAAGTTTTTTCATAATATTAAAGTGGGCAAAACATTTCAATATAGTAAAAAATGAAAAGTCTTAAAGTATAGATAAATTTGACTGCAAAAAAATTTTTTAATTCTTGCATGAAACGTATTATTATCCAAATTAACAATAAATGACACACAAAATAAAGATATTGAGCCATCTGATAGGCAAAAATGCAATTCTTAATTTATAATGAGCAATTACAAATCAATGAAAATCTGAAAATTCTATTAAAAAAAGGCAAAGGATATGGAAAGATAGTTCATATAAAAATAAAGGCAAACACCTTTTAAGCACATGAAAAATACTGTGTAAATTTTCCATTTTAATAAAATTTATTCAAAATTGATAAGATGAGACATGATATTTCAACTATCACAACTGCAAAAGTGTGAAAGATTGATTATACAGTGAGTTGATGTTGGAATGTGAGTGTGTGGGCTCACATAATGGAAACTTCTCTGCAAGGAAATTTGCTTTTAAGTAGCCAAATAAAAGTCACATAAAACATTTGATACAGTTATTTCATTTTAGGATTGCAGGTGTTTTCATACTTTAGCACAAACCATTTGGATAAGGATATTTATCTCACTATTTTTTGTGGTAGCATAAGATTAAAATCAACAGGAATAGTTAAAAGATCATTGGTTAAATAAATTATGTCTAAGCATATAATGAATTAATATGTTATTATGGTCATTAAAATTTGTTAAGATCTATAAAAATTGATATCAATAGCAAGCAAGATGTTTAGTTTGGGAAAGAAGCAAGTTGCAAGAGAGCATAAATATTACGATACCATTTAGATAATCTGTATATAAATGAGCTTTATGAAAGACCTAAGTCAGTGTACTGGCATTTCCCTGGACACACAACGAACATAAACCGTTGTTTTGAAAAATGCCATCGACGGCTGACTACATTTTCCCACTTGTACTCAGATCTTTTCAGTATTATAGGGGAGATATTTTTTTCATTCATTCAGCAAGTACTCGTTGAAAGGTTGTAAGAACTAATTACTGTTGTAGGTGCTTGAGATGCGTCAGTGAATCAAACAGACCAAATCTAGGTCTTGCCGCTAGAGGGAGCTGCAATCGCCTTCTAATACAAGTGATCACCTCTCTCTGGGGCCTGAACCCTGACTCTCCACATTCTAGTCTTGGAGGATGGCATGACGCACTTGGAATCTATACACTGGAAAATGTGGATGCATAATTTATTGACGAACACGTGACGATGACAGTGGTTGGGCTAAAAGATGATATTCAGAAGTGTATTTTGGCTGACCACATTTGATGTATGGTACGTGATGTCAATAACAGAAGTGAAAGCATTTTTCAAAGTACAACTTAATAGACTTCAAATAATTACATTTTGTTTCTGCATAGGACTTTACAACTTTAAAATACTTTCATATATTACTTTCATTTGCTTCTAACAGTTCGACCCTAGGAAGGAAGCAGGGACAAGTATTTCTTGCCCCAGTTCACAGATGGAAATGTGAGCCTCATAAAGGTTGTAAGTTTTTAAGGTTTACTTGACTGGAAAGTGGCAGATCTTAAAAGAGAGCCCAGGTTTTTAAAATCTTAGTTCGGTTTTTAGGAGCACATTACTTCTTAGGAGATACAGGAAAAGTTCTACAGTTGTCAAATACAGAGACAGTACACAGGGCCATAAAGTTACACTGACAGTGCAAAGGTAATAAATACCACTAGTTCTTGCTCATATACCGAAGGGCAATTTATAAAAAAAAATCTACACATGTAATGCTATTAAGAATGCCAAAGATGCAAATATTTTGTATTAACATAACAATAAAAGAGATTAATCTCCCACATTTTCATGGGTTCAATCGCTCTGATGAGGTTGGAAGAATGTATAACGTTAGCTTCCATCTCTTTCAGTGTTTGTTTTTATATGAAACATAACTCCAAGAATCTTAATGAATAGTGTAATCTTCACTCAGAATAATCTTTTAGAAACTATACCAAGTGTACTAAATTACTTATCAAGTGAGCTAAATTACTTACATTTCTAGCAGATAGTATCCAAACTAAATTGATAAATATAACTCGGTCTCCCTATTGAAGTATTTAGAAATGCTTAGCTAGTCAATACGTATAAAAGCCTTTGAAAATACTCTGAAAAATACAACGGAATGGGGACTATGACTTACAGTCTATGTGACTATGATCACAAAATCTGTTTGAGATCAGACATTATTTACCAGCACTCTTCCAAAATAGTGACGGTGAAAGCATCATCTTATAAAAGGTGATAAAATGATGACATATTAAATGTATTCAATGTGAAATCAGAGGGAGTCAGTGTCAAATAAATCCGCAAATGCATGCATATATACAAATAATATACAAATCATATACATTCTTACTGACTTATGATCAAGGTAGGGTCCAGACTATACAAAACCTGGTATCTCAAGATGTTCTTTTTGTGTACTTGTCATATTCTCTGTCCCTGACCATTCCCTATGCATATTTCCTCTATGTCAAAAACATTATTTAGGGACATGCCTGGGTATTAACAAGCTAATCTCAGATTAATCCACATGGTTGAAAATATACCTCCTGTAGGTTGTTGCAAAGAGACATCTGACCAAAGAAAGAAGTGAAGCCTTAAATCCAACCTGGGTTCAGGTACTAAATCTTGGCTCCCATGTGACTGGACCTGGAGCTTGTCAACCTAGCAGAAAGAGCTGCATTATTTTTTTTTTAATTTATCAGTGAAAAGATAATTTTTTTAGTAATGTATACAGAAGCATTGGTCTCTTTTAGTTGCTATTGTGATTGAGATGTTAGTAAAACTGAGAGCCAATAAAAATACTTAGAAATAGCTTTTTTTTTTTAAATCACAGTAAGAATTTGTAGAAGCAAAATTATTTCATAACAAAAATACCCATTCCAAATTATGTAAAAACTGAACACATTCTCCAGGCTGTTCTTAAAATAAGCCAAGTGGCAACAGTGCTAAAAATGGAACTGAAACAGTCTAGATTGTCCTAGAAGCATAGATCTACATCACTTTAGCTCTGTATGGACTAACTCATACCAGTCTACGTGTGCAAACTAGCTTAATCACAGGGAACACACAGAACTTGTTAACCAAAATCGTCTTGTAGAAGCATCCAATAACATATAAACAAAGATTAAAAGGCAGAAGAATATACTTACTCTGCAATTATATCCTTCATAGGGAAAGGTGTAGTCATCTAACTGACTGATGGCATCTATATTGAAGCCTGTATTTTTTTTTTTTTAATGAAGACTAAGCAATATTAAAGAACTAGGAAATGGAAGAGCATAGAGAATACATCCGAGGAAGAATGCCATGGCCTGATGGAAAGGACATGTTCCTGAGAGTCTAGAGAATATGTTCACTCCATTCCTGGTTCTGCCAACAGCAGTCTGGTCTGACTGTGAAGTCGCCTTTGCTAAGCTTGAGCGCCTTAAACTGCACATGTAGGGACTTGGTTAGACAACTTGTAAGGACCTTCCCAGTCCTGAATATCTACGATTTGTTGAAATTGGCAACTCTCACAGCAAAGGAGGCATCACTGGCTGCCTCTGAAGGTCAAGAGTGAAGAGATAAGCAGCCATCCTCACAGAATTTGTCTTCCCCAGGGGAGAAGACTGGGAAGAAGTGAAGATGCTTCACTGTAAATCAAAGCCTTTGGGGGCATGGAAGTACTGAAAGAACACAAGTTTGAAAGAGAGAACTGAGTTTGAATTTAGTTCTTACATTCACCACTGTTTGATGTATGCTAAGTTATTTAACATTTCCGAGTCCTAATTTTCTCCTAAGTGATAGGAGTATAAAACCCCACCTTGCAGCATTGTTGGGTTTGGATGGACACGGTTGGCTAAAACAGGCTTTTCATTCGGCTTTAACAGAAAGCAAGCTTCTTGAGGACAGAGACTGATATAAAATCTTTGAAGCCTTAATACACTGACAATTAAATGACACACTGTAGTTGCTTTGTAAGTGTTATGTTCATTGAATAATCAGTTATACAGTTAACAGCAAGTGAACCAAAAGTAAACTGTCATCAGGGTTGTTTTCCAAGGACAATTGATGCAATTACTATTTCTTTTGGATGGTGTACAACATCACTAACATAAGCTTCTATATAATACTTAGAGTAATGGGCAAACTTTGAAGATTATTGTTATCCCCTTGACTATAAAGTGAGGTTTAAATCATGTTCACATTTCTGTTTCAGAGATTAGGGAAAAGTCTCATATTTTTAAAATGTATCCTTTTTAATGCACAAGGACAACCACCAGTGATTAAAATGCTAACTATTTGCTATTTTGAAGATTTGACTATCTGAATTCTTCTTACAGAAGGTTCCAAATACAGAAGCTTATGTTTCTATAATACAGAGGATTGAGTACGATCTCATTGACAAGCAACAACCCTCCACCACCAAGCAGAAAATAGACATGGCATTCATAGCTGTTCTAATTATCTCTTTACGCTTAGATAGCCATTAAGTAAAACACTGAGTGGTGTTTGTACATGTATAGATTGATCAATTTATATGAGAATGATAAAATATAGCAAGCCTCTGCTCTTTACAGATACTTTGTCATTTTAAAGTACAAATGTAAAATGAGTGAAGAGATTAACTGACTAATCTATATAACACAATGAATCCATTAGAAATTACTTGTGAGGCCTACATATTTTGAAAACAGTGAGGTATTAAGCTGGGAAACTATTAAGTTTGTAGGTATGTTCATGTAAATGTGATTTTGTGTATCAATTCTACTTATTTCAAGACAAACATAATTTGAACACAATAAAACAACTTTTATTTTCTGGGAAATTGATACCTTATTGATTTCAATTTCTCCAAATCATTCACCCAACTCATTCAGAACATGGAAGATTTTCACAGTCATTGGTTACACAAAAAATTAATAATTTTTGTATTTTCCACAATTTTTAAGGATTTTTTCTTTATGTTATTAATATTGAAGTTTAGTCATTTTCTTTTCAGACTTTACATATAATATGTTAAGTGTCATTCTATTTCTTACATCTGGTGAATAATGTAACTTCATTTCCCTGAATAGGAATAATCTTGTTTTGTATAATTTTGAAATTGGTGCGACCCCTAGAATTTAGAAATTATAAATTATTAGAATAGTTGGTCTAAGAAATTTCCTATGAAATCCTTGTAAATTTGCATGTGAGTTAGTTGTTCATAATCTAGTCCCAATTGCTTCATTCTTTATAGTAGAGGAGGCAAAATATACAACTAAAGGCAAAGGAGATAAATACAAAATCATACTTGGAGATGCAACAATTTTCATCAGTAATTGATAGGAAGAATGAAACACTATCCACCAACTTGACAAAATTGATATTTACAAAACATTGCACCCAATAACTATAGAATAAACATTATTTTCCTGGGTACATGGAACATTCTCCAAGACAGATTGTATATTTATTCACAAAACATTTCTAAACAAATTCTTAAAATTCAAATCTTACAAAATGTGTTCTGTAACAATAGAAGGATTAAATTAGAAATCAAAAGCAGGAAGACATCTTAAAAATCCCTAAATATTTGGAAGTTAAACAACACCCCTCTAAATAATACATAAATCAAATAAATCATAATGGATGTTATAAAATAAATTAAATTTCAGTGAAAACACATAAAAATTTGAGAAGTAATTAAAGAAGCTCTTAGAGGGAATTTAGGCCTATATTTAAAAAATATAAAATTAATTATCTAAGTTTCCTCCTTAAGAAATTAGAAAAAGAGAGCAAATTGAAATAAAATTAAGCAGAAGTTAGAAATTTTAAAAATGGGTGAAAATCAATGACATAGGAAATAGATCAAATATAGAAAAATCACATTTTCAAAAATTTACCCTGTGAATAAAGTGAATTATTCTCATAAAGTTTTAGCAAGATGTATAAAGGAAAAAAATAGAGTGAGAAAGCAAAAGCTATTAATGTCAGGGATGAAATAGAGGACATTAGTATAAATTCCACAGACAGACAATAATTAGAGAATATTAAGGGAAACAATATGCCAGTAAGTGAGATAACTTAAATAAAATAGAGAAAGTTCTTGAAAAAAAAAACAGTTTGTCAAATTGATATAAGTAGAAATAAACACCCAAATATACCTATCAAAGAAACTGAGTTCATATTCAAATACCTTTCCAAAAAGAAAAATTGAGGGCCAGATGTATAAGTGAATTTCATCAGTCATATTTAAAAGAAATAATACAAATCATAAACAAGTCTTTTACAAAGATAGAGAGAAGGGACTAATTTCAAACTCGATTTGTACAGCATAACTTTGATATTAAAGACATTACACAAAAAAAAAAATCAGAGAAAAATAAACTTTATGAACATAGATGCACAATTCTTGAGAAAAGTCTGCATATTGAATCCAACAATATGCAAAAAAGGTAGTATATCATGACCAATTAGAGTTAATCCAGAAATGTAATGTTGGTTTAACATCTTTAATCATTGTAATTTACCACATTAAAAGTATAATGATAATTAAAATACATACAGAGAAAAAATTTGAAAAAAGTCAACAGCTATTCATGATACTTGTTTTTTAAATCTCAGTATCTAGAGTTAGAAGAGACTTTCTCAATATGAGAAAAAGGACATCTATAAAACTCTACAGCTAACATCTCAACTAATGGCAAACATCAATCATTTTGCACTTAAACAAAGCAAATAAAGAAGACAAGGATGTCTGGTAGGTGCTCATCTCTTCTATTCAACATTGTACTGAAAAATCCTAACAGATTCAATAAGGCAAGATAACAAATGCTTTAAAGTGTAAAGATTAAAGAGAAAAAAGTAAAATAGCAGTTATATGTTTGAAAATCATTTGGAGTATGCAAAATAGCTATTAGCTATAAGAAATGAAATCGGAAAAATTGCAGAATACAAGATTAGAATAAAATTGATTTTATTTCTGTATGCAATCTATAAACAATCTAAGAAAGTTAACATAATAGCACTTACTATAGCACCAAAATACATAAAATAATTAAGAATAAATTTAATGAAAATGTGCAATATCTCTATGCTGAAAACTACAAAACATTTCGAAGAGAAATTAAAGAAGGTATGAGTAAAAGGAAAAATATACCATGTTCATAGATTGTAGTACTTGATATTTTTGAATACACATTCTCCCTAAATTTATGTATAGATTTAATACAATCACAACCAAAATCCCAGCATATCTTTAAAAAGAAAATTTTTAAGCTCATTCTAATGCCAATATATAAATACAAAGGATGTAAAGGAATCTGACATTTAAAAACACAAACACTGGACGAGGGCATGGGTTCGATCCTTGGTCGGAGTACTAAGATCCCACATGCAGCACCATACAGCGAAAAATAAATAAATAAATAAATAAAATTTTATAAAAAGCACAAGCACAGAGTTGGATGATTTATATTTCCTGATTTCAAGACATACTGTCAAACTACATCAAACAGTGTTGTATTGGTCTAAGGATAAACACATGGATCAATGGAACAGAAGAAGGAGTCTCAATCCACACATATATTATCACTTGATTTTTTTTTTTTACAGAAAAGTACAAAGTCAATTTAAAGGGAAAAAGAAAGGAAGGTGTGTGTGTGTGTGTGTGTGTGTGTGTATTTAGCATGTTTAACAAATGTTAAAACAACTGGATATTTATGCTAAAAAATAGAAATGAAAGAAAAATAATCTCAGCCCCTTCCTTAATCTATAAAGTAAAATTGATTTGAAATGGTATGGACCTGAACATGAAAACTAGAGACACACAAGCTAGAAGAAAACAGTTTATCTTCATGATTGTGATAAATTATTTCTTAGAACACACACACATACACACAAACACACACACACGGTCAATTGACCTTATCAAAACTAATAATTTCTGATAATAAAATACACCATTAAGAAAATAAACTGAAAAGCCACAAACTGAAAGAATGGTGCATCCAGTATTTATAAAGAACTTCTACAATGCAGTAATAGAGAACTCAGTTCAAAAACAGACAAATTAGTTGAAAATAACTGAAAAAGAAGATACATGAATGTTCAATATATATATGAAAAGTACAACAGTGTTAGTCATTAAAGAAATACAAATTGAAACCCCAATAAAACATCATTTGTCACCTGCTAGAATGTTTAATATCAAGAAAGCTCACAATGCTGGCAAGATTGATGCAACTGGATCTCATACATTGCTGACATTTTCATTGCATAAATGGCACAATAACTTTAGAAAACTGTTTGGTATTTCCTTTAAAATTATGCATGCTTCCACACAATGATGAAACAATTCCACTTTGAGGTATTTAACATATGTTCACACACACAAAAAAAGTTTATAGGTAACGTTCATCACAGCCTTGGGCATAATTGTCTTAATCTGGAAACAACACCCATAAATATCCATCAATAAAAGTATGGATAAATACATTGAAATATATTCATGCAGTGGAATACTTATTCAAAATAAATTAGAATAAAGTAATGATATATTTGACATGTGTAAATTTGTAAAATATTTTATTACACAAAAGAACCCAAGCACAAAAGAATACAATCTCTATGATTCTATTTATGTACAGAACAAGAACAAGGAAAAGTAACATGTAACAATGAAATCAGAGGTGGGAAGGGGCATTTATTTAAAAGGATATGAGGGAATTTTGTTTGAAGATAGATGTGTTCTGCATCTTAATTGGAGCCATTGTTACATGTGAATTACCAATTGTAAAAACACATCAAACTGAACACTAAAGAAATTATGCACGTAACTTATATGTGAACAATTTAAAAGCTATATGTCCAACAAAAATACCTGGGTTGATTCTTTTTTGCCTATAGGATAAATTTCAAATGCTTTTATACACATACAATGTTCTATATAATTAACATTTTTCATTCAGTTTTCTTTCTCACCTGTTTTTCTACTTACTTATGCCTCATAACCTCCAGTGCTACTGAACTATTGTACTTAAAATTCCCCAATGTGGGAACCCCCTTAAATCTTCATACCATTACACATGCTGCTTCCTTTACCTGGATTTCCCTCGATCTCTAACTCCTCCTGAATATGTTTTACTAATCCTTTGGAACTCAGCAAATATTTCATTTTGTTTGAGAAATATCTCCAAACTTGCCAGTTCAGTTTAGGTATTCCTATTGTGTGCTATCAGAGCAGCATTCTTTGTACAGCACTTGTTAGCTATTTTGTAGCTGTCTATTTGACAGCCTAAACAGAAGGAATTCCAGTCCAATGAGTGGGGAAAAAGCCAACTTTTTATTTTAATTTATTGCCTTCAAATATTTGATCAATCGTAAATAATAACAATAAAGTCTTTCTATAGTGACCCTATGGAACTTATTTTAATTATATAAATTACTAGCAACTAGCTTATATAAAGTGATGATTATGATGATATCAATAACAAATATTAGCAACTATTGAGTATTGCTATATGCCGTATATCAATGTACTTATTTTACATTTAATTTAATATACACAACAGCCTATGCAGTAGTGACTATTATTATCCCCATTTTACAGATTAGGAAAAAGAGGTCCAAAATTTAACTTGTTCAGATACCGGGACTTGGTAATTTAAACAAAATAATTTAAACAAAACTTGTATGAGAAGGTTTTTTCATGAAAACTTAAAAATGATAATAAATCCAGATTGAAACATCATAAATTCTTACATTTAATCTTGCTCAATTTCCAAAAGAGAATTAATAAATCAAAGCAAAGACTTTCTATTTTCTCTGTATATTACAAATATATGTAAATGAATAGTCAGTCTGCTTAATTTCCATTTTGAGCAGATTGTTGAATCTAAACATGTTCAAATACTGGAATTGGATAACTTAGACAAAATAATTTAAACAAAATTTGTATGAGAAACTATTTTTTCATGAAAACTTGAAAATGAATCCAGATTGAAACATTACAAATTCTAACTTATTTAATCTTGCTCAATTTCCAAAAGAGAAGTAATAACTCAAAGTAAAGGTTTTCTATTCTCTCTATATATTACAAATATATGTAAATGAATAATCAGGCTGTTTAATTTCCTTTTGCACAGGTTGTTGAATTTAATGTATCTCATTAGTTAATTAAATGAATTCAAAACTCTTTCTTTACTAGTACATGTGCTATTGTGTATGACACCAATGAAGATAGTCATTACTACAATGTAATGCTACACCACGTTTGCTAGAAAACATGTTTGTCAACAAAAAAGACAGAAAGAGGATATTATGAGAAATTTCCCAGAATTTCCTGCCAGCTCCCATCAATGTGGAAATCAAAAAAGCAGTTTTCACCACTAACATATTCCAGTAAAATGTTTAATTTTGCCTATGTCAAAGTGCTGTGTATCATCTCCTAAACCTGTTTTTATTATACTTTAAGGGTTTAGAAACAGGACTCACAGTATCCATTTGGTTTTAAATATACACACGGACAGACACACACATACACATAATCATTTGTCTTTTTCTGTCTGAATCTCTTTGTCACAATGGTTTTCTACAAAAATATTGCTTGCAAATCAGTGGTCAAAACCTTTCTTAACTTAGATAATCCTTGCCAAATGGAATCTCAACTGACTTTACTCTGTATCCAAATTATATTTACTAATTCGACAGATATTTGAGTCCTTCTAGTGACTTCAGTTTAGGGCAATTAACATAAACAATAGCTGCCGCATAAAGTACACATATAAGGAAGCTGTTAAGTAAAATAAATAAATGTGTTTACTAAACAAATACTAAATAAATGGTATTTAAAATAGGAAAGAGAAGAATTCAAAGGAGAATTAATTTTGCCTAGTGGGCAGGATAAATAGTCTCATATGGAGACAGCCTTATATTTTTAGTAAAATTTTTCTTTGCAATGGCAGTTAACACAAAATTTGTGCTCTGAGATTTGGTCTTTCACAGTAATTGATACAATTCCTTGTAAAACTTTTACTTTAAAAGGCTTACAATATTATTTTGCTTAGGGGAACTCAAAGAACTGAGAATGTATTAAATTAAAGGCATTTTTAACAAGTCAAAAATACACAGTAAAGACCAAGGATCATCCTGAAAGATCCCTAGCTTCCACCTACGTAACACTTTGAGGAAATTATTTAGAACCCAACCCGAAATTATATAAAGAAACCTCATGTGGTTCTCAATTCCAAGTGTAGCATCACTCTGTATCCTTTCTTATTTCCTAAATTCAATTTTTGCTTAGCTGATATTTGAATCCAACATCACAGTCAAAATATGCTACACAGTTTTATGATTAATCCTAAAATTTTTAGATACAAAATTCTTCCTCATGGCCTTAGAAGGGCCTTTAAAGGACTGTGTCTCATTTATTTTTGGTTCTCCAGAAAAAAATTAATATATTGCTGGCACCTGGTATACATTTAATTAAGTCTTTTGCTTTCTTAATTAAAATAGACATTTAAAGGAAGTAAGGGAATGTGTTTTTCTTTATGCTAATTAAAAGTGTTGTATCTTAATGAATGGATAAAGAAGATGTGGTATATACACAAAATGGAATATTACTCAGCCATAAAAAATAATGAAATAATGTCATTTGCAGCAACATGGATGGACGTAGAGATCATCATACTAAGTGAAGTTAAGTCAGACAGAGAAAAACAAATTTCATATGATATTATTTATATGTGGACTCTAAAAATTTGATACGAATGAACTTACTTATAAAATAGCAATGATTTTCCACTGCAAATTGATTGGAGAATTAACTGGAAGATTGAAGAAGAACCCACAGAGGAGAGAATCTAAGAGGAAAAGATCAACTTCTCCAATAGTCAAGATTAAAATGTCAGTCACGATACTTCATGGTATGATTCATGTTTCCTTGAAAGTGAAAGCACAAACTTGTGAATGAATCTTCTGGGAACAGTGATAAAAATGGTGGGTATGTTTAACAATTGAAAGGAAAGTACATATAAAGGACATCTTGTATGACATTAAATGATTCTAGTATGAAGATAACAGAGAAGAAAAATATGGAAGTTAAAATGAGATGTCTAGTCCTCAGGGAATAAAGAATACTTGGTTGAAGTGGAAAAAAAAAAAAAAAAAACAAGCAAAAAAACCCCCAAAAAACCCAGAACTAGACTCAGACATAGAAAACAAACTTATGGTTACCAAAGGGGATAGCGGTGGAGGGGTGTGAGAGATAAATTAGGAGCTTGGGATTAACATATACACACTATATAAAATAGGTAAATAACAAGGAGCTACGGTATGACAGGGAATTATACTCAATATCTTATAATAAGCTATAATGGAAAATAATCTAAAAAAGAGTGGATATAGATGTGTGTGTGTATATAACTAAATCACTTTGTTGTGCACTTGAAACTAACACAACATTGTAAATGAACTATACTTCAATAAAAATGTATCTTAAATTTTGTAAGAAAATTACAAAAAGGACAAAATGTATTGCAATAAGTATGAAAAACTCTTTTTGTAACCACTTTTGCAGTTTCTTTAAAAAAAGTTTTATTTCATCATCATTTATTCCTTCCTCTTGCTGGTATACTTCAAGCCACTAAATTGCTTCCATTCTTCCAAGATATTCAGATATTCCTTTGTCATTTAAGCATGAATGAAATTAAAGGAAGATTGAGGAATGTTTCCTGCTTTACTTAATAATTTTTTTTGAAAGATTCAAGGCAGGTTATATAAAAGCACCAAGCAGCTTCTGTGGTATACTTGCAGTGATCCGACCTCAGTGGATGTAAAATCCCATGATGTGATACCATTTCAATCCCACAGCCTTGATCTATCAGATTTGTAATCCTGAATTCATGGACTATCTTTTAGGGAAATTTTGACGGCTCAGAGAGTTATGTTATCTCATCATTTTCCTCCTACCAATCTTTGTCATAAGAAGCATGTGTTTCACTAATCTCCTCTTAAGAAAATCTGCATCTGACTTGCCTTTGGGGGTAATACATCCTTATTGCTTATAAAGTATGGCAAGATTCAAACTGTTCATTCTTCCCCAAAAATAAAATGCACCTTACTTTTAATACAATGATATCCTAAGGGAAATGTATATTGTCTTTAAGTTAAGGCATCCTTTGAATGCTTGGATAGCATCAGTGAAACCTACATGCAGTTCTGTATTATCAGCACTGTATTTTATGACAAATTTCCAGCTGTGCTGTTTTTTCTTTTAAATCAGTTAAATATAGCTCTTTTTGTGTTTCTGACTTTTTGAATCTTCAAAGACTATAATTTGGAGTTTCAGACAAGCTTTTACTGTGTTTAATTTAGTTAGTAACCTACATTTCTGTTGGATTCTTCAATAATAATGCAATGATGGGGGTCATCAAACAAAGCTGCATTTAGCCTCTCTCTAAGAGGTTTGAAGAAATTGCTTGGAAATTAATACCTAGGTTAATAACTATGATGTTGCCATATATGCACTATCTATTAATGCAATTTGACAACTTTTTACTATTTCTGTGATTACTTGTGACTTATATAGCAATACATTCAAAGTACAAAAGATATTTTATGGATAAGGAATTAAAGTCTGAGAAGTGTGTATCTGGACTCCCTCATTTAATTTTAGTTGAAATTAGAGAACATTACAGTTGTTTCACTTTCTTTTATTTGTAACACACATATATACATATATTTAATTTTTGTGCAATGTTGAGTAGTTTTATATGCATATATTTTCATACTATTTATACTACTCTAACAGTTTCTTCCTTTACAATTAGTTTATATTCAGAGATAAATATAGCATTACTGAAAATTCTTGTTAAAACCAGATGTATTGTTATTTCTCTAGAATCATGTAAGTGTGGCCTGTCTTATAAAATCTCATTTGAGACTATCAGATGCAAACTATCATATATAGGATGGATAAGCAACAAGGTCCTGCTGTATAGCAAACTGAATTATATTCAATATCCTGTGATAAACCATAATGGAAAAGAATATGAAAAAGTATATATATATATATATATATATATATATATATATATATGTATAACTGAATCACTTTGCTGTAGAGCAGAAATTAACACAACATTGTAAATCAACTATACTTCAATAAAAGTTACAAATAAAATCTTATTTATAGACTGTTTAGCTTCATAGGACATTTTAACACAATAGGAGGAAAAGCCATCTTCAGATTTAAGTGGACAGTGCTTCAAATTTTGGGTCCGGCTCTTCCTGAGTGTTAGTTAATCTCTCTAACCCTTATTTATTTATTTTTTTATTTTTATTTTTTTAAGTTTATTTATTTATTTTTTAAATTAGTTTCTGCTTTATAACAAAGTGAATCAGTCATACATATACATCTGTTCCCACATCCCTTCCCTCATGCATCTCCCTCCCTCCCACCCTCCCCATCCCACCCCTCCAGGCGGTCACAAAGCACCGAGCTGATCTCCCTGTGCTCTGCGGCTGCTTCCCACTATCTATCTACCTTACGTTTGGTAGTGTATACACGTCCATGCCTCTCTTTCGCCTTGTCACAGCCCACCCTTCCCCCTCCCCATATCCTCAAGTCCATTCTCAAGTAGGTCTGCGTCTTCATTCCCGTTTTGCCCCTAGGTTCTTTATGACATTTTTTTTTAAATTCCGTATATATGTGTTAGCATACGGTATTTGTCTTTCTCTTTCTGACTAACTTCACTCTGTATGACAGACTCTAGATCTATCCACCTCATTACAAATAGCTCAGTTTCGTTTCTTTTTATGGCTGAGTAATATTCCATTGTATATATGTGCCACATCTTCTTTATCCATTCATCCGATGATGGACACTTAGGTTTTTTCCAGCTCCGGGCTATTGTGAATAGAGCTGCAATGAACATTTTGGTACATGTCTCTTTTTGAATTATGGTTTTCTCAGGGTATATGCCCAGTAGTGGGATTGCTGGGTCATATGGTAGTTCTATTTGTAGTTTTTTAAGGAACCTCCATACCGTTCTCCATAGTGGCTGTACCAATTCACATTCCCACCAGCAGTGCAAGAGTGTTCCCTTTTCTCCACACCCTCTCCAGCATTTATTGTTTCTAGATTCCTTGATGATGGCCATTCTGACTGGTGTGAGATGATATCTCATTGTAGTTTTGATTTGCATTTCTCTAATGATTAATGATGTTGAGCATTCTTTCATGTGTTTGTTGGCAGTCTGTATATCTTCTTTGGAGAAATGCCTATTTAAGTCTTCTGCCCATTTTTGGATTGGGTTGTCTGTTTTTTTGCTATTGAGCTGCATGAGCTGTTTATAAATTTTGGAGATTAATCCTTTGTCAGTTGCTTCATTTGCAAATATTTTCTCCCATTCTGAGGGTTGTCTTTTGGTCTTCTTTATGGTTTCCTTTGCTGTGCAAAAGCTTTGAAGTTTCATTAGGTCCCATTTGTTTATCTTTGTTTTTATTTCCATTTCTCTAGGAGGTGGGTCCAAAAGGATCTTGCTGTGATTTATGTCATAGAGTGTTCTACCTATGTTTTCCTCTAAGAGTTTGATAGTTTCTGGCCTTACATTTAAGTCTTTAATCCATTTTGAGCTTATTTTTGTGTATGGTGCTAGGGAATGATCTAATCTCAAACTTTTACATGTCCCTGTCCAGTTTTCCCAGCACCACTTATTGAAGAGGCTGTCCTTTCTCCACTGTACATTCCTGCCTCCTTTATCAAAGATAAGTTGGCCATATGTGCGTGGGTTTATCTCTGGGCTTTCTATCCTGATCCACTGATCTATCTTTCTGTTTTTATGCCAGTACCAGACTGTCTTAATTACTGTAGCTTTGTAGTATAGTCTGAAGTCAGGGAGCCTGATTCCTCCAGCTCCGTTTTTCGTTCTCAAGATTGCTTTAGCTATTCGGGGCCTTTTGTTTTTCCAAACAAATTTTGAAATTTTTTGTTCTAGTTCTGTGAAAAATGCCATTGGTAGTTTGATAGGGATTGCATTGAATCTGTAGATTGCTTTCGGTAGTAGAGTCATTTTCACAATATTGATTCTTCCAATCCAGGAGCATGGTATATCTCTCCATCTATTTGTATCATCTTTAATTTCTTTCATCAGTGTCTTATAGTTTTCTGCATACAGGTCTTTTGTCTCCTTAGGTAGGTTTATTCCTAGATATTTTATTCTTTTTGTTGCGATGGTAAATGGGAGTGTTTTCTTGATTTCATTTTCAGATTTTTCATCATTAGTGTACAGGAATGCCAGAGATTTCTGTACATTAATTTTATATCCTGCTACTTTACCAAATTCATTGATTAGCTCTAGTAGTTTTTCGGTAGCATCTTTAGGATTCTCTATGTATAGTATCATGTCATCTGCAAACAGTGACAGCTTTACTTCTTCTTTTCCAATTTGGATTCCTTTTATTTCCTTTTCTTCTCTGATTACTGTGGCTAAAACTTCCAAAACTATGTTGAATAAGAGTGGTGAGAGTGGGCAGCCTTGTCTTGTTCCTGATCTTAGTGGAAATGGTTTCAGTTTTTCACCATTGAGGACAATGTTGGCTGTGGGTTTGTCATATATGGCCTTTATTATGTTGAGGAAAGATCCCTCTATACCTACTTTCTGCAGGGTTTTTATCATAAATGGGTGTTGAATTTTGTCGAAAGCTTTCTCTGCATCTATTGAGATGATCATATGGTTTTTCTCCTTCAACTTGTTAATATGGTGTATTACATTGATTGATTTGCGTATATTGAAGAATCCTTGCATTCCTGGGATAAACCCCACTTGATCATGGTGTATGATCCTTTTAATGTGCTGTTGGATTCTGTTTGCTAGTATTTTGTTGAGGATTTTTGCATCTATGTTCATCAGTGATATTGGCCTGTAGTTTTCTTTCTTTGTGACATCCTTGCCTGGTTTTGGTATCAAGGTGATGTCGGCCTCGTAGAATGAGTTTGGGAGTGTTCCTCCCTCTGCTATATTTTGGAAGAGTTTGAGAAGGATAGGTGTTAGCTCTTCTCTAAATGTTTGATAGAATTCACCTGTGAAGCCATCTGGTCCTGGGCTTTTGTTTGATGGAAGATTTTTAATCACAGTTTCAATTTCAGTGCTTGTGATTGGTCTATTCATATTTTCTATTTCTTCCTGAGTCAGTCTTGGCAGGTTGTGCATTTCTAAGAATGTGTCCATTTCTTCCAGGTTGTCCATTTTATTGGAATAGAGTTGCTTATAGTAATCTCTCATAATCTTTTGTATTTCTGCAGTGTCAGTTGTTACTTCTCCTTTTTCATTTCTAATTCTATTGATTTGAGTCTTCTCCCTTTTTTTCTTGATGAGTCTGGCTAATGGTTTGTCAATTTTGTTTATCTTCTCAAAGAACCAGCTTTTAGTTTGGTTGATCTTTGCTATCGTTTCCTTCATTTCTTTTTCATTTATTTCTGATCTGATCTTTATGATTTCTTTCCTTCTGCTAGCTTTGGGGTATTTTTGTTCTTCTTTCTCTAATTGCTTTAGGTGCAGGGTCAGGTTGTTTACTCGAAATGCTTCCTGTTTCTTAAGGTGGGATTGTATTGCTATAAACTTCCCCCTTAGAACTGCTTTTGCTGCGTCCCATAGGTTTTGGGTCGTCGTGTCTCCATTGTCATTTGTTTCTAGGTATTTTTTAATTTCCTCTTTGATTTCTTCAGTGATCACTTCGTTATTGAGTAGTGTATTGTTTAGCCTCCATGTGTTTGTATTTTTTACACATCTTTTCCTGTAATTGATGTCTAGTCTCATAGCATTGTGGTCGGAGAAGATACTTGATACAATTTCAATTTTCTTAAAATTACCGAGGCTTGATTTGTGACCCAAGATATGATCTATCCTGGAGAATGTTCCATGAGCACTTGAGAAAAATGTGTATTCTGTTGTTTTTGGATGGAATGTCCTATAAATATCAACTAAGTCCATCTCGTTTAATGTATCATTTAAAGCTTGTGTTTCCTTATTTATTTTCATTTTGGATGATCTGTCCATTGGTGAAAGTGGGGTGTTAAAGTCCCCTACTATGATTGTGTTACTGTCGATTTCCCCTTTTATGGCTGTTAGTATTTGCCTTATGTATTGAGGTGCTCCTATGTTGGGTGCATAAATATTTACAATTGTTATATCTTCTTCTTGGATCGATCCCTTTATCGTTATGTAGTGTCCTTCCTTGTCTCTTCTAATAGTCTTTATTTTAAAGTCTATTTTGTCTGATATAAGAATTGCTACTCCAGCTTTCTTTTGATTTCCATTTGCATGGAATATCTTTTTCCATCCCTTTACTTTCAATCTGTATGTGTCTCTAGGTCTGAAGTGGGTCTCTTGTAGACAGCATATATATGGGTCTTGTTTTTGTATCCATTCAGCCACTCTGTGTCTTTTGGTGGGAGCATTTAGTCCATTTACATTTAAGGTAATTATTGATATGTATGTTCCTATTCCCATTTCCTTAATTGCTTTGGGTTCGTTATTGTAGGTATATTCCTTCTGTTGTGTTTCTTGCCTAGAGAAGTTCCTTTAGCATTTGTTGTAAAGCTGGTTTGGTGGTGCTGAACTCTCTCAGCTTTTGCTTGTCTGTAAAGGTTTTAATTTCTCCATCAAATCTGAATGAGATCCTTGCTGGGTAGAGTAATCTAGGTTGCAGGTTTCTCTCCTTCATCACTTTAATTATGTCCTGCCACTCCCTTCTGGCTTGTAGGGTTTCTGCTGAGAGATCAGCTGTTAACCTGATGGGGATTCCCTTGTGTGTTATTTGTTGTTTTTGCCTTGCTGCTTTTAATATGATTTCTTTGTGTTTAATTTTTGACAGTTTGATTAATATGTGTCTTGGTGTATTTCTCCTTGGATTTATTCTGTATGGGACTCTCTGTGCCTCCTGGACTTGATTAACTATTTCCTTTCCCATATTGGGGAAGTTTTCAACTATAATCTCTTCAAATATTTTCTCAGTCCCTTTCTTTTTCTCTTCTTCTTCTGGAACCCCTATAATTCGAATGTTGGTGCGTTTAATGTTGTCCCAGAGATCTCTGAGACTCTCCTCTGTTCTTTTCATTCTTTTTTCTTTATTTTGCTCTGCATCAGTTATTTCCACTATTTTATCTTCCACCTCACTTATCCGTTCTTCTGCCTCAGTTATTCTGCTATTGATCCCATCTAGAGTATTTTTCATTTCATTTATTGTGTTTTTAATCGATGCTTGATTCATCTTTAGTTCTTCTAGGTCCTTGTTAACTGTTTCTTGCATGTTGTCTATTCTATTTCCAAGATTATGGATCATGGAAATAGAATCTTGGATCAGCTTTACTATCATTATTCTGAATTCTTTTTCAGGTAGACTGCCTATTACCTCTTCATTTGTTAGGTCTGGTAGGTGTTTATCTTGCTCCTTCACCTGCTGTGTGTTTTTCTGCCTTCTCATTTTGCTTATGTTACTGTGTTTGGGGTCTCCTTTTTGCCGGCTGCAGATTCGTAGTTCCCGTTGTTTTTGGTGTCTGACCCCAGTGGCTAAGGTTGTTTCAGTAGGTTGTGTAGGCTTCCTGGTGGGGGGGACTAATTCCTGTGCTCTGGTGGTTGAGGCTCGATCTTGTCTTTCTGGTGGACAGGTCCACGTCTTGTGGTGTGTTTTGGGGTGCCTATGGCCTTATTATGTTTTTAGGTAGCCTCTCTGCTAATGGGTGGGGTTGTGTTCCTGCCTTGCTAGTTGCTTGGCATAGGGTGACCCGCACTGTAGCTTGCTGGTCGTTGACTGAAGCTGGGTGCTGGTGTTGGGATGGAGATCTCTGGGAGATTTTCGCTGCTTGATATTATGTGGAGCTGGGAGGTCTCTTGTGGACCCGTGTCCTGAAGTTGGCTCTCCCACTTCAGAGGCACAGCACTGGCTCCTGGCTGCAGCACCAAGAGCCTTTCATCCACCCGGCTCAGAGTAACAGGGAGAAAAAGTAGAAAGAAAGAATTAGTAGAAGAAAGAAAGAGAGAGGGAAAGAAAGGAAGAAGGGAAGAAAGGAAGGAAGGAAGGAAGAAAGAAAGGAGGGAGGGAGGGAGGAAGGATGGAAAGAAAGAAGGAAAGAAAGGAGGGAGGGAGGGAGGAAGGAAAGGAAGAAAGACAGGAGGGAGGGAGGAAGGAAAGAAAAAGAAAGTGGAAAGAAGAAGGGTGGGAGGGAGGAAAGAAAAAGAAAGAAGGAAAGGAGGAGCGGAGGGAGGGAGGGAGGAAGGGAGAGTAGGAAAAAAAAGAAAGAGCAGGTAAAGTAAAATAGAATAAAGTATGAAATATAGTAGCGTTATTAAAATTAGAAAGTAATTATTGAAAAAAAAAAAAAAAAAAAACCGGACCGATAGAACCCTGAGACATATGGTGGAAGCAAAGCTATACAGAGAGAATCTTACACAGAAGATTACACATACACATTCACAAAAAGAGAGCAGGGGGAAAAATCAAAAATCTTGCTCTCCAAGTCCACCTCCTCAATTTGGGATAATTCGTTGTAAAAAGAGGAAAAGGGCGAGAAGTCTGAAATCTTGCTCTCTAAGTCCACCTCCTTAATTTGGAATAATTCGTTGTAAAAAGAGGAAAAGGGGGGAAAGTCTTAAATCTTGTCCTCAAAGTCCACTTCCTCAATTTGGGATGATTCGCTGTCCATTCATGCACTCCACAGACGCAGGGCACATCAAATGGACCGTGGAGCTTCAATCCGCTGCCTCCGAGGCTGCACAGAGAGATTTCCCTGCCTCTGCTCTCACAGCTCCCGGGTCTCAGCCTTGGACCTGGCCCCGCCTCTGCGCGTAGGTCGCCGGAGGGCGTCCGTTCTTCGCTCAGACAGGACGGGTTTAAAGGAGCCGCTGATTCGGGGGCTCTGGCTCACTCAGGCAGAGGGGAGGGAGGGGCGCGCAGTGTGGGGCGGGCCTGCGGCGGCAGAGGCCGGCGTGACGTTGCAGCAGCCCGTGGCGCTCCGTGCGCTTTCCCGGGAAAGCCGTCCCCGGGTCTCGGGGACCCCGGCAGTGGCGGGGTGCACAGGCCCCCCGGAAGGCGGGGCGGACAGTGACCCGCGCTCGCACACAGGCCCCGCGGCGGCGGCAGCAGCGGCGGCGGCGGGCGGCGGCGGGCGCGGCGGCGGCGGGCCGCGGCGGCGGGCGGCGGCGGCCCACGCCCGTCTCCGAGGTCCGTGCCTTACCCGCGGCTCGTGCCTGTCTCCGGCGCTTCCCCAAGCAGCCCTCTTAATGCCCTCTCCTCGCGCACCAGGAAACAAAAGAGAAAAAAGTCTCTTGCCTCTTCAGCAGCTCCAGACCCTTTCCCCGGACTCCCTCCGGGCTAGCCGTGGTGCACTAACCCCTTCAGGCTCTCTTCCTGCCGCCAGCCCCAGTCCTCTCCCTGCGCTCCGACTGAAAGCCGATACCCGAGCCTCAGCTCCCAGCCCCGCCCGCCACGGCGGCCGAGCAGACAAGCCTCTCGGGCTGGTGTGTGCCTGAGGGCACCGGTCCTCTGTGCCAGAATCTCTCCGCTTTGCCCTCCGCACCCCTGTTGCTGTGCTCTCCTCCTCTACTCCGAAGCTTTCCCCCTCCGCCACCTACAGTCTCCGCCCGCGAAGGGGCTTGTAGTGTGTAGAAACCTTCCCCCCTTCACGGCTCCCTCCCACTGGTGCAGGTCCCGTCCCTATCCTATTGTCTCTGTTTATTCTTTTTTTCTTTTGCCCTACCCAGGTATGTGGGGAGCTTCTTGCCTTTTGGGGGGTCTGAGGTCTTCTGTCAGCGTTCAGTAGGTGTTCTGTAGGAGTTGTTCCACGTGTAGATGAATTTCTGATGTATCTGTGGGGAGGAAGGTGATCTCCGCGTCTTACTCTTCCGCCATCTTCCTCCGGGCGACTTCTAGCTTTTTAACCTGGAGAAGTTATTCAATCATACGCAGAGGCGGGGCCAAATCCAAAGCTGAACCCGGGGAGCTGTGCGAACAAAGAAGAGAAAGGGAAACCTCTCACAGCAGCGTCGGGAGCAGCGGATCAAATCTCCACAATCAACCCGATGTACCCGGCATCTGTGGAAGACCTTCATGAGAGCTCGAGTCCAAGTGAGAGGTTTGTCAGCCCAGCAGAGCACAAAATCCAAGAACAGATACACATGCTTGGAACTCCAGAAAGGGAAGTAGATTGGTAGAATTTTTGGTTTATCATAAAAGAATGTGTCTCAGGAACATCCAGATAGAAGAGGCGTACAGGGCAAGGTATGTGAGAAGCATCACCCTCTCCAAGTCACGTATTCACCAGCTAGGACACTCTCCAAACCCTCTCCCCTTTGGGCTTTTATAGAGGCTTCATTACACAGGCATGCTTGATTAAGTCTCTCTAACCCTTAGAATGCTTCACTTCTAAAGCTTGAAATTGTAGATAATGTACCCATATACTATTAAACAATTATGTTGCATCTATAATACACTAGTAAATATAAGATTGGAGATTTTTGACCAGAAACCTACTTCCACCATTTATTAAATTCATGATCTTGGCCTCAGGCTCTCTGAGCCTCAATTGCCTCATCTGTAATAAGAATGTAAATGTTTACCTTGAAGTGATTTAGAGACAATGAAAGTAAAACAAGTAGCAAGAATTGAAGAGCACAGAAGATGTTCAGTAAGAGAGAACTGTTTTCATTAAACAGCACTTGTATTCTTTACCATAACAATAATAACCTTTAAACTCCAGGAGCTCAGAGCCTCTGATTCACTCTCTATATGAAGTAGTCATAACTCCTTGCATGGTAAATAATTTTGCTGTCTTAATTGTATCCTTCAATTAGCCAATAAGGATTTCTCCCATTGTCTAGCACTGAACTTGGTTATAGTAGGAGTTGAATAACTTTTTATTTACTGATTGATATGACTCTGATAAAGGCAATTTAAACTTTAAAATAGTTTACTTTGATTTTGGGAATATACAGTTGTGTCAGGTTCCCCAAGACCATCCTAAGACACAATGATTTGCGGGCCTCTCACTATCGCGGCCTCTCCTATTGTGGAGCACAGACTCCAGACACTCAGGCTCAGTAGTTGTGGCTCACGGGCCTAGTTGCTCCGCGACATGTGGGATCCTCCCAGACCAGGGCTCGAACCCGTGTCCCCTGCATTAGCAGGCAGATTCTCAATGACTGCGCCACCAGGGAAGCCCAAGAATTTTAATAACATGATATTAAATTTAGCTAAGCTAAATTACCAGCAGGCTACATTATTGTAATTCTCTCTTTGCAAGTCTCACAGCTGCAAGGTTTCTTGTTCATGACAAGTTTCATGAACACATTTCTTCTTGTTGGAGCTTCTTCTAGACCAATGGCTACCTGTGGCATATTTTATGAGTTGTAAAGGAAATCATTTAAAGGCTTTTATACCTTGAGATTTTTCCATGCTGGTGATTTGTATGTAACAAGTCTTTTGTACCTTGCTTAAATTCAGCTTTTTGAATTCTAAAGAGCTTATCAATAGCAGACCTTTTCGTTTTAGTATTTAATTATATCTGATAGAAGAAATAACAAAATTTAATATTTCCAGAGCTAGATATTTAATCAAATTAATTATTGTGATTCTTTACTTTTTTATCTAAAGCATCTGGGAATGTGTTATTGTTATTGTCTTCACTTGCAGAGAGCCACTTGTTTTTGTCTAGTTATAGAGGTAAATGACTTAGAATATTTACTTCCTGCCTACATACCCACTTATTTTCCTTTTTTATTTTCAATTGACATTTTGCTGAGTATCTCTTAGAAAAGAAAAATTGAGAGTGATAGTTTTTTTTTTTGAATCAGAGAGGAAGAAAACACCTTCTAAAATAATTCATTTAAATCCCAATTCATAAGAGCATTAAATAAAAGTCTCTATCTTCTCTGAGCACCAGCAAATGGTCCTTCTTTTTGTATAAAGGAAGACAAGCCTTCCTTCAGAGATTCTCTCCTTTGCTTTGACATGTTACCTGTATTCAAGACACACACTGTCCCTTATTCCAGAAGCACTCTTTCCTTCAGTGGTGGACTTACTCACCTGTTTTCTGTTTTGTCTGTCTTCTTAACACTTGTTAGAAAATTTCAGAGATCTGAATTCAAATCCCCTCCCAACTTATTAATCTTGGAAATGCTTTTCCTCATCTTTAAAAAATGGTGACAACAATACTGTCTTAGTCCTTTAGGCCTGTTATAACAGAAATAACATAGACCAGGTGGATTATAAACAACTGAAGTTTAGTTCTCATAGTTCTGGAGCTGAGAAATTCAAGACCAAGGCACCGGTAGGTCTGGTGTCTAGTGAAGGCTTGCTTCCTGGTCCATAGATGGCCATCATTTTGCTGTCCTCACATGGCAGAAAGAACAAAGGAGCTCCCTCTAGGGTTTCTTCTACAAGAGAACTAACACAATTAATTAGAGCTCAACCTTCATGACCTAACCATCTCCTAAAAGACACCGCCCAATACATGGGGGTTAGGATTTCAACAAATGAATTTGGCAGGAACATGAACATTTAGCCTACAGCAAATGTCAGTCTTTCTCTTTGTTGATATCATATAGGTACATCCAAAAGTACTGAGAACATAGTAAGCTTTCACAAAATAAATATTTTCTTGCCTTGTTAAATTAGTTAACTGAAAACAGAATGAGTCACTGCATCCAGATTGTATTTATACTGATATTCTAGTCAACGTTGGGTTTCTAGTAATTGACCAAAAGCTACAGCCCTACTTTCTAGGCTGAGAGTTTATTTGACATCTTTCCTGCTGAGGTAATCAGTAATAGTGATGCAGGAAGCTTGGCATTTTAAGCAAGCTGGAAATCCAGAAAATTCTATCCTATTTGAAAAAGGCTTATAGAGTAGCAGGGCTCTTGTTATAAAGAAAAATTTCTTCTGCTGGTGGCCCAAGGGAGCTTAGGGATTTTTTTTTTTTTTTTTTTTTGAGGAATGAGTTTAACTCTGCTCTACTGAGTTTCTCTTCTAAAGCCCTTCATGCTTATGTAACATACAGCTTCCCTAAAGATTCAGAATGGTAAGGTAATAATGATATATAAAGCTTTGATGAAATCACTATTCAAATAAAATTTTTTAAAGGCTAAATGAATGACAGTGTTCCAAAGAAGAAGTAAAAATCTTCTTATACCTTGGAGTAAGTCCCCTTAAGATCACTTCCACCTGTGATAATCAATTCCTAAATTATGTGTGAATGTAAAGTATAACCAATAATAACAAAGATAAACATTAATAATTAAATTAACATGATGAGATCAAAGAGATAGCTATATTTTTCCTCCAAGAGCAAGACTAAATATAAGTGCTTATCTGCTGGGTTTGAGATGCAGATTGAGAATAATATTAGACAATAGACCCATTAGGGACTGACACTCATTTGGGTACACGTAAAGTATATACCCTTTCTTGAGCATTCATCATGTGCCAAGAACTGTATGGAAAATGTTCCTTAGAACATTTTCATTTAGTTCTTTCAATACACTTACGAGATAGGTATAATTATCTATTCATAGTAGAAGCATTAAGTTAAATTTCCAGATTTAACAACAAATACATTTCAAGGATAGAATTTTAACTAAATTCAGCCTGATTCTATAACTAGAATCCTTAGCCACTGCAAAGCAAGGGTCATTGTCTATTTATTTGAATAAATATGCAAGCGTCTGACCCATGAGTCACACAACAAAGACTATTACTTTAGTCCTGCCCTTAACGGTAAACCGTAGGGACCTCCATAGGCTGCCTCTCTCCTTTCGGGAATGTTGATGACTGCAGCCTGCTCCTCTACCCTATTCAGAGTTTAATCAATTTGCCGAGGTTCAGTCTCTCCACAAACAGTGGTGACCAAAATGGTCTTACCATTCCCTTTAGCTTAACTAACATTATTCAGGTTCCTTCCTGACCAAAGGCCCCTGATCTCCCTTTTCTTGAAGCATTTACTTTATTTATTTATTTATTTATTTATTTAGGCCGTGCAGTGCAGTTTGTGGGATCTTAGTCTCACAGGGATTGAACCTGGGCCGCGGCAGTAAAAGCACCAAGTCCAAGCCACTGGACCACCAGGGAATTCCTTTGGAGCATTTACTTTAGAAAAATTGCAACTGTAAATTTTTTCTCTGTTCTTTTGACATGTATGTAAGTTTTCTCCCAGTCTCTTGACAATTTCCAACCCAGGGAATGTCTTTCTCCAGGACCTGAGAACTATGTCTTGGAAATCTAAACTTCCAAGGAGATGGTAACATTATCTCTGTCTCTGTGGGCAGGTAGGAGCCTAACATAGGATGGGCACCAATTAGCAAACATACATGGCCTAATCGCAGAGTAAAAAATATATATATTTGCAAATACAAGAATAACTCAATGTGTTCAACACATCCCATTGATCAACCTCCACCCTACTGCCCTCCAGTACTTTTCCACTAGCTCACCTTGCTCCACTAGAGTGATGAAGCATATGAGACTGCTAAAATAATCAAAAGTTCCTGGAGATTTGTAAAACCAGAGAGAAATATTAAATGATATTTAATATCACCTACCACCCAGGGAAAATATCATTATTATATCAACTAGTTGAAACTTGGCTTCGACCCACGACATCAATTTCTATCCCAACCATTTACAATGTTCCTTTCACATAGTGGATGTTTAACAAATCTGTCTTGAATAAAATATAGCTCAGAGACTAAGAAACCAATGAGATAAATTCTCTCCCAGCTGTAATAACAGAATAACAAAGGAATTAATGACCTTGATTAATTGTTCTATTGGTTTGACAGTGCTGAAATAACTGGCTTAATAGGCCTCCACTGTAACTGAATCTGTTGTCTGTGCAACTACTGAGTCTTGGGTAGGGAGAAGCAGCTATAAATATCAACCTTACGTATCGATACAGAAACTGCTACAGAAGACAAATGGACAATTTGCAAAAAGGTTAGTATCAGCCTCTTCCTTGGGAGATGTTATGTCCTGCAAAAAGAGGAATTGAAAGATAATCCTGCAACAAAAATAACAACTGATTCATCCAGCCTTTCTTTTTGAGGAATGCATTCCTGGCTGAATATTTGAATATATGTATATGTTTGTGTATGGAGAATATTTTGTGAGCTTTTGAACACATTATTTTACCAACATACACATTCATTGTCTTGAAAGGCAACAAACATATAAAAATATTTAGTGAATTAAGATAAGAAGTACATCTGGGGCTTCCCTGGTGGAGCAGTGGTTGAGAGTCTGCCTGCCGATGCAGGGGACACGGGTTCATGCCCCGGTCCAGGAAGATCCCACGTGCCGCAGAGCGGCTGGGCCCATGAGCCATGGCCGCTGAGCCTGCGCGTCCGGAGCCTGTGCTCTGCAACGGGAGAGACCACAACAGTGAGAGGCCCACATACCACAAAAAATAAAATAAAATAAAATAAAAAATGGCCATACTTCCAAGTCATGCTTGAGTTTGTTTTACATCTAGGAAATAATACAGTAAAATAATACAGGGTACTCTGAGGAATAACTAGTAAAAGTGGCTATAGCACACTTTTGTAAAAGTAGAAGCACTATGTAAATGCTAAATAAGGCCTAGGGTCATAAACACACAACCAGGGCTATGTTCATAACAAAGAATAATACATTTGAATAAATAAATGACACATATCCCACACAGAAATCAGAGGACCCTTAGTTCTTAGGCAGCTTTTAATAATTTTCAAGAGAATCCTCTCTGAGGGCAAGAGATTGATGCTGACTCCTTTCAGATCATTCTAAGTAAAAGGATTTCATCTCTTCCTGATTGCTAATCATGTATTAGTGGTAGCCAGAATAAAAACTCAGAACTACTGAATTTGGTCCTGAACACTATCAAATAAACTGTCCAATGTGTATTTACTCTCTCTGCCACATGAAAGATCACAAGATTTTGCTCTGCATCTATTCAAAGAGTAAAACGGAATTGTCCAATTTAAACATAAAAGTCAGTTATATGGAAAATATGAGTGTTTTTCCAAGTCCAAGGTGCTCTCTGTTGCAATAGCCTACTAAGTTAGTATCCTTAACTTCCTTTTCATTTTTAGATTCAATTTTAGAAAATGGAATTTCTCTGTAATACAATTACCACCAGCATTACTCTTACTTAAGGGAATTTGTATTCAGACAAATTATGTGCCATAGGAGGGAAGTCTCTCCATGAAGATTGATGACACTATGACCATCATGGGTTCACCTGCTAGAGGAAGGAGAACTGGACAGGAGTAAACATCTACACTGGGGACACATTCCACAGGTTCAACTTGGCCCTTAGTTATTGATAATCTATTACTCACTTCTGGTAGGCGTTTGCATAGACTCACATTATGGGGAGACTTTGAAAAAGAGTTGAGGTTGTGTGTTCTGGAAAGAGAAATTAGGAAGGAATTCCCTTTAGTACTTAGCAGTTACTCCCTTAGACCATCCCCTGAGGAAATCTTACAAGGGAGTACTTTTGATGTCACTGCCAAATTGAGTTCAGTATTCCCGTATATTCCTATATTTACTGTATGTCTTTTGTGTGAGAATTTCAAGATTTTAAATGACTTCACAAACTTCCACACTGTATTTCTTCCACAGCTACTATGATATAAGGGGATGACTCTTCTACCTTCCCTCTAATATTTTTTTAAACAAGACAGAAAGGTTATCTTTAAAGAATCTTTACTAGGAATGGCCAACCTGTTCAGAAATAACTTCACTGAAAGCTTCATGCCTTTTCAGAACTGAACTTAAGCTATATCTTCTCCTTTTCTCTTTTAAGGCCCTGAAATAATTGGAAGAATATTTTTATTATACCATCCATCTGGAAAAGGAAGGCTGGGGTACTCTGAGAAGGGCCGTTCTTTCTTGTGGTATTTTTGGCGCTGTCTCAGGGTGGGATGTTTGATATGTCATGAGGAAGACAGCGTTCATTAGATTTTCAGCCCATTTGCGCAGGCACCAGAAGAGCTCAAAGGGGAATGATCAGCATCCGGTCAGTAACCTATAAAATTTCGATCTTTTGGCTTTTAGTTCTAACTAATTTTTATAACAGCAATTTTTTTTTCCCTTTTTGTTAAGATTCTTTTTTTTTCCTTTTTTGCCGTATGCGGGCTTCTCACTGTTGTGGCCTCTTCCGTTGCGGAGCACAGGCTCCGGACATGCAGGCTCAGCGGCCATGGCTCACAGGCCCAGCCACTCCGTGGCATGTGGGATCTTCCTGTACCGGGGCATGAACCCATGTCCCCTGCCTCGGCAGGTGTACTGTCAACCACTGTGCCACCAGGGAAGCCCTTTACTGTTTTTTTACACTGAATTTCTTAGTAGTCTAACCACATGCCCAGGACCATGTTATAATAATAGTAATAATCCATACTTATTCAGGATGGTTCCCTCAGCTCTGAGCACTTCGCAGACGCCAATGCATTAAACCCAGTAACTTCCCTGATGGATAGGCACATAGTATCCTTCTAACTTCTTGAATTTTTAGATGTGGGATTAAGAAATTTAGATACGTGTTCATGTTCATTCTCATCACTACTGTTGCTGCTTTACTGTGCAGAAGTATAACATTATAAACAAGCTCAAGATTACAACAATATGACCTTATTAGCTATATTAGTTTCTTTGTAATAAGTAGGTCATTGATTTAGACAGAATTTCATGATACCTTGCCTGTTAATTAGAAGCACTGGTTTCTGTCCATTAATCATTATCTAAGACTAAAGGATAAAATTTTTATCTGAATCAGTTTCTTTTTTGAGTTTCCCAACAAATTCAGCTTTGTTTGCAGTAGATACAAAGGATGTTAATATACATGAATCAAAATTTAACAGAGTGTCAGCAAATTCACATGCAGATGTAAATTATTAACCTGTAGGATTTAAAAATAAAATAAAGAAATTCATACATCTGTATGTATTTTAGGTTCTGGACCTACTTTGGCAGTGTTTCTGGGCAACTGTTTCTATGGCTTAGATATGATTATTGATAGAAAATTTGTACCTGAGAATATACATAAAAGAAAAAAGATAAACCAGAAATCGGTTAAAGGTCATATAACTCATTCAAATGCAAAAGTGGCACTAAAGATATCTTGAGAACCAGAAGTTGATGTATATAACATTTGTTTTTAGTAGTATCTTTCTCTTATAATCTGTCTTTTGGCCCTGTTAATGGCCCCACTCCCTCCTTGGTCCAGCACTTTACCACAGAAAATTAAGTATAAAGATTAAAAGAGGGGGCTTTGCAACATCATGGGTTAGCATTGGAATCCAGCCCCACCTCTTACTTATTACAGAGGATGGGTACCCTACATAACTTCTTTGAGCCTTGGTTTCCTCATTGGTAATAGAGGTTAATAAAAACACCACCACAACTACATAGGGTTGTTGGATGGATTAAAAATACATAAAGGGATTAACCATGTGTTAGGTATAAAGTCTATGTTCAATAAATAATAACAATATTAGTAACAATTATTTTCTTATTCTCTAGTTATTATGTCTTGGGTCCTTACTTGTGGTTTCCTTCCCCAGTTAGCATCCCAGTCTCTGTACCAACACTGTATGCATCTAAAATTTTTTCCTCTGAATTTCAGTGGAATCTACTGTGACTTTGTTTTATCCTCATGAGCCAAGATGTTTAGGGTATTTGATGGGACTATTAGCTAGACTGATTTTCCTTGTAAAGCCAATAGTAAGTGAAAAACAAAGTAAAACTTCCAGGTATTTTCTTTTACCTAATTTGGTAGTGAGCACATATTTTAAGAAAGAAACTCTAAAGGCCATACAAGTAGTCATAGAACTTACAGCTAAAAGGTTTTTGTCCAGCAAAAACCTTTCTTTTTTATTAATGAAATAATTAAGTCTCAGAAACTTTTCAAGCACATAAATGTGGTATATCAGTCTGAGTTCATTTAGGAGACAGAAACTACATCATTTTTTAAAGCCAGTATAATATATATATATATATATATATATATATATATATATATATATATACACACACACACACACACATATATATATATATATATATATATATATATATATTTCTATCTAGGTAATGAAGAACTGAAGAGCCAAAAACTATCACAAAGGTAGTAATTGTGTGGCAGTTTCTACCCCTGATGCAGAGAAGGGGATGAAATTATTGAAATTTGGAAGCTACAAGGAAGGATTCTGCAAAGCTGAAACACAGACTGCTAAACAGATGATTCCATTAAGCCTGTACTGATGTCTTTAAGAAGAGGGACCCCATGGAGCCATTAGCCAGAATAGTTGGCTTGTGCTGGTATCTCCAAGGCAGGGGGACAATGAGACTGGTCCTACAAATGTTTGACAAAACTTCAAACTGGATTCAGCTACTACTAACTAGAATGAACTGCCACTACCAAGTGAAGACACATTGCTAGAATAATCCTGACAGGAGGAAGGAACAAGTTTCTTCTTCCCCCTCCAGCCCTCTATGTTCCCTCTAGGGTCCCTCATTGGCTGAGCACAAAAGGGAGCCAAAGTGGGAAAACAGAAATGTGGTTGGCAGTTCCAACCCCAGCATCACAGATTATTGAACAGAGTGTTAAAGCTGATGTACTTTACTAACTGGCACAAACACTTAGTGAAATATTCAGGTATAGCACCAAACCAGATAGAATAACTCCGATGGTATATGTTGGAAGTAGTGGATGAAAAGTGTATCTCCACCTTCAACTCATCTCTCTGTCTCACTTTCTATATGTGAGGAATCACACAGAATTTTCCATTGCTCTACATCCTGCATTTCACAATGATGGGCTTCTCTTCTTCCACATAGTTTATAATAGTTCACACCTTGACTTCCTCTCATTTGGCCTATTTCATGTCATGGAAGATTTTGAAACCAGACTATTAGTCTCTCATCCATTGGATACTGGAAATTTGCTAAGAGAATAGATTTCAGGTGCTCTTACCACACATACACCCAAGTGGTAACTATTTGAGGAGATGGATATGTTTATTAACTTGACTGCAGTAATGTATATCAAATCATTATGTTATATGTCTTCAATATATACAGATTTAAGTTTTTAAATATCAAGAAGGAAATTCCATGAGGCAGGAACTGAAACTTTAGTGAGTCTACAACCTAGCTGGAGTATAATAACCTTGGCTGCACACTACCACCCAAGATTTATACTCTCCATACAATCTTCTACACTCAGAGGAATTGTCTCTTTGAGATACTCTCTTGAGCTTTGGCAATTCACATCCTTCCCCACGATTCTCTCAGCCTAATCTCACTTCATTTTCTTTCTTTGTTTCCATGGTTTCTGTGCACTTAGTTCAAGGGACCTCCTCTCCACCTCTTGACAAAGATTTCCACGGTGCAAAAGTATCTGTAATCAGCTGATTCATACCATGTTACACATAGTTGCCGTCATCCAGTGCATTTGGTTAGGTTCCATTTCAGTGACAATCTATTACCCTAATCTCTTATCTTTAGTTTCAGTGTACTCTAATTCATTTTTCACATATTATTGGTTAAGGATGAGGCTTTAGACCCATGGTGCCTGAGTTTAAACCTTAGCTGTTCTATTTACTTACTGTGTCACCTTGGAACAAATCTCTGTACTTTAATGGCCACAACTATAAAACTCCTACCTTCTTGGTTTGTGGTAAGGAATAAATTAGTTAGCACATGTCAAGGATTTAGAACACTGGTGAGCATATAGCCAGTACTTTAGAAATACTAGTTATTATTTCACTGGGACCGCAGTTATCTTCCAAATCCAAGTAGGTGAACACTTTTGGCTTAACACCATACTAGCTATCAGACTTTGTGAAAGTTATTTAATTTTCTTGAGATTTAATTGCTTTCCATGCTTAAATATTGCTTGAAATGGAGATAATATCTAACTTATAAGGCGGTTGATAGGATTAAATGATAGTGCACAACTGACTGGTTGTATGTTTGAACCAGACCTGAGACTTAGATAGACCAGTGGGTGGTATACACAATGACTACTTCTTAGAAGTCCCCTTAGTCCTCCAAATTGACCAACCACTTGAATGTAATACAAAATTCTAGGGTTTATAAAAAAGTCACAGATTGTGTAATTTTGCTAAAACATTACCCAGCCACAGCTTTAATTTACACAGGGTATAGGAGCACAGTGTAAAAGAATGTGAACTCCTCCTTTTTAATAAACTTATCCAAGAACAAAGAACAATTGAAGGAAATCAGATGAAGAGAAAGAATAAGGAGTGTTACTGAGTCCAAGCTCATACTGCTCACTGAAAGGCAGGCCAATAAATCAAAAGATCAGTTGTTGGGACAAGAAATAGTGACTTTATTCAGAAAGCCAGCAGACGGAGAAGATGGTGGACAAATGTCCCAAAGAACCATCTTATCTGAGTTAGATTTCAGGGTTCTTTTATACTAAAAGGGGAGAGAGGGAGTGTGGCTGGTAGTTGCAAACTTGTTTGTATTGGAATCTTTTGTTCTTGCAGCTGTCCATGTAGATCTGGTCACAATATTCCTATAAACTTCGAACAAGACAATTGTTACTTCAGCACTTTATCTCTATATGAATAGAAAAGTGTTATACATTTAAAGATCAGAGCCTTGAGAATGGACTATTCTGTATATTTCAGACAATAGGTAATAGTTTTTTTTACAGTCTGACTAGACAAAGGCACAGAGCCAGCATGACTAAGCACAGGCAACAGAGCACAAGGGTTAGAGCTAAAGGAATAGATCTAATATGGAGTCAGGTTTGTTCTTCTCTGTTACAGGAACACATGAAAAAGAAAATAATATGGGAATAATATGGGAGAGAGGTCTAGAAGAAAGGGCCAGGCAGAGCAGCAGGGCCTAGAATGATTACAGTTGACAAGTAAGGGATGCATCTGACCACTCTAACCCAAGACCCACCTGGGTCCTTTTCTCACTCCCAGATTCTGTTTACTCTGAGAAAGCAAGTTTCACAGTATCAGGATCCTAATCTCTCTGCTGTGGAACAGCTTTTGAACGACTGTGCACAAGAAGTATGGAATACTTCATTTCTGGCCAGAAGAAACCAGGCAGGAGGTTACAGAGCAAAAGAGCAGGATGGTGGTAATTACATTTGAAATAAGACTTCACAAAATGATCTAGTAGTTACATATGAAAACATCTCTGTAGATTCTCAGGTATACTAGGAAAGAAGAAACATGGAAAAAGGTTCAATTTTCTGAGAAGATGGTGTTTTTGATTTTTTACTTTCAAAAATAAACATTTGGGGGCTTCCCTGGTGGCACAGTGGTTGAGAGTCTGCCTTCCAATGCATGGGACACGGGTTCGTGCCCCGGTCCAGGAGGATCCCACATGCCGCGGAGCGGCTGGGCCCGTGAGCCATGGCCACTGAGCCTGCGCATCCGGAGCCTGTGCTCCACAACGGGAGAGGCCACAACAGTGAGAGGCCCGCGTACCACAAAAAACAAAACAAAACAAAACAAAAATAAACATTTGCACTAACCAGTGGTAAATCTTGAAATGTACCAGCTATATATAGTAAAACCTTGTATATGACCTGGCACATAGCAGGTGACCAATATCCTTCACTCAAAAAAAGCCATAATAGTTATCAATTTCCATCCAAAATCGATGGACAATTTCCTACTGGTATTCCTTTACTTACACGGCTTCCTTGTTTCTAGAATATCTCCAGTCAACATCCCACAGATATTCATTATAAGTGCAATTTTCTAGTCAAGGGTAAGCTTACTCTTTGAGACCCACTTCAGACAACTGTCATTTATACCTTCACTACTCAGTTTGGTCCATAAAACAGCTAAATCAGCATTACTCTGGAGCTTGTTAGAAATGCAGATTTTAGGTTCCACACTAAATCTACTAAAACAGAATCTGCATTTTACCATGATCTCCAAGAGATTACCTTCATTAAGCTTTGAGAAGCCTGGATTTCTCACTTAATTTGTGCAGGTCTTATATATCCTGGTAAATTGAAACTTACTTAAGAAAAGTTTGTACACCTTTGAAAAACTCCACTGCCTAGTGTTTTCTAAATAGCAAATATTTTAAAATCCTTATTAAATTGGATTTAGAACATTGGTCTCATCCATGGGAAACGTTAATCATTTGTAACATCTTTTTTTTTTTTTTTTTTTCCTGCGGTACGCAGGTCTCTCACTGTTGTGGCCTCTCCCGTTGCGGAGCACAGGTTGCAGACACGCAGGCTCAGCGGCCATGGCTCATGGGCCCAGCCGCTCCACGGCATGTGGGATCTTCCTGGACCGGGGCACGAACCCGTGTTCCCTGTTTCAGCAGGCGGACTCAACCACTGCGCCACCAGGGAAGCCTGTAACATCTTTTTAAACTAGATCATTTTAATCTAAAATTAGTGATATTTTAGATCAAACACTATAATCAGAAAAAAACAAACAAAAAGAGCTTATCAGTATTCTCTTCTTCCCTTTCCAGTAATGAAATGTTACATGTTTGCCTCATAGAAATAATATCATCACCATGTTTTTCTAACAAAGAGAAAGCAAAGACTAACAGACTTTCTCCTGTTAATCTCCTTGCCCAGACTATATCCAACAAATGGTATCTAGTAGCATATTTCACATTTTGTTACAACTTAAATGTGAAAATTATATCTCAAATAGAAATCAGAGTGCACATTTTATTTGCCAGGGTTTTTTTCTCAAATTTTATTTGTATTCTTAGAGCATCTTGCTATCTCAGTTCTGCACACATTCCTTTCTAACTTCTATTCATTCTTCATTGGGTGGATGAGTATTGCTGGAATGTGAAAAAATAGGAGCATAGCACTCCTTATACTATTTTTCATATGAAACCTGTTGACATTTCCATGGAAATGATCTGTCTTGCAGAGTTCTAATCACTATCATAATTGCTCCAAAGTGGAAGAATTTGAATTTTTTCTCTCAAAAGTGTTAGCTCTCTTTCCTTCTAACTCAATAACCATTTCAGTGAGAGTTTCTTTGAGTGTATTGTTCAGAGAAAAAACAGAAATTTGTCTGACACAGCGTACAGTAATTCAAATGTAGCATTCCACTGTCTACAGAAGATCTTGGAATCTCATGTTTTCTATAACACAAAAACGCTTTACAGGTAGAGAAAAGATTTGTTAGGTTTCCCCTGACACAAGGAGTATTTTATAAGCTTATTCTTAGGTGAAATTTTAGTAGATTTCCTGCTTATACTATATTCATTTTAATCTCATTACTGTTATACAAACCAAAGGAAATAGGCATTAACACTTTACTATACTATTCATTTTATATCCTATAAAAGACAAGCTTACGTAAAGGTTTGTATGAAATTTTCAAGCACTAAAACATGAAATGTGGAATTAAAACAAAAAACTCTTTCATTTTAAGGAAAAGAGGATAATAAGCTGTGTTCTTATAAGAAAAGCAATTCAATGCTGATCTACATAGAAAACATGCATTTACTTCTTCACAAACTATTCGAGAGGCCACCACGGGCTCTATTGCACTGACCCACTGGGGATGCATCTGTGAATCATTTTGCCCTCAATGATCTTACATTTCAGTGAATACACAAATGATAAACAAGTGAAAAACAAATAGTATATACTTAAATTATAATAAAACCATGAAGCAAACAAACAAGGGCAAGTAAGTGAACAGGGATTTTTAGGGAAGAATTTTCTGAGGAGGTAGTATTTAAAGTGAGAGCTGAAAGCTTAAGGTGGGGCGCCGTTTTGAAATTGATAAGACCTGAAAGAAAGTAGAAGTGGCTTGTGAAACAGTGACATGAGATAAAGTTTAACAGTGAGCCACGAGCTAGATTATCCAGGGCCTTACAAAGCATGGTAGTTTGGATTTTATCTGAAGTATAATTGTCAGCTATCAAAGAAGTTTAAGGAGGAAGTGAAATGATTGAATTTATATTTTTAAAATGTTTCCTTATGTGTTAAGTGGATGTTAGTTTGGAGTAAAGCAAAAAATGAAGAGCAAATCAAATGATATGGCACCTGCTAAACAAAGAGAGAAAATGGTGACCTGGACAAGGTTTTTAGAAGTCATGATGGAAACAGCCAGGTATGAGATTCATTTTGGAAGGGCAGACCATTAGACTTGCTGGCTGAATAGACAGGGAAAGTAAATTACCTTTAAAAAAAATGATCATCAAATTAGCCTTTCTTTACCTTAACAGTATATGAGGGTTTGGCACGGAATTGTCTTTAAGGACACATGATTCAGTTTACCAATTAAATTTGGCTATTTATATTTGGCTTTTTGAATTTTAGCCATTTACTGTTCTGGATGCAAGCAATAGAAAGTGACCCTATTTAAATAAATAAATAAATAATTTGAACGATACAAGGGATCTTACTAATACAGAGGTAACATTAGCAAACTAAGTTTGGGGGAGTCCTGGAAGTTCTAGAAATTGTTAGAGCAGGAACTGCCCCCACCCCAGTCACCGGGGTACCACAATTAGAATAAAACTCAGTCACTTTTTCCATCTTTGCATTATTCACTCAAGATTCAGTGTTCCAATAAAGAGGGTCTGATTATATATTCTTTTGCAATACTGGGGCTGTAAAAGAAAGGACTTGTTAAAGGAACTGCCAGGAACCTTTTCAACTGCATGGTGAGAGCCAATATATGAATTACATTACAGTCCAACTATCATGGCATGAAATGAGGAAGAGATAATTCCCCTAAAGAAGATGGATGCTGGAAAACCACAGACCTAAAAATATCCATGGAGGGCTTCCCTGGTGGCGCAGTGGTTGAGAGTCCGCCTGCCGATGCAGGGGACATGTTTTCGTGCCCCAGTCCAGGAGGATCCCACATGCCACAGAGCGGCTGGGCCCGTGAGCCATGGCCACTGAACCTGTGCGTCCAGAGCCTGTGCTCTGCAACGGGAGAGGCCACAACAGTGAGGGGCCCCCGTACCGAAAAAAAAAAAACAAACATATATATATATATATATATATATATATATATATATCCATGGAAATAACAGAATAGTCATCTGCTGGCTTCTACTGTTAGGGTAGATAGCTTTGATTTTCAATGTTGATCTTAAACATATTTATTTTATTTTATCCGTAACATGGGATCTAGAAGATACTCCATAAAAGGTAACATGGAGTGATTCAAAGTACATTGAAGAGAGTGCTTTATTTAGTTGATGAAATTTATCTGCAAGCCATAGGAATACTTTCTGCCAGACTTTACCTATGACAGTGTTTGCTACAGATTTGTTTAGCTGCTGATGGTTTCCTCAGTAATTCCCCTCTTTACTGGGGAGTTAAGTTCTTTGATTATTTTGTCCCATTTATCTTACATCAGTCTGATTAATCCAGTTCTTCTATTAAAAGCAAGAATGGACAACACATGTTTTCACCTTTTCCATCACCACTTAAATTTTAAATGCTTTTTTGTAGATACAAGGAAAATTACATTGCTATGTGAGAAATTATTAAAATGAACAAAGAAAACAAACCAAGCTTCACTTCATTGCTATACCTGTCTTTAAAGATATGTCCAGAATAACCATTTGGAAATCAGTGTCAAATAAAATTAAACCACTTGATTACTTGTCGAAGAACAAACCCATGCATGCAAATTAGTTCTTCCTACTGCCTGTTAAATCACGGCAAGTTTTTCCATAAGCCTGATGTCTAGGGGGTGGATTGTTAAGGAGTAGCTTTGCCTCTCAAGGGACTTTATCCTAATCTGGCAATTTAACAATAGCACTTGATATTTGGGTTAAATTCATAGAAGAAATATGCCTGAAGAGCAACAGTATTGGAACATCATTGTTGAAGCAGTATTGCAGAGTGGTTAAAAGCCTTGTCTTTAGATTCAAACATGGTTTTGGATCTTATTTCTTCCATTTATTAGCTTGTGACTTTGAAGAAGTTAATTATATCCTAAGTCACATTTTTGAATGTGCAATGAACATAAAAATACACAGAAGTGGTTTTTTTTTGGATGATGAAATTATATTGATTGGTATATTATAAGTACCCAATAATTGATGAGGAGGAGGAGGAAGAGGAAGAGGATAAGCATGATGAGGATGATGGTGACGAAGATATAAAGGAGCATGGGAGGACAAGAAGTCCCTCTGCTGTGAGATAATGGCTGCCCAAAGGACCTGTGTGAACTAAAGCAAAGAGAAACAGCAGAAAGTCAAGGCGAATCACAGAGCACAGTAACATCCTTTCTCAGAAAATCCTTGGGCTTGTCAGTTAGTAACTGAACTTTAATATTACTTGACAAAGTTCATTTTATTCCATCGTATTAACCTTCTTCCTCCCATCACAATTATTGAGGCAGGTGGTAGGATTGCTGGCCATGGGAAGCTCTCGGTACAGTATTGGACTGTTAGTTCCCAAAGGCATCTGAGGAGAAATCACAAGTGGTGATTTTCTCCCCCTGGTGAATTTCACAGCATGAAATCTCAGATAGTATTTCCTGCCACATACAACTTCTTTAAAAAATACAATAAAATAAAATCATAGACTGCCTTTCTTAATGAGAGTGCAGAATGCTGTCCACATCAGAGAGTAATCCTTTTCAGGCAGGAATACTGGGTATAATTTTCTACATAAATAGAAAGAAGTAATATTATCTCCAGTATATTTCTCTTCTGTGTTATGCAGGTTTAGCCAGGCTAAAGCTGTTGACAGAAAATTCTCCACTCGGATAAGAAGCAAAGATGAGAAGAGGTATTGCAATGGTGATGGAAAAGCTTTATATAATGAGACAAATCCCAGCCCCTCTAGGGAACTCATTGCATATGGAAACCATTTCATGTTTCTTGCATTATGGGAATGATACACTGTCTATTAAAACTACAGAAGTGAGATTGTCCAGACAGTTATTTTAATAGGGTGGCTTGCTTTGGATTGTCATTTGGTTTTGCAAACAACAGCATGTAAGGATATTTGTCTACAGCACCATGCTTCAAATAAGTCCAATCTATCATAGTATGGTGGCGTTAGCACTTCTCATTATATAAACCTGTCAGGGCATTACAACATAAACAACACATTCTGCCCAGCTGTAAAACACTTATTTAAGGAGTCCATTTAGTTTCATAAACTTTTTCTAAGTCTCTGACACCTTAAACAAACTATGACAGGCATTTATATTGCATGTCAAATAGGATACTATACATACTATTATAACTCACTATATAAAATATATCTAGTGACTACAACAAAAGAAAAAGATATGAGATAAAATAAATCTCTAGTGGAAAAAAATCAGATATATTCATAATTCCAAGGAAAATATTCAATTTCTTTTTCCTGTTTTCAAAGCATAAAATTTAGCTCAGGTGCAGACATTTTTTTCAACTTTGGTTTACATGGTTGTTTTCTCACTGATAGAACTACTCTCCTTTTGGTGGTGGTTTCCTCTGCTAATCTATTTGATATGATGTTATTTAAATACCTATAGGGGTAAACATATATATATTATATAATATATATATACAACTATTACATGACTGTAAACATGTACTTAAAAATGTGTATTCTCCAGAAATCACGGAGTTTTCTCCCTCCTGTGTGTGTGTGTGTGTGTGTGTGTGTGAATATATATGTGTTTTTGTATATAAAGCAGGAAATAAAATCTTGAAGTGAGTGAAACTGTTCTGGACTTGCATATCTATTTTCTATAGAATAATTACTCTTCTCTAACGTGAATTTCCTAACTGAAACGTGCCCTAAGGAAATTCTGCATCATAGCCCTGTGATTTATAAAACTGGTCTCAATATCCTCCAGCTATACCATTTAGAAGTCTCCCCAAGTATTGACAAGGTGAGCTACAGCCATTCGCAGAGGAGAGCAAGTTTATATGAAGACAGACAAATATACTTTCAAGGGACTAAGATTTGAAATATTGATATAGTCACATTAATTGAATTTTTGCCTTGAGAAGTGATTACAAAAATGTTGCTCTAATATTAATTTGTATCTGCTTTGGATAAGATTAAATTCATTTCTTTGCCAGTCCCCATTACTCTTTTATTATTCATTAGCATCTCTCTTTGCATGTGTAAGAGACCTTGATGAAGCATGTTTATTCATAGACTAACCTTTTTAAATAATTCTAACAGCTCTCTAACAGTCACCTTCCTGGCATGCAGAATATCTTGTCTTTGTTTCATTATTCAATACTTTCACTCCTTCCTCCACTTGAGATGCTGAACATGAATCATACCCCTCTTCCTATTGCTCTCGTCCTCCCACTAAAATGTCCTCTGCAGCCCGATCCCACAGGAGAGCTGTGTTCACAAAATACTGCAGCAAGAGTCTCTTGGTTGGATCAGGGACAGTAAAATTTTCACAGATCTCAAGTGCAATTATCGATCGATTTTTTTGCAGCTCATTACATATTTGTTACTTTGTTTTAGTTCATTGTTCCTTTACCTTTTGTTAGAATATTTAGTTTGAATCCGCCTTTGATGAAAGCTCTGGAGGTGACATTTTATCTTTTCTTTGTGTATGTAGGCTCTCGGGCTTATTTTTCTGAGCAGATAAAATGGACAAAGCTGTGAAAAGGAGAGGGAGAGAAAACCAGAAGAAATGTAGAATCAGTAATTAGATTTTTCTACAAGCTGGGACATCATTGTCTTTAAGTCACATAGGCTGTATGAATACTTGAAAATGAGCAAATATAATTTTTCACTGGAATTACAGGTTTAATGTTAAACATCTACCTTAAAATAAAACCCAGAACTACCTGTCACATAAAATCACAAATTTTCTTCTTTTTGTGTTAGAGTCATTTTTTTTTTACTGTGGAACAGACCAAAAATATATGTTTGGATATTTCTGGCCTTAAGCCTTCTGTTTATGGCACTGAAGTGACAGTGTGTGTAAAATTTGTCCAGGAAAATAAACGTTTCTTATCACCAGTAAAATAATGATTATTTTACCAATTTTAAGGAAGGAAATTATTTATTTTTCTTTAATCACTCAAAAATATATTTTTTCTCATAGCTTCTTATACTTTGTCACAAAACAGAAATACAAAATAATTCAGTAAAGTGGCAAACTCCCTGAGTTGTCATTTGACAAATTAAATAAATCATGTAATATTATTTATCATTTTTTGTAAATGAACTGGATATAAGTATAATTTGAAAATATTCCTCATTTTAATTTCTAATATGTTTGGATTACATTGGGTAATTTATTATTATTAATTGTTTGCTTTGTAAGATTTTTTGTTTAACTTTGAAAGCTGTGCCTATACTTTCAGGCTCCAGCAGCAAAGGCAATACACAGCAAATATGATTTCTCTTCACCAAAGCATTACAGTACAAGGAAAGTCTCCTGACACAGACCACATGAGGCTACAGTGAACCAAAGGTCCTGGGTTTGATATAACATTCACAATAGTCTGGACACCTCTTACAATTTGTTATAGCAAAATTTAGTTCAATTGAATGAATTAGTTACTATTGACTTCATCTCACCCAGTAAAACAGTATAGAAATTTACAGCCTACAACCTAACCAAAATATGCACAAATCAAGGAAATAAACTTCTGCCAAATGAACGGCCGTGGATCTAGGAACTTACTGTGCCAGGCCATGTACATATGGAAGAACAGAGCAAAACCAATGAGGAAAATGTTGGCCCTTTACTAGAAAGTGAAGAGAGGCTCCTATCCAATGACCCCAGTGAGACAGAAGCTTTCATTAGGAAGCTGACTTCTTTCTTTGACAGAAACAAGGCAATGGGCACTAAACATAGCAAGGACCTTCACCTGTGAAAGACAGGAGAAAGTCCTAATTAAGTGAAGAGACTTGAGAAAGAAGGGTTAAGTTCAAATTCTAAAATTCCACGGAACTTAATAATTGAGTGGAGGAGTGAATGGCCAAAAATCCATACCAGATATTCTCATCTCTCTCTCAAGAGAGACAGAGGAGCTTCCCTGGTGGCACAGTGGTTGAGAGTCCGCCTGCCGATGCAGGGGACACGGGTTCGCGCCCCGGTCTGGGAGGATCCCGCATGCCGCGGAGCGGCTGGGCCTGTTAGCTGTGGCCTCTGAGCCTGCGTGTCCGGAGCCTGTGCTCTGCAACGGGAGAGGCCACAACAGTGAGATCCCTGCATACCGCAAAAAAAAAAAAAAAAAAAAAAAAAGACAGAGAGAAAGGGACAGAGAGAGAAACACACACACACACACACAGAGCATACATTTATTAATATATATTAGGTATGTGTGTTCATGTGTAAAATGTATATATGTATATTTGTGTACTGTAAATTTTCTTACATGTTGTGAACCATTTTTCATGTCACATACAGATCTATCCCCTCAATTTAATAATAGCATCATTTTCATTACCTATCTGAAACATAACTATACTTAAACCAAACCCTTACAGTTGGACATTTAGAATTTTTTTTCCTTTTTGTCTTTTTCTTTTTTAAAAAATATATATCGTCTCAACCACACTGAGATTAACAGCCTCAAGAGTATATCTCTGTGAAATTTGTAATTATCTCTGAATGAATTACTAGAAATAAAAATTTTATACTGCTTCAAGGAGATAGAGAAGAAAGTTGGAGCCCAAAGGGCATATACAAATTGAACATTTTTGAAGCCTACTGATGAACATTTCTCCAGAAAATTTATTCCAGTTGACATTCTGCTTTGGCAGCTTATAAAATAAGATTTCTCCCAACACCTTAGCTGCCCTGGATTGGTCATTGCACTCATTCACAACTGGTGGTACAATACTGACTTTTAAATGTGTTACACAATACATACACTGCACTCTTATTATACCTGGAAAATTTTTCTAATATTCTATCCTATTTCCTTTATATGTATAGCTATTATTTTTATCACTACAGCATATTTATAATTATGAATTCTTAATGAATTTTAATATCTGGCAGTACAAAAACTACTTCTTTACTCACCTCTTTTCCATGATTTGTTAGCTATTCTATTTTAATTTTTCTGCATAAGGTTTAGAATTAATTTTTCACATTTTTTGGGCAATTTATTTGAATACCAGAAAGAAAATGGTATTTTGCTTGAAGTAATTGTAAATTTAAAGATCTATTTGAGAAAAATTAGCTTCTTTACAGCATTAAGATTGCCATCCAGGACAAATGACTTTATGCATTTTTATAACAATGAATATAGTTCTGTACTTTTTTTTTTACATAGTGCATTTTGTTACACTTTTGTATATTTTAAATACTTTTAAAAACAGTTTCATAGTTTTAATTATTTTTTACATATAAACACTACTTAGATTCTGTAAAATGTATTCTTAGCTGTATTACATGTTTTGTTTTTCTTGGAAATGGGAGCTTTTACCAACTATAATTTGTAAATGATCTTTTCTGGGAATGTAGAAGAGATACTAAGTTTTATATATGGACTTTGTGACTGACTATTTTAGTACACTCCCTGGTTTAAAAGCTTTTCAGTTGATGACATTAGGATTAAAGAAATCTTGTAAATTTAAGAACATTAAAAATATGTTTCTTCTTTACTAATACTTGCCATTTGGTTATTTCCCTAGCTCCCTCTCTCTTCCTTCCTTCTTTGTCTTCTTAAGTGAAATTTCCATATAGGAAGAAAAAAAAAATGCTAAACGACTTTTCTCAACATGAGGATCCTGTCTTATCCCTGGTTTCAGTGGATATGACTTGAGTCTTCAGTTTCTGAAAATGGTAACACCTGCAGTGTTCTACAAGATTTTAATATGCATGCTTCTCAAAAGGAGACTTTTTGCATCATTTATATGAGGAATCTTCATGAAAAAAGTCAAAACAGAAAGTAGTAAAGTGGTTGTCATGGCCTGGCGGGGCGAGGAAATAGGGAGAGGTTGGTAAAAGGGTACAAACTTTCAGCTACAAGATGAATTAAAGTCTGAGGAGCTAATGTGAAACATGATGACTATAGCTGATAACACTGTAAAAAATCACTGTGGCAATGCTTAGTTAAAATTAAAAAGGTTATTTTACTATAGGGTTTCTTAGGTCTCTTTAAACACACATGTACAAAAGCACACCCTCTGAGAATAAATGTGAGACATTTCTCACATGCATTTGAACACAGAATGCTTTTCTCTTTTTTCCATAGAATATATGTTATATCTTCAAAAAGTAATTTTCTACAGATCTCAGTTGGAAATGCCACATTTACATTTCATCTTAAATCTAGTGTTGATGATTAGCTTCAGTTTTTTGCACTATGTGTTAAGGATGTATTCTTCCCTAAGTTTGCTAAATATCATCAGAAAGGAAAAATGAACTTAATTAAACCCCATCTCATATGATTTTTCCTTCTAAGACTTAATAATTTATGAGTTACCTTGATAGGCTTCCTAATGTGCAACTACTCTACCATCTATATAATAATAAATTCGTGTGATAAGCTCACATCCAAATCCAAGTCATTTGTAAATGAGATATGTTTGAAGGATTTATTTTTGTACAGGTCATTTTTTCAGGTTTTCTTACAATTGGAATGTTGATTTCTTTGTTTTCTTAATTGGGGATTTCCAAATATTTTATATGGTTTTTGTTCTATGAATATACTCTGCCTGTTCCTTGAAAATTTTATATTTTTCTCCCATGAAAAAAATGGGGGGGGTTCTACTTAGAGGGGTTTTATGACACTAATTTTCTTTTACTAAGCTGTTTATGATTAATTGACTATTCTCATTTTCTACTTTTTGAATTAATTTGGGTAATTTTATTTTTCTAAGGAAATTACCTATCTCAATATGTTAGTGTAGGGTTTCCCAATGTGATGGTTTTACAATGTTTAAATTATCTGTATCTGTAGCTATATGATCATTTTCATTTTCAATGTTAGAAATTTGTTCTCATATATATTTTTCATTATATCAGCTAAAGGGGCTTATTGCTCTTTTCAAAGAACTAGCTCATTAAGTTACTGATTAATTGTAATTAATTATTGTTTATTCTATTTGCTTTTCTTTATTAATATTTTATTCATACTTTCCTATAATTGTGTTATTTTTTAATAAGTGACCCCTGAAAGTTTTTTTATTTATATTCTTTTTTTTTCTAATTTATCAAAACAACTTTCAAAGAAGTGTATTTCTTTGAAAAACAGTTTTGTTACCTCTCACAAACTTTAATACATTATATTCTCAAATAAAAGGTTCTCAATTTTTAAGTGATATTTAAATTAATCATTTGTTATAAATTTTTTGTTTTATTTTTATTCAGAGACTGGGATCTGTACAATTTATTTATTTGAGATATTTATTGATTTGTTCCTACTCAAGCAATTTCTGTATGTGTTCTGGGATAGTAGTATGTTAGATAATAATTCTAATTTTGTTCTAAATAACATAAAACAGGTAGAAATATATTAATATTTATATATCCATTAATATGCCTCCTAACACCAAACAAAATACTTGGCACAAGGCTTTTGCATGATGTCTAAATAAATATTTTATCATATTATTCTGATATACTATATTTCTATTTACTTTTTGCCTAGACACTTCATTAAGTACATTATAGTTTATTTTTAATTTTAAACCAGCGTTGTACCCTTGAAGTACACCCACATTCATTATTAGAGGAAAGATATTAAATATTAGAATATTACATTCTGTATCTTTCATTTATGTCTCTTTCTATGTTTTTATGGACATATAATTTCTGAATGACATTTAATTCAAATACTCACATTTATTATACACATATTATAATGAAATATCAAATTGTTGAAATTTGAGCATTTTTTACCTACAAAATAAAGATGATTTTATATTGTTCATTCTGATTGATTTGTGACTGGTGAAAAATTTCAAAGTCACTCGGGGGTAGAGCATGATGGAGAGGTAGGGACTATGGGCCAAGGATTAGGAGTAACTATGTATCACATTATATCCAGTCAACAGTTGGCAATTTTAGACAAGTTACAAAAGATATCAAGAGGAGTGCAAATGGAATAATTTGAACTTCCAAGGAAGGTTAAGGAAACATAAGATACTGCCAAAGACATCAAATATAATACATCAAATTTTACCTAAGTAATGTTACTGTCTTCAACTGCAATGTTTGAAAAGAGAACTAAGCTTTTTCTCCAAATTCCACTGCTCACCTGTTGTACTGATAAGGTAGAGATATAGACCAGTGAATTTTGAATGACCCTTGACCATTTAGCAGGTAGAATTTCCCTTTCTCTCTCTCTCCCCCTCCCCTCACCTGTTCTTGTTTTTAGGCTGCCAGGTACCTCAATGGGCCTGAACCATATCATGAACTCTGATTGCTATACAGAAGAGCCTCTGTAATCCATGCACAAAATGTATTTGTTCTGAAGATTTCAAACCCTCACCTAAACAGTTCCCCCTCTCCCTCTGTTTAAATCTACAGCTTAATCATCTTTGAATTCTGGGTATAACACTTGTGATTAGAAATAATTTCCTTCAGAATTCTATAAATATGGCTAGATTGTTTTCAAGTATCCAGAGTTGCTGTTGTAAAGTCAAACTGCCACTGTGTTTTCTAATCCTGTAAAAGAAAAATGGTTTTTATTAGTTTGGTTGTCTTGAGGTTTTTGTTTTGTTTTGTTTTGTTTTTTTACTCTGAATGTTTCTGGTGTCTTCTATCCGCTATGAACCCCTTCTGAAGTTTCACAATGAGATATATTGGAGTAGGTCTTTTTCACTCCTGTGCTGGGTTCTCAGTGGATCCTCTTAATCTAGGTACTGATGGTATTCAGTTCAAGAAAACTTGATTGCATTGTTTGATAATTTTATCTCATAAATTTTAATAATTATTTCAACCTCTTTTTATAAAAGTTTTAAGAGTTTTATTGAAACATAAATGACATACAATGAAACGCGTGAATTTGAAATATATAATTGAAGAAGTTTTAAAATAGGTATAACTGTGTGAAACTACCATCACACTCAAGATAATGAATTACTCTCAAGAGAATTCTCATGACATTTTTTTGCCTTTCTGATTTTTATTTCATTGATTTCTGCACTGATCCTTATTATTTTTTCTTATTATTACTTTAGGTTTTATTTGCTTTCTTCACAGTTTCTTAAGTCAAGTTTTTTGATTGGAGAACTTTTGTCTTTAATATAAGCATTTAGAACAGTAAATTTCATCCTCAGTACTGCTTTAGATACAACCTACAAATTATGATATATTGGGTGTTTAGTTTACATAGATTTAATGTTCATTGACATGCCATTAAAACCATGACTCCCTTTTTCTTAACCAGGTAATATTGTATTTTCTTTCACTCCCATGTTGTACATATTATAAACTATTTCAGAATAATATTGAATAATATGATTTCTAGTGTATCTGAGAAAACTACTTTCTTGCCTTCACACATAAATTACAACATTGGATGTTAGATTCTTGATTCACATCTCATTGCAGTTTTGATTTGCATTTTCCTGATGACTAGTACTGTTGAGTTTTTTTTTTTTTTCATGTGTTGGTTAGCCATTTGTGTGGATTAAAGACTTAAACATAAGATTTGAAACTGTAAAACTTCTAGAAAGAAGCATAGTGAAAAATCTTCTTGATATTTTCCTTAGCAATGATTTTTTTGGATGTGACACCAAAAGCACAGGCAACAAAAGCAAAAATAGACAAATAGGGCTACATCAAACTTAAAATCTTTGGCACAACAAAGGATATAACCAATAAAATGAAAAGGCCACCTATGGAATAAGAGAAAATATTTGTGAACCCTATATCTGATAAGGAGTTAATATCCAAAATATATAAGGAAGTTCTACAATTCAATAACAAAAAAAAACAATAACGCAATTTAAAAATGAGCAAAAGACTTTCATAGATATTTCCCTAAATAAGGTACAAAAATGTCAAAAGGTACATGAGAAGGTGCTCATTATCATTAATTAGAGAATCTCCTAGGAGGATTTTATGTGAGGAAATAGTCCATATTATGTCAACTCAGGTTTTGTCTGTTAGAAGTCAGTCATATGGCCACGTCTACCAGCAACGGTGACTGAGAAATGTGGATGGCTATGTACCTATGAAGAAGAAATGGGTGTGGTGAGTGTCTATTATACTATCACTATAACCTACCCTGGCTTCCACTTCAGATCCTTTATAGGAAGAGCAGAACTGGAGATTCTGAATCACCAAGATGAATCATTGTCGCCCCTTTGTGGCTCCTTGAGGCCATAACCGTTTCTGGGCAGACTATTCTGTGACCTTAGGTAGGAATTAGACTTTCCAGTTTCTGGCCCCCATGAGCCAGCCAGACCCTTAGATGTAACAACAAGAGGTCAGGCAGAAACAGAGACACAGGCATACTTGTCTTAAGGTTTTGCTTTTCAGTTTGCATTATGTAGTGCTCTAAGACTGAACAGTTCAGACAGGGACTAAAACCTGGATAAAGGCAACTGAAAAAACAGGTTTTCTGAGTCAAGGTGAAATCCAGACCTAGGAGGAGAATTCATAAGGCACACAAAGCAGCAATGAGGCTGAGATACAGACAATCCAAATGGTTGAGACAAGTTGTCTTGACATGAATTTCGGATCAGAGGCATTTTCATTTTTAATCCAGCAACCTGAGGCTTCCTAATCAACCCAATCACTCCCTGGGAGACCCGTGTTCTACAAGGTTCTGGAAATTATCAAAGATCTGTAAGAGTAAAGCAGAAAGTACACAAGAGAGAGGCGGCCACTTAAAAGTTTAGTGTATGTCTTTATTCAAGGAAAAAGAGGAATATAAGTTCAAACTCATTTTTGTGCTGCTATGGGCAGGGGAACCATCCTGTTTTATTAAGGAACAAAGTTTCCAATGACCTCTTGGCCAGGAGGACTGAGTCCGCTTTCCCTATGAAGTGTCTCTGCTGGAGCATGACTGCTTTCCATGATGACTGTCCTTGCTTAAAATGTACGAAGTTTTTGAGTCTCATCTTCCCTCAGGTGAGTAAAATCATCCAGTTTGGGGGTTGAAAAGAGCTGTTAGAATTTTTTATGCACATTCTCTTTCAGTCACTACTGAATTATAGGCCATTTGTGGGAATGAAAGCCAATCAAATTTCTACCTATCACCTAAGTATCCTCTGAAGACTTCTGATCAGTTTAAATGATCCTCTCAAACATTGAAAAATCAGCTTTCCCATGGATGAAATCAGTCTCAGTTTAACTGAGAATTGGCTCTCCCTAGATCTATGCTGATGACATATTTGGCAGGATTGCCTCTCTAAAGGATTTAAAAGATCCTATTACCTGTATGTGAAGTTAAATTGTAGACAATTTTAACGGACAATTTTAGAGGCAATTTGGTGATTCTTGCTATTAAGTTTTCAATTCTGCTTACTGCATAGTCATCCCAATTGATCACTTTACAATTAGTCATGAATCCAAGCTAAAATGTCAAATCAATAGACCTTGGCCAAACTGGATACATTGAGAGGATTTAGGTCTGCTTTAACTTTATTCTTTTAAAAAAAATTATTTTATTTTGGAGTATAGTTGATTTACACTGCTGTGTTATTTTCAGGTGTACAGCCAAGTGATTCAGTTATACATATACATATATCTTTTTGTTTTCAAATTTTTTCCTGTTTAGATTATTACAGAATATTGCTTTAATGTTGCTCTGAGGACAAACAATTTCACAGTACCACTCACCAACTAGATACCTAATAAAGATTTGATGTGGATGATATTGATTGCCATCACTGGAAAAGAAGAAAAATAATGAACAGAAAATTGATTTTTCCATCAGGCTAACGTATTCTGCCTTTTAACAGAGGAATATACATTTTCTTGTCTCTGAAATTTGCTTTTATCCCCAAAGTCAAGATGCCACAGAATTTGCATCACCGTCAACGCTGTTCAGCACTTAACAGAACGATTTTAGTTGCATTTGTAAGTTACAATGAATTTCCAACATGCTGAGCCATGTGATCTGTCACATTAGTCCAGGTGTAAGGTGCCTAAACTTTCTCTGGGAGAAAGTATTTGCAGAGTTTTTGCTGAAGAAGTCATAAAGAACATATGTGGGAGACGATTGTTATTTAAGTTACCGGATGGTAACTATTACGAGCTTTTTTAAAAATAAAAATACCTAGACCGACTAGTTTATATTTTGGATGAAAGGGATTATTTTCAAACCTCATTTTCTCTAATTAAATAGTTGTTTGTTATGGAAACATGGCAAGATGTCAAATGAGTGGAATGTCTTTTTCTAATCCTGACTTATTAGTATAATTTTTTCCCTTCAAGATAGGCAGCAAAAATACCCATGGGAGCTATAATTGACTACGAAATGAGACAGTCGCCTCTGGCAATAGAGGTGAAATAGGTTGACTGTTGAAATGTAAAACTCTGTTTTTCGTTATTAGCTCATGTCCCCTCCACCCCCTTACCCCATGTGCACAGGTGAGGTTAATCAGCAGTTCCATAGTAGGAAGCGCCATGGTCCTCTGAACTTCTATTTGAACTCAGTTTCTTACTATGTAAACTTGGAAAAGGACTTTATTCCTCTAAGTATCAGTCTCCTCATCTGCAAACTGAGAATCATACCTTGTTGAACTTTGTTAAAAATAATTCAATATCGTGTATATCACGTGCCTGGCAAAAAATAATCAGTAAATGCCAGTGATTATAATGATGAGTTGCTATAGTCTGGGCAATAACAATTTACCTAATTCGAATTGCATAGCAAAAGAACCCTACCCTCTCTCCCAGAGTACGACTGCCTTTATTTCATGGTCAAAATATTAAATGTCAATTTTAAGTCCAGAGTAAAATTTTATAGCCAGTTATCAGATCTAGAAAATGGGGGTAGATAATGAAAATGCTGACAAATCTTTTGATGTTTTCAGGAAAGTAATGGGCTTCTTAAGGAACTGGAGTTGCAAGGTAAGCTGTTTACTCTTTTTTGCTAAGGGGGTAATTATGCAGGCCTGTTGCAGAAGTTTACGATATGATTAAACAGTCAGCCTTAAATCAAATGATGATTGAATCCCCAAGAGGCAGTTAAACTTCATAGTGCATTTGAGTTACTGAATTGTATTTTCAGGTGTCTTTGCACTGGACAATGAAAAAGAAAACACCAATGTTTTTAAGACAGCATTAAAATGAAGATGGGTTGATGGAAAAATAACTTAAAAAAACACATATCCTAATCTTAATATTCAATAAATGAGAAAAGTTTCTTCTATTTGCATTTTTTAAAGTCTTCAAAATAACTACAATCTAGATAACTGGTCCAGACAATCTACTGAATATTTGCTCATGTTAATTTGCATCAGATTTATATGTAATATACTGCAAAGCAATTTGTGCTAACACATGTAGCTAACAAAGATTATACTTTAAATGTGTGCAATAATTCAATTTGCAATTTATTTCTAATATACTAGATATTAGTAATTTTATAAACAGTAAAATATATTAAATATATTTCAGAGGAAGATTCTGTGTATTAGCCCTAGAAGATAAAATGCTGGTAAATATTTACCAATCTGTAAATAATATGATTTTTATATTTAACACTGGAATGATTTATTTACTATCACTGTGTCTGCATGAAATAAAAATCTACAGTCTTCCATCTTCTGATATGCATTAAAAATAAACAGTAACCTCTTAATCAGTGAATTTACACTGATTTTTTAAAAACTAAAAGTATAAGGGAAAGCACATTATACTCAAAAACAGATCAGCTGAAACAATATAATAATTATATGGAATTGAGAAAATCATGTAGCCTCACTAAACCTCTTAGCTAGTATAAATTGGAGGTAAATAAAGATTAAATTAAACAAAGTGAGGTAACATTTCAAGTTTTTCATAAATGTTCAACGTTCTGGTTATGATGATGTGGTTGTATTTTAAAAAACAAAATATCTCTAAGAAGAGTAAGGGGATGCTTATTTAATAGGAAACATGAAGAGTAGTTAAAAGCATGGAGTACTAGATTACCACGTTCAAATCCCTGCTTTTTCCCAACTGGCTATGTGATGATGGGAAAGTTACTTAGACTCCTCTGGGCCTGACTATATCCATGTGTAGAATGGGAAATAAATAATACCTCTTAAGTTTGTTTTAAGGAATGAAGGAGTTAATATGTGTAAAGTTCTTCAAACTGTGCCTGGAAAAATATACTGAATTGTTAGATGTCTGTACATGCATGTTTTCATATGTATGACTGTATATGTATTTGAAAGCCTATATATCATGCGGCCATTTTCCAAAAATTTCAGATAGATTCTCATAATGAAAACTCACACTCATTCTGTAGTAGGTATGACCTAGAAGAGTATTATATATTTTATACAAAATATCACTGTATTATGAAAAATGAACTCAGAATTTGTAAGCATTAGATTAGCGTTCCTCAAAGTTTATAAAAATCATGTGGATGACTTGTTAAAACACAGGCTGCTGGGTCCTACCACCAGAGATTATTATTCTAGGTCCTGGGTGAGGCCTGAGAATTTTGCATTTTTCTCAAGTTCCCTAGTGTTGTTGATGTGTTCCTTTGGGGACCACACTTTGAGAACAATTCCCCAAGTAGACAATTTGGAAAAGAGGGAGCCACTTGAATATAGAATGTGTATATAGAATAAAATGTATATATAGAATATATATATATATATATATATAATATAGAATATGTGTGTGTATATGTGTATATATATATGTATATATGTGTATATATATATATATATATATATATATATAATTTATTTAAATAAGAAAGAAATTCCATTAATGCAGTTTGTGCCAACATTTGACTGGTTAGTTGACATGTAGAGTATATAAATGGTATTACAGAGGAATAGGATGGCTGTTCACATGTGTAAAAAAAAAAATGTATTCCACTTCTTAAGAAGTCCCTCGACAAATCAGTGTGGTCTGGAGACATCTTTAAGCACATCCAGTTAGGGAAAATGCTCAGACTTTGCAGCCAAAGATAACTAACAGAGAAATGGTGGGAAAATGATGAAGTGAGTCTATGTATTAGTGACTTGCACTGACAAGCTAATCATATTACATTTCAAAGCTAAGTAGGGGACAGCCAAGTCTCCCCACCTCCAGGGCCTGTGACCAGGAGAGTGTCATCGAAGCAATGTTTTAGGAAGATTAATTTTGTGGTGGAATAGAAAGGAATAGAGATTCATTTAGGCTGGAAAGAGGCTATAGTCATAGAATTCTTATGAATGGTGGTAGGAATAAATAGAGAGTGAAAGAGAGGGAGGCATCTGGAGGAAGCATTTTATGGGCTTTATATTGAATTAACTTTCTGGCTCTAAACCCATATGGCTTGGCTTCAAGGGTAGCCTGTTTTCTTGCTCTGCATAAACTTGGAAGCAAAAATCAGCACTGGTCTTCATGTCTCAGATGAAAACCGCTCTACCAGTGATTAGTTCAACCAGGATTTCATGTTTCACCCTGTCAATTTCTCCCCTCTCTCTCAAGCTTCCAAGACCTTTCCTCTTCTTTTTTCACTCCCATGCACACCACCTCATGTGAAACTTGTGGCTAGAAGGAAACAGAGTCAAGACAAAAATTCTGGTACTGTTATATTTTATTGACGTGTTTTGTTTGATTTTATCTGAACAGCAGAGAATAAGGATGTACTATAATTTGGAACAGAGAAGAGAGGGAAATTGAAGAGAAATGCAGAGAAAGAAAAATATGTTAAGAGAGCCCTCTCCAGACCACATTCTAATTGCTCATCCTTTACCGTCTTATTTAGAAAGATGAAGGCAAATCTCTGTGAGCACAGATGAAAGGATAAGCTCTGGGACTGCATATGGAAAAAGACAGAAATCTGGAGTAGTAAGGACAGAGAAAAGTGCTGACTGGGGGATACCTGGGGCTACCGACCCCATCACTTGACCAATCGGGGGCAGAATGTAGTGAAGTCAAGGAGTACCCAAGGTCACCAATCACTTCACTTTATCCAGGCTTTCCAGCTGTTGCCAAAATGGTAGAAGCAGTTCCATTATCTAATATCATTGTATGTGCATTATTTCTGTTGAACACAGCAAGTCAAATGTGAAACGATGCAGCTGCATTGATTCTTTCATTTATAAAAGCTAAGGTGTATTGAGTAATGTATTACATGTTAGGCACTAAGCTGTTTTTGTTGCCAATAAACACTATGAAACCAAAGCGTAAAAACAAACATTTAAAAGCAGAAAGGTAAGAGGAAGTCACTAGATCACAAAACTCCACACATTGAAGTTAAAGAAATACCAAAGCTAGTACATCCATAGATATTAAACATCTAATTGGAGGATTCTAGTCACTCTAAATTTGTGAAATCATTTTATAATGAGTACAGCAGCTAGGATCCATCTATGTACCATGAGATGATGTCTAAATGACAAAGCTGTCTGCAAATGTCGCCTTCACTTTTGTGTGAGATATTTTTAGGGGTGACTCTCCATGACACAGTACTGACAGCTGATATCTTGGTAGTTGCAGGAGTCTTCAGTGTGTTGATACCAAATCCATTTTAATGCTTCATGAAATGCAGCATTTAAAGAAACACAATCCAACAAAATGTGTGTATTATTTTTGCCATATGTATTTTCAAAGAGAAAATAATGAAAATTGGAAAAAAATTCTCTTACTCATTATTAAGAGAATATTCACTTTTGAAGCTGCTATAGTCTTTTTACATTTGGGTTGTTATTTTTTAAATTTTTAGTCTTAATTATAAACTGACATCCTGGAGATGCTTAGATCCACAGAGAAAAGAGTGATGAAATTAATCATCCATTCAAGTGGAGGTTTGTTTTTGTTTTTTTTTTTATTTTTTGAGGTACGCAGGCCTCTCACTGTTGTGGCCTCTCCCATTGTGGAGCGCAGGCTCAGCGGCCATGGCTCACGGGCCCAGTCGCTCCGTGGCATGTGGGATCTTCCCGGACCGGGGCACGAACCCGTGTCCCCTGCATCGGCAGGCGGACTCTCAACCACTGCGCCACCAGGGAAGCCCAGGTGGAGTTTTTTAAATGTGATATTTTTCTGAGTGGTGGAGAAAGATTTGAATAGGAAGGAGGGTAGTATTCTATCCGGAGAGGGGACTGATGTGACAAATGTCACTGGAAGTTACAGAAATAGTAGCTAAAATTTTAACAGCCTTTGGAATCTCAGAGAGCGGAGATGAGGACAGTCATAAAAATGCCGTCATTGGCCTGGGAGCCCTTGCTCTTCTCAGGACAACCCACCATATTCCTGTGCAGTATATACTCCTTCCTTGACCTCTGCCTCTAGTCTTCTTTCAGAAGCAGAGACAGTGTGGGAGGAAAAATAAAAAGAAGTTTAGTTCATATCTGCTGATGTGGACTAGAAAGAACATAAACCCTACAGCAACTCTGAGTTTATATTATTCAAATGCCCTCTTCCTCAAAGGTACAGAAATAAGGTGGAAAATTATCTTATGCAGAAATGGGGATTTGACAAATTAGTCATTGGTGCCCTAGAATAACCAGTGTGCCTTTCCTGTTGCAACAAATGTACTGCTACTGCAGACAGGGATATTCGCTTCTGGCATATAAAACAGAAATACAAAATGCACGGTATCAATGAGAGTCAGTCAGAGTTGATGGGATAATATTCTTCAGTAAAAATTTGAATCCATTAGGCTGGCCTAAGAACTACCACTCAGAACAACGTTCCTGTTAAAAAATATCTTTTGAATTCCAAACAGTTGATCTGCAGATGAACTTCTGGTACATTCACAAACTGGGGTCCAAATTTCCAGAACAATACAAAGGAGTTGTAAGATGCTATTACTTGAATACATTAGAACGAGATGAGACAGTAGCCATGCACCTGGAGGCAATCTGAAAAAGCCCAGCACATGCTTAGCCATGTACCTACGTTCCATTAGCTCTCCTTAAGTTTATCCATATTAAGGCTTCTTTCAAGTGCTTATTGATACTCTTATCTGGTCTGCTTAATTAAGCACACTATTGACAAGAGCTGGATCTTTATCTAATCTAGCCCAGTAGAAGTTAGAAGCACTCTTTCAATTACTGACGAAACTCAGCCAAAGCAAAACAGAAATCTTAGGGTGACAAGTTAGCTAAGTTAATATTTTGTCATTTATTATATGCTAGATGCTGTCCTAACCCTGTAGCAAATATTGTCTCTTTAATCCTTCAAATAACCCTTTGAGATGAGTATTATTTTTATCCCCATTTAACAGACATGGAAACAGAGTCCAAAGTTTCCAAAGCTAGTAGCAGAACCAAGATTTAGATCCAGCCATTTTATTTCAAGAGCCTGTTCTTAATTACTGTGCTGTGTTGCTAGCCATTTGCATCTGTCTGAGAAGTGATGCATTCATTCTTATTAAATGGATTTTGCAGCAGAGTTGAGTTGACAGTAGGGAAAATCAAAAATTATTATATTTTCTCCCCCAAATGATAATAAACTGTTTTTCAAGGATTGGTGCTTTTAACACATTTTATTATTTGTCAATCCATTTAGAAAAGAATTTTGCATTTTAGGAACTCAGTAGCATTGACTGATATATCAGCAAAACTGATATATATATATATGTATGTATCATATTAGCTTTTAAGGATAGATCTTTCTTATCAGAATAATTAATAACAAAATCATCTTTTTAAAAATGTTTTGATGTTTCTTATTCCCATAGTATGTGCTTATTTATCAACAATACTTTATTCCATGCCATTCACTGGATTACTACCTGGAACTTTCAACATGTATATTAGAAACATCATCTAAGATTAATTTACAAACGACCTATACTTTTGAAAACATGAACAATAATAAAGGCTAAAATATAATTCTAGTTCTACATAGACTAACTGAAAGAAAAGTAACACCTTTTTGAGCCAAGCCTTGCTCTATGTTCTTTACTTTCATCATTTCATTTAACTTTTCTATGAGTGTAAGAACTACTAACATTCCATTTGACAGGTGAGGACACTGAGATTTAGGGAAGTTAATAAAGTTGTCTGCTGTCAGACAGCTGGTAAATGATTGAGCTGGAATTTAAAACTAAGCATGTGGACTTGAGAGCCTTAGGTCTTAAACACTGAACAACGCTGGTTCTCTGTAGTCAGAAATCATAAATTATATTTTCTTTGATATCTAATTTCTTTGAAGATTTTTTCCTGTTGAGGCTGCATACTACCCAGTTGTACTATGTGTTTGGTGACTGTAAATTAGGAAGAATGTTCAGATTTTCATCAATATTATATTTTTTTAAAAAGAAAATTGGAAAAGTCTGATTTTTATAACATTTATTGGGCACATTTTTATCTCAAACATGTTATGCTGAAGAATGTAGGGTTTTCAAAGAGGTTCAACATGAACCTTTCCAAGATGTTTTATTTTCTTTATCTATGCTTCTCAATGAGAATGGAGTAGAAGATGGTGGCTGGAGGGGGATACAAACATGTTAGAAGAAGCTTTTTTTTTTTTTTTTTTGCTGTACGCGGGCCTCTTACTGTTGTGGTCTCTCCCGTTGCAGAGCACAGGCTCCGGATGCACAGGCTCAGGAGCCATGACTCACGGGCCCAGCCGCTCAACGGCATGTGGAATCATCCAGGACCGGGGCATGAACCCGTGTCCCCTGCATCTTCAGGTGGACTCTCAACCACTGCGCAACCAGGGAAACCCCTATAAGAAGCATTTTTTAACCTTGTAGTTGACACCCTTCCAAACCTCTTCCTGAGAATACGATATTCCCATCTCCAGTTCTAAAATGATAAGAATATCTTTAACTTGGAGGAACAAAGTGTTTAAAAGCTCCCTTCATCTTCCCAGGTCCCTCTCACTGGATGTTTTCTCCTTAGATGTGAGGTAATATAACATAGGAATTTCTCCCACTTCCTATTTAATAGACTAAATGTGAATAGGGTGATATACAGGGGAAAAAGGCTAAGAACAATCTCCTTAGGACTGCTTATAGTCTAGACATAAACTATAGGCACAGCAGGTGTTCCTGAACTCATGGATGTTCAGCCTATAATGCCAAGGAAATAATTCACATGGGATTCGGCATTCTAGATCAAAACAAAGCAGTCTTCCTGAGGGGCACCTTGAATCAATTTCCCCTAGGAACTAGAGAGAGACTAATGTATTCAGGGACCATGGCCAGGTCACTTTCCATCTGAACAATGACTGAGTTATAATGTTTCAAGTTTTTTAAGCCTTTATAAAGTTAGTGGAACAATGTTACTAAAATTTCCACATTGGATCCTCATAATAATCCCTGAAAATAAAGAGTTTTTGTTTTACCAGTGGGGGAGAAAATGACCCTCTCTAGGAAACAGAGGATAATAATATTAAAAACAAAGTGTGCACTGATCAGAGATGTGTTAAATGAACAATAAAAGCTGTGTGGGCTGACCTGTGTGAGTGTGGTTCCTATGAGGGGAGAGGGGGAATACAGGATAGAGTTTGACTAAGTAAGCAAGCCTGGGGTTAATCCAGTGTACCAGTTCACATAGTTAATGCAAGATGCAAATCAAATACGAAAATCTCATTCTACTATTGAATTAATAACACTATAGGTGAAAATATAACTTCATCTATATGTTCATGTCTGTTGGGGTTTAGTTTGTTTCCAATTCAGAAGCAGGTGTTGAATGTAGGTCTGAATACTGTTCAGAAGATTATAGTTTTCATGATCCCCAGACCTGCAAAATCACCCTGTGAAAGTTGTTCAGAAAATACCTAATTACAACTTGACGTGTTAATAAGACCATGATAAAATCCATACATTTTCTTCATAGAAAGCAGGGTTTCATTGGAGTCTGAATTCCATTTCTTCTCTCATTTTTTTTTTTTAATTTTTTTCGGTATGTGGGCCTCTCACTGTCGTGGCCTCTCCCATTGCGGAGCACAGGTTCTGGACGCGCAGGCTCAACGGCCATGGCTCACGGGCCCAGCCGCTCCGCGGCATGTGGGATCCTCCCGGACCGGGGCACGAACCCGTGTTCCCTGCATCAGCAGGCGGACTCTCAACCACTGCGCCACCAGGGAATCCCCTCTTCTCTCATTTTTAATTTAAAAAGTGAACAGATTTTCTATTCCAATGTTGAGGAGGAAATGCCTGAAAATTTACTACATCTCCAGGGCTAACTCTTAAAAATTCTTTGTATTTAATATGGCTTTGATGAACAATTTTTAGCCGGTAGAGCTTAATGACCAAAACAATTGAATATTATCTAAAGTACCTCTGATTTTTACAAGCAAATAAAAGCCAAAAGGAAAGAAATAGGCTTTAATATAATTATGCTTGCATGTGGAACCAACAGTATAATTAAGTATTTCAATTATTAGAGAAGTGGTTTCAACTACGTACCCTCAAACGTTGTGTATTTGTATTAAAAGACAAAGATGTAATGAGTCTTATTTTAAAATATATGATGAATTCTACCTTCTTATTTTAATAAGAATAAATATCCATTATTGCAAATAGTGTAACATAAAAATGCTTTACGGATTCTTTGGCTTCATGTTATGGTCTTAATGCAACATAATGAAATATGTGCATTGACCAATGCTGCAGTCTTTGAAACATACCATGTCTGGATAAAATATGCTTCATTCCAAAACAGATTGATATAAAAATGCATGCATACTATAAAAGAACAAAGACAAACTGTTTTCTAAAACATTAACTTTCTTATATTCACACATTTGGATATTGGTGAAAATAAACATTGAAAGCAATCTAACAAGCTGCCCAAACCTGCACAGTCCTATTGTATTCTAGCAGAGTGACAGATGTAAGACTGGAGAGTGAGCAATAGCCTTCCGAAGACATATTTTAAAAACCAGTGTTGCCAGAATTTTTATGAACTCTCTCATTGCTCAAACTGAAAGTAAAATAAAATTTAAAAACAAGGGACTTCCCTGGTGGCGCAGTGGTTAAGAATCTGCCTGCCAACTCAGGGGACACAGGTTACAGCCTTGGTCTGGGAGGACCCCACATGCCATGGAGCAACGAAGCCCGTGTGCCACAACTACTGAAGCCTGCGTGCCATAACTACTGAAGCCAGCGCACCTAGAACCCGTGCTCCACAACAAGAGAAGCCACAGCAAAGAGAAGATCGCGCATCACAATGAGGAGTAACACCTGCTGGCTGCAACTAGAGAAAGTCCACGTGCAGCAACAAAGACCCAATGCAGCCAAAAATAAATAAATGCATTTATTAAAATAAACACAAAATGTGTAACTGTTCTTAATTTTTTAATATATGCCATTTTGTTACACGATATCTGTTTGCTTCTGTCAATCTGTTGGCATAATTGAATCAATTCTCTTGAGCCTCAAAACACAAAAACTTATAATTTGGTACAAATCTGTAAAACAACTCATTAGCATTTCCATGGTGTAGCTACAAAGCATTGAAATAATCATGCTCTTAAAGAAAGTCATGTTAGGCTTGATTTTAGTAGATACAACAGGCTTTCCCAATTAAATTTGCATGTAAATACTTCACCAGTATTTGATGCTCAAAATTTAATTACAGTAGGATTCATTTTCCCATTAACTTTGTGGTTCTGCTTACTTTCCTTCCCACACCACTTCCCAAAAGCCCAGAGGAAGCATCCCTGGGGCTTATGATCAAACTGTTCTCTAAAATTTAAAGAAGCTTTTATTCCTTCATGTTTCTTAATACTCTGACTTTTGACCTCATTAATACTAAAACTCCGATGGAGTTCACAGGATAAGAAATAAATCTAGAATGAATTGAATAGCTACACTCAAGTACCAATTTGCAATCACTGAGTTCTCAGACAAGATAACTTACCACCAGTAATTTGTGAGCAAAACCATCCAGTTTAGTAAGTGTTAGACTGTCTTGCCTAATATAGACAAAAAAGATTATTTCTCCCCCATATCCTTATTTTATCTTTGGTTTACCGAGATATAATTTAAATACAGTAAAATCCACCCTAAAAAGGTATACAGTTCTGTAAATTTTGAAAACTTATACAGTCCGGTAAGCACTACCACAATCAAGATATGGAATATTTTCTCATCTCATAAATTTCCCTCATACCCCTTTATATTCAGTCACTTTCTCCCCATTCCCAGTCCCTGGCAAACACTGATCTGGTTTCTGTCTCTATAGTTTTGCCTTTTCCAGAATGTCAAATAAGTGGAATTATAAAGAATGTAGTCTTTTTTGCTGGGTCTTTCACTTAACATAACGCTTTTTAAATGTATCCATGTCATTGCATGTGTCAGTAGCTTGCTCCTTTTTCCTGCTGAGTAGTATTTCATTGTATGAATGAACCACATATCCTTTTTCCACTCCTCTGTTGGTGGACATTCAGGTTGTTTACAGCTTTCGGTGATTATGAATAAAGCTGCTGTACAGATTTACCTACAATTTTTTATCCAGGTCTATGTTTTCATTTCACTTGGGTAATAACCTAAGAGTGGGATCGCTGGGTCTCATGGTAAGAATATCTTTAACTTTATAAGAAACTGGAAAACTGTTTTCCAAGTCACTATACCAATTTATATTTCCACCAGAAATGCATGAAAATTCCAGTTACTCTGAATCCATGACAGCACTTGATATTGTCTGGTTTTGTTTGCTGGTTTTGATTGAAGCCAGTCTAATAGCTATATAGTATTGTCTCATTGTGGTTTTAATTTTATTTTCCTAATGACTAATGACGTAGAGTATCCTTTTATGTGCTTATTGGCCATTCATATATATTCTTTGGTGTCTGATAAAATATTTTGCCCATTTTCAAAACTGGATTGTCTTATTACTGAGTTTTAAAAGTTATTTATGTATTATGGGTTTTATATTTTCCAATTCTTTGTATATTCTGGAATGGGAGTTGTTTTTTTTTCAATTTTTTACATCTTAAGTGGAAATAAACACTATTTATGGGAAGACAACAATATACTATTTTCAGATGACAGCTGTATAAAACTCAAGTGGTCATAAGCTACTTAGGACCATCTTGTTTACTGTATACTAGTTCCATGCCTATGTCTTTCATCTAAGTATATATACATAGGAATACACACAACCTCTTCTGTTTTTGAAACTGTCTACAAATATAAGAAATGATTATTTATCAAATCAGTAAAATAAATAATTCTGTTTGCTTTTACTCTTTTCTTTTTAGACATTTGAATGATCTTCTGCTTTAACTAGAAATTCCTACATGATGATTGGAATAAAGGAAAATCAAACTTAACCGTGAAGTAATTCTCAGGAGAGAACATGATTTCATAAAATCTTCAGCTCAATTACCACGATAGCCAGGCTGTCAAAATCCACCTATAAATCACCTCTAGTTCCATTTTGACTGGATTCTTGCATTAATTTTACTTGCTGAATTTATTTCAATAGAAGGAAACCACTCCACAAAATTTCTGTAAGAAGCTTCCTTAAGTTTTTCAAAAAGAAGTCTGAATCAGGCTGAACTGTTGGTAAAAGAAAGAGATTCTGGTTCACATTTTAGTTTTTCATGTTAGGATCTAGTAGGAAACAAATAGAGCTATTCTAATGTACTGATACAGCACATAGAGAAACTCTAATGATACACCATTCTTTAGAACACTCATAATCTAGGATATGAATACACTTTACTAAGCATTCCTGCTTCATCTTTGATTAAATTTCCCTTTTCTGAAATATTACCAAAAAAAGAGAGATACAAGAGAAAGATATGTAAAGATTAGGGAAGAGAAGGAAGAATAGGAATAAACTAATGCCAATATTTATATCCTTTATCCATTACTTGGTCAGAGATCAAGACTAGTCAAGTATATTCTCCATAAATATTTCAAATCCTCTACTTCAAATCTCTGCCAAACATCTGTTGAACAGTCCAGTATATTCTAAGTGACGTATATTGTAGGACAAAAAAAAAAAAAAATGAGAAATGGGTCTTGGCAAGTGGCAAGTCAGCCAGTGAAATCAGTCCCCTATGGTAAGGAGGTGTTTCAGACATGGTTAAGGTGAATGCCAGCTTTTGAATGTTATGCCTTCAAGTTGAAGCAGAAGAGGGCCTGGGAGTATGAGATGTGCAGAAGTAAATGATCTCTTGGATCTCATCTGATTATGGGACATGGTGCTCATGGCATCTGCAGGTGTATCTGAGATGTGTGTATGGCAGAGTGGGTAGATATTAGACCCACTGTTTCCCTCATGACAGCCAAAGACTTTTTTAAAAAAACAAATTTAAAGGTGAGAAAGATGAAACAGAAGATCCACAGACTTCTAACTCCCTCCCTATACTTTTGCAAAGTTCCTACCTCAAGAACTTTTCTAATACCTGGTAGTATCAGAATGTTTATCAAAGAGTGTTTCATCCTGAAGTTCAATATAACTTTTTAAGGATGATTTAAAGTGATTAGTATTTAGATGTAGCTGTGGATTTTAACTTTGTATGAGGCCACTTTATATACTGGCCCACTTAAGAGTAGTCCAAGAAGGTTCCATTTCACACTGAATTTCTGCCTTCCATGGTCTATCTATATAGTGATTTCAGATTGTTAGGCAAACGTGGTACTCATCAATAAAAGAGAACTGTTTTTCCTGCTCTCAACTCTTCTTTCATATACTGAACTCTTCTTGTTTTCTAAACCAAGACAAGTACAACAAATCAAAAATCCCTCACAAAATAGTCAGTGTATAAGCTCTGGTAATGGAAATGTTACCTTCTGAATCTTGGACATTTAGGTCTCCTTCTGCCTGCCTCTCTTCCCCATTTAGAGCTTGTACATAAGATAGGTTTTGCATAACTACACAGAGAGAGCATGAGCATAGTTCCAGGGCTCTATCCTGGTGAACACAGATGGTATAGATGTGTCTTCTTCTCATAAAGCTGTCCCTTTCATGTATAACTATATTCATAGTTTGGATCTTCAAACCCTCAACCCCTTAGACAGATAAGAGGAGGGTCTGAGAATGTAGGGTAGGGATCATTGTACAGTAATTCATGTGTTTAGACAATATTTGAAATATTAACTTTTGTCTCCATCTGATAATTTCTCTTTTCCTCCCTCAGACTTAAAAAAAATCAGGTGTCGGGCTTCTCTGGTGGCACAGTGGTTGAGAGTCTGCCTGCCAATGCAGGGGACACGGGTTCATGCGCCGGTCTGGGAGGAGCCCACATGCCACAGAGCGGCTGGGCCCGTGAGCCATGGCCGCTGAGCCTGCGCGTCTGGAGCCTGTGCTCCGCAACGGGAGAGGCCACAACAGTGAAAGGCCCACATACCGCAAAAAAAAAAAAAAAATCAGGTGTCAGATTCCTTTAACAGGGCAGTATGCAATAGATTGAAAATCAAAATGAACACTATAAGTCTAGTTTTTATATGTCAAAAATGCAAATCCTTTGGTAGCTCTGGGAAGTCACAGAATAACTGAGAGTGCTCCAATTCCTGAGAAGCCATGCCAAAAGGAGCAGGGAACACTTTGAAAGAGAACTATGATTTTTGAGGTAATAGGGTATGATGGATCATGATGGCATCAGCCAATGCCTGAGTGAGCAGATGATTCAAGAGTCTTCCACCTCCAAGAACTACTTGGCACTATGTAACCTACTAGAAATTAGACACAACCCCTTGAAAACAGGAAACTCCAAGATAATGAAATTTAACTATTATCCTCATGTTTTGGGGCTTTAAAAGAGAAATTAAACTGTAAAGCCATATTATTTGCACATTCTTGTTTATGGACTGAGAGTCATACCTGCTCACTAAACTATATCGGACTACTAATCCAGTGTGTATAACGGAAACCCCCTTTCTTGAGGGGTAACTATAGGTAGTGGGTCTAATATCTTTGCTTACAGAGATAATCATATGTATGAGTAGAATAATGATCATTTAAATTAATCTTAACCTCTATAACCACTTCTCTATTTTCTTGAAATATGACGCTTTAATCCTGCAAATCCCAAACAAATGTATACATTTTATAACCACAAAAGTCGGGAATTGAGACGTCACCTGGTACATTGGGTCATGAGGCATTAGTTGGGACCACATATAAATCAGATATATGAAAATCTCCAAAATGCAAACATGATAGCCAAGTTGGAGGGAAAAAAATTTGATTCTAACATACTCCCCCAAAACTAATACATCATGCTACTGTAGTAAAATTAGAGGAGCATGAGGAGGAAGGGATAATTATAATGATAACAATAAGCAACAACAGGTAATTTTTAAGTGAGCATTTACTATGTGCCAAGCACTGTGCTAAGTATTTACAAACATTATGTTATTTAAACCTTGTATTAATTTTATATCCACATCCCATGCTTCTCATTACTCCTCCATATTGCTGTTTCCAACCACCAGCAAGCTCTAAACTGGTTTTCCAAAAAGGAGGAATCAACGTTAAGTGCCTCCAATGTAATTCAGTATTCACTTTGAAATAGTACATGTTAGTGCTGCCAGAATCAGAGGTGTTATTTTCAGTCCCGCTTCTTTAAGTGTCTCTGGATTTCTTGTCAAGGAAGCACTGATATTAAGGGGAAAATGCACCTTTAGGTTTTTGTTTGTTTGTTTGTTTGTTTGTTTAATTTAATGATTGCACAAATGGATAATAAATTATCCAGAGGACTTACTCTCTCATTCATATTCTTCCAGGCTAATAAAACAGATATCTACTTCCTGCATTTTACCTGGTGCATTGGTTAGAACATCTCCAAACTATGTATGTTAAGAATAGAGAGTTGTGGGTTTTATACTCCAGACATGGCTGAAGCATATCTGGGAAAGGACATCTCATCTGCACTCTTATTTTTATACTTGAAGAGTGGTTCTTCACATTATCAGAGTGAAAATTCCATCTGCTGCTTGCTATAGATACAGACTCAGAGAAGAAGCCACAGACCTTTACAAATGCTTGTTTGTTACAAGAAAATATATTTTCAGAATCCTCAAATATTGAACCAGGAAAGATTATAGAAAACTCTATGCCAACAAGACCTAGTAGAGATTACAAACATTCTACAGAGGGGAAAACAAAAGCATCCTGAATATCTGTATTGAGTAAACTGCCTCATTATTTAGTTTTGAAACACAAATAAAGATTTTTTTTCCTCTATTGTCTCTGGTATAGTTTCAAAGCCAGGCAGATAATTGGCGAGTGGGAGGGTAGAAAGCATGTAGTGTACATGGCAGGGGCACATGGAACTGAGGAGACTGGGGAAAGGCAAAAACAAATTTAACTTTAGGTTCTTTTTGCAAAAAAAATTTGTGACAATTTGTTAAATGAGAGGCAGTTGCACACACCTCCAACATCTCATATTTCTAAGCAGCTGAAATAGCATTTTAAGATATTAAATATGCATTGCAGGCTGTTTCTTCAGAAAGTCATTTTAACCTCCTCTTTCCATTGTCTGTCAAAATGAATGGTAAACAGCCTTGGATTTTTTCGGGAACATTTTGATCATCACAAATTCTCCAAACTATGGTTATTTATTTGTTTTCTAAATATGGAACAAAATGCATATAAAAGCCAGCATACACTGTGGTTGCATGGGAAATATTTGTTTATTGACTTTCCTTTTCAGATGTTCATGATACTTGATGTCAATATGGAGTAGAGATATAATTATAAAGATATGAGCATAATTATTATTTATATGTATTTGGATCTCCAAGCTACATTGACAATTATTTATTTATTTATTTATTTATTTTTGCGGTATGCAGGCCTCTCACTGTTGTGGCCTCTCCCGTTGCGCAGCACAGGCTCCTCCGGACGCACAGGCTCAGCGGCCATGGCTCATGGGCCCAGCTGCCCCGCAGCATGTGGGATCTTCCCGGACCGGGGCACGAACCCGTGTCCCCTGCATCGGCAGGCAGACTCTCAACCACTGCGCCACCAGGGAAGCCGGCCAATTATTTTTATATTCATTCTCTTTTACCTGTACCTCTGAGGATTATGAACTTGAAGAGCCTTCCAGGAGAAAAAGTTACTTTCATATACCCTTGCTTGTTTTGTTGTTGTTTTCCAGGATGGTATTTTACTAGACACAAAGGTGTGCATTGTTTGAATAATTTAGGACTATCCTAGGGCTAGTCAATTGTAAATAAGTCTGCTGTATGGATAAAACTGCCTAAAAATTGCAACTCAACATCTTAGAGTATGAAAAGGAACTGACTGACAACGTATTTTATACGGTTCTTCAAGTCATTGTTTAAACCAACACTTCCCGTTGGATTTTGTGAGGGTTAGAAAGAAGAGCATTAAGTTCTGAACTAACATGCAAATGAGGGCAAAGATTAAAAACATACTTGCCATAATTTTATAAAGGTAATTCTAGCCCTTGAAGAGGTCCTAAATCAACAATTGACCAAAGTTTACAGAGATGGCTTTGCTTATTGGGGGAATAACCTGTATTTGGGTTTGCTGTCATTTCCCACATTGAAGAGACCACCAAAAAGTAAAATTCAAGCAACTTAACTAAGAGTTGGCAAACTTTATTCTGTAAAAGACCAGATAGTAAATATTTTTGACTTTGTGGGCCAACTATTGTAACTCCTGACTCCGTCCTTACTGTTACTCATAAACAGCCATAGACAATATACAAATGGGCCTGGCTATGTTGTAATAAAACTTTATTTACAAAAACAGGAAGTGGCTGCATTTGGCCTGTGGACTAGAGTCTGACACAGTTTTAAAACCGAATACTCAAAATTTAATCATTCCCTGGAAAAAGCAAGAATCTTGGCTATTTTTTATGAAAACAAACAACTGTTTTAATTCAGGTACTTTTAGAGTATCACAACTCTAAAAGTTGTGGTATCAACAAATCCAATTTTCGGACTGAATTGATGGCTTAATATAGTCATAAAAGATGGTTGTAAAAATGGTAATTTTAATTTCCTATATGCTTTCATGTCTTTATTATTATTGTTATTACTGTTTCAGATTTCTAAATTACTTACTGTTATCTGACAGAACAGGTCTTTTTTCTTTTACCTTCCAGTGATTTCCTTTGTCAATCAACAACTTAATACAAAGCTTGGAGGGACTGAACCCACTCTTAGTGTTTAAAACCTTCTTGGAAAAAGTCCTTACCCACATGAATTATTAAAATACTGGTGCAAACAGAACAAGCTACTCAGGTACACACGCTCCACGGTGAAGGTATCATACTGAATTTAATTTACAAAATAAACTATGAAGAACAATTTTGGAAAAAGAGAAACTTTGTCCATTATGTATGGTTTCAAAGTGTGTCATCCTCTGATTCACAGCAGGGTACAACCAGCAACATATTAAATTTAATGTTTCTGCCTTCCACTTTTCTCCTTTCTTGATATTACCAGGAGACAGAGGGTCCTTTATTTGCATCTTCAGCTGCATAAAGATCCTGTTTAGGGTCCTTTAGTAGAGTCAGCCGAGAGCTTTAAGTTGTTTCGTTGGGCACCTGAATTACTGTGCCTTGATGCTCTCCTTATGCAGACTGTGACAATGTTTTCTTTACTTTATTACCTTGTTATCCCTTAATGTGTACTTTGCCCACTTACATTAGCAGAAACCCATTTCCTTCTTTCACTAACGATAGCACAACAAATATATTAAAACTTCTACAAGGGTAAGTAAGGAAGATCTACCATGTAGCTTGAACTAGGAAGGCACACTTTTTACTGCTGATTTAGACTCTTCCTTTGCCTACATTTCATTTACCCTCTACATTGCTGGCAAACAAAGAAATGTTGGAGAGCACTTTATGTGTTTCATTTATGGTGCAACACATTCTGTATCCAACACTAACCCACATTCCAGAATGTTAAATCTACCTGGCATCAAGCAGTTCATGCTTTGATGATTAATTATAATTCTAATAGAAAAGATAAACAACCTAACGCAATGGCAGAACAGTAAGCATACGTTGCCTTAATCATGGAGAAATTACTAAATCCTATTCATCACAGGTGTGTAGGTTTATGTTACCAGCATCTGCTGTGAATCACATGAAGTTATTATTTTCATTCTACAGCACCAATGGGTGTTTATGGAAATAACTGTACACTATACAATTTTGATTGTGCAGAGAGGAAAAATAGCTATTTGGAATGCAATTTGGACTGCAGTATTTCTTTTTCGTTGCCTCTCATTTGGCAGCTAATCCTACTCAGATATTATCATCAATATGCCATACAAAAACTTACATTCATCACTGGCACTTAGGCTTATTAACGAAACAGCAATTATATTGTTGTAGGAGGATTATGGGCATGAAGAAAACTGTGTGTTGCAATGTTTCCTTATTTACAGCACAATATGTTTTCTGTTGTAACAACAAGCCATAATGTAAACAATCTGTTTGAAAGTATGAGGAGTGTCATTGAAGGCTAAAGCAGCATTTTTATGAATATGCCCATTTGTAGACATTCTTTTAGAAAACTTTGCAACTCAGCATCTTCTAACATCAATTTATATTGCACACAAACTACACAGGAGTTTCAATTATAACATGCACTTTTACAAATTAATTAAGGTCCAAAATAATGCAAAACCCCACCTTTATTTTTAAGGTAATGTTTAGAGTTATCAGTACTCACTAAAATGGTATGTAACTTCCCCTCAGAAGCTAAAGGTAAGTTGCACAGCTTGGTAGTCCTTGCCCTCCCTGTTTGAGGCACCTCCAAAAGGGACCCAGCCTACTTGATTCCAGATCAGCTGGGAGCAGAAGAAAGACAAACAACTTCTCGGCATTACACCACCACTGCAGCAAGTTAGTCCACCATATTGATGTTCTCTTGATGATGCTCCATATCCATGACAGGGGAAAGCTCGTTCTTCCATGAAGAAAAATTCCTGAAGAGAGTCCAGCGGGAATACCCCTGCCTGCCACCCAAATTGTCGGTGCAGTGGGCTGGTTTGTGGAGTCCAGGAATGACATTTCCCATAGCCTGTTACATCATAGTAGACTCATTAAAGTGGACTAGTTAAGGTTTACAGATATTAATAGCACCAAAAGTGGCCAGATTTTATTTTATTTATTTTTTAACATCTTTATTGGAGTATAATTGCTTTACAGTGTTGTATTAGTTTCTGCTGTATAACAAAGTGAATCACCTTTATCCATACGTATCCCCTCCCTCTTGTGTCTCCCTCCCACCCTCCCTATCCCACCCTTCTAGGTGGTCACAAAACAATGAGCTGATCTCCCTGTGCCATGCAACTGCTTCCCACTAGCTATCAATTTTACCTTTGGTAGTGTATATATGTCAATGCTATTCTCTCACATCGACCCAGCTTTTCCTTCCCCCTCCCTGTGTCCTCAAGTCCATTCTCTATGTCTGTATCTTTATTCCTGTCCTGCCCCTAAGTTTATCAGAACCATTTTTTTTTTAGATTCCATAAATGTGTGTTAGCATACGGTATTTTTTTCTCTCTTTCTGACTTACTTCACTCTGTATGACAGACTCTAGGTCCATCCACCTAACTACAAATAACTCAATTTCATTTCTTTTTATGGCTGAGTAATATTACATTGTATATATGTGCCACATTTTCTTTATCCATTCATCTGTTAATGGACACATAGGTTGCTCCCACATCCTGGCTATTGTAAATAGAGCTGCAATGAACATTGTGGTACATGAACCTTTTTTAATTATGGTTTTCTCAGGGTATATGTCCAGTAGTGGGATTGCTGGGGCATATAGTAATTCTATTTTTTGTTTCTTAAGGAACCTCCATACTGTTTTCCATAGCACCTGTATCAATTTACATTCCTACCAACAGTGCAAGAGGGCTCCCTTTTCTCCACACCCTCTCCAGAATTTATTGTTTGTAGATTTCTTGATGATGGCCATTCTGACTGGTGTGAGGTGATACCTCATTGTAGTTTTGATTTTCATTTCTCTGATGATTAATGATGTTGAGCATCTTTTCATGTGTTTGTTGGAAATCTGTATATCTTCTTTGGAGAAATATCTATTTAGGTCTTCTGCCCATTTTTGGATTGGCTTGTTTGTTTTTTTAATATTGAGCTGCTTGTATATTTTGGAGATTAATCCTTTGTCCATTGATTTTTTTTACCAGTATTTTCTCTCATTCTGAGGGTTGTCTTTTTGTGTGTGTGTGTGTTTTTTTATAGTTTCCTTTGCTGTGCAAAAGCTTTTAAGTTTCATTAAGTCCCATTTGTTTATTTTTGGTTTTATTTCCATTTCTCTAGGAGGTGGGTCAAAAAGGATCTTGTTGGTATTTATGTCATAGAGTGCTCTGCCTATGTTTTCCTCTAAAAGTTTTATAATATCTGGCTTTACATTTAGGTCTTTAATCTATTTTGAGTTTATTTTTGTGTATGATGTTAGGAAGTGTTCTAATTTCATTCTTTTACATGTAGCTATCCAGTTTTCCCAGAACCACTTATTTTCTCCATTGTATACTCTTGCCTCTTTTATCAAAGATAAGGTGACCATATGTGTGTGGTTTTATCTCTGGGCTTTTTGTACTGTTCCATTGATCTATATTTCTGTTTTTGTGCCAGTACCATATTGCTTGATTACTGAAGCTTTGTAGTATAGCCAACATCATTCTCAATGGTGAAAAACAAACAATTTCCTCTAAGATCAGGAAAAAGACAAGGTTGCCCACTCTCACCATTATTATTCAGCATAGTTTTGAAAGGTTTAGCCATAGCAATCAGAGAAGAAAAATAAATAAAAGGAATCCAAATCAGAAAAGAAGTAAAACTGTCACTGTTTGCAGATGACATGATACTATACATAGAGAATCTTAAAGATGCTACCAGAAAACTACTAGAGCTAAGCAATGAATTTGATAGAGTAGCAGGATACAAAATTAATGCACAGAAATCTCTGGCACTCCTGTACACTAATGATGAAAAATCTGAAAGACACATTAAGGAAATACTCCCATTTACCATTGCAACAAAAAGAATCAAATACCTAGGAATAAACCTACCTAAGGAGAAAAAAGACCTGTATGCAGAAAACTATAAGACACTGATGAAAGAAATTAATGATGATACAAATAGATGGAGAGATATACTATGTTCTTGGATTGGAAGGATTAACATTGTGAAAATGACTATACCACCCAAAGCAATCTACAGATTCAATACAATCCTTATCAAACTACCAATGGCATTTTTCACAGAACTAGAACAAAATGTTGTACAATTTGTATGGAAACACAAAGGACCCCAAATAGCCAAAAGAATCTTGAGAAAGAAAAATGGAGCTAGAGGAATCAGGCTCTCCAACTTCAGATTTTATTTTTTAAGGACAGGATTGAGGAAGAGAACCTCAGAACTTCTTTATGGAATGAGAGTAAAAGTAGTCTTTTTTGATGAAAAATATACTTCCATAACCTGATTTAAATCTTCCACCAAATGGTTGTAAATATAAATATAGGACAAGAATCAATTTTATTGCAGAGGGGGAAAAAACACAAGTGAAATTATCATCTGCTGCTACTATACTTGTAAATAGCAAGTTGTAATGTTGGAAGGTATGAAAGTCACATTAAGTCCTTTCACCTGAATTAACTAGATGTATTGACATCATTGCAATTCTGCTTTAATTTGCATATATTAATAGCACTGTCGTATTGACTATATAATGGATTCAGAAAACAGCATGTTGTGACGAAAGGTGGGACTGGATACCAGGACCAGCCAATAAAACGCCCCAGGCTTTCTATTCAAGCTTCAGGCCACCTGAATTTGGATAAGCTGTTCCCTCAGCGTGACTAGAATTGCCGGTCCCATCCCAGGGATTCCTCAGAGGAGATAAGATGATTTTCAGATTTTTAATAAATCATAGAAGTCTTCAAAAGATGAAAACAGGTCTATATAAAATAATAATGATTATAATTTCTTCTTTTATATTTAAAAATTATAATTGCAAACTTGCATTTTATTTTAAAAACATGTCACTGCTGTGTGGTCCAGATGTTAGGTTGATGTTCACACTATTAGCAAGAAGTGATTCATTCTCCACGTGTGATATTACAGTTCTCAGTCTATTTACTCCTTCAAGACTGCAAAATCCTGCTGACTTTTCACACTTTTTGAATAGAAGAAGGTATATATATGAAAAATAAAATTATCACTTCTTAAAAAAGAGATGTAGAATATTGATTCAGAGTAGCTTTTCTCCAGAGTGACTTTCCTCCAATTTTAGGCTGATTGTTCTTTCAGCTCTCAATTAATAGAATTGATTTAATTTATATTTAAATAAGCTATTTGAAAGAAGACTTTTTTAACAACCCCAGATTTCTTTGATTGTTAAGTGCTCTACATTTTTCTCCTAATAAATATTATGTAATTTTACCTTATTTTTATGCAGGGATTTCTACTCATGAATATTTAAGGAAAAAACATAATTTTGTTATTATTTTTTCAGTCTTGTATATATATATATATATATATATATATATATATATATATATATATACAATATGTGAGATTTAATTAATGTTTTTAGCGAGTGACTTTCTTCTAAGAGGAAATTGTGCATTTGAAAGCAAGATTATTTATCCACACATATACAAGTTACTAATTGGCATACATCTTTGATTCTTAACCCATGGGTTGGTATTATGATTATCTCTATTAATAGATTAGGAAATTGAGGCAGACAGTGTTTATGTAAGCTGCCAAGGTTGTACGGCTTGCAATTGAGAGAACAAGAACTCAAACTAAGGCCCTTGGACTCAGTGTTTTACGCATCCTCTATATTGTCTCTCTGGGTTATTGGCCTGAGAATACAGAAGAAAGTGGATACCATTCCTTTAAGATGAGGAAAGGTATAGGAGGAGCAGACTAGTGAGGAATAAGACATGGGGGAGAAAGAGAAGAAAGCAAGTGTTTGCATTGAGATATGCTAGGATTGAGGGGAGAGTATAAATTGAATTGTGTCCCCCTCAAAACCTGCTAAAGTCTTAACCCCCAATACTTGTGAATGAGACCTTATTTGGAAAAACGTCTTTGCAGATGATGACGTTAAGATGAAGTCCTTTAGTGTGGGCCCTAATCCAACATAAATGTGACCTTATTAGAAGGTGAAATCCTGACTTAGAGACACAGAGAGAATGTCATGTAAAGATGAAGGCAGAGATTAGTGTGATACATCTACAAGTTTAAAAAAATAAAATAAAAATAAAAAACACCCACAAATCCCAGAAAACCACATGAGGCATGGACCAGATTCTCCCTCACAGCCCGCAGAAGGAACCAACCCTGCCAGCATCTTGTTCTCAGACCAGTAGCCTCCAGAAGTGTAAGACAATACATTTCTGTTGTTTAAGACACCCAGTGTGGTGCTTTGTTACAGCAGCCTTAGGAAATGAGTAAAAGGGCCTATACTCACTAAGTAGAATGAGTTAAACAGGCAGTTGTATATATGAGACTAAGTTTATGGGAGAAGGCTGGGCTTGATGCTATTTGAATAAAACTTATATGCAATAAAGTTATATCAAAATAAGGCACACAAGTCTACAGTTATTTGTTATGAAAGCCTGATTTTTAATTACAAAATAACCTATATCTGTACATATTTTTCCCTGTAAAATTAATCTCACTTTTTTCACATTAAGCCTACTGGAAGCTAGCTTAATTTTGACCTAGCCCTCATTTCTGTTACTCCTATCTTCCTTTTAAGACCAACATGAGAACTGCTTTGAAAACATATTACTATATGTAAGTATAAGAATTTAGTATTTGTTGAACATCTACTATGTACGAGGGACTACATTGTGCACGCTATGTGCATATTCTTACTTTAATTTTATCACATCTCTTAGTTGCAAAAGATAAATGAGAATTTTTTGCAGCTATCCAATTTACAGCCAAGTAAATGAGACAAAATATTAATATGTGTGATGCTAAGCACATGGTAGGTTTTTCGTATATGTTTGTTTCTGTGCCTTTATGGGTGGGTTATTAACCGTAAGAATTAGTAATATTATCAAGAATGTATCAGTATAAACAAAATCGTAATAGGCACGTGTCTATCTTCTGGCATAAGATTGAAAGAAGTGTGTGTGTGTGTGTGTGTGTGAAGCTTCTTAGTTGTAATCAACAATTTAATTTTGAATGATAGGAGCAGAAAAGGAATTTATTTTAAAGCTATTTAGCTAGATGAATTGACAGGAGAACGATAGAATCAGAACCATGAAATCTATGGAATCAAACTCAACCTACAAAACCATGTGCAGAATTCATCTGGTAAGAAAATTACTGCTACCTTTGGTTACCAATCACCAGGTATTATGGCTTTCTCTTCTGCCATGACTTGCGTGGAAAAAATTCTGCAGAATTCACCACTGCTGCTTGTGTTCTGGGAGAGAGATCCACGGACCCTTTTCTGATGCCATTATCTTCTGGATCAAAGTCAGCACAAATGAGACATTGGCAGAATCTAGATCATGTGTCTGAGTCTCTGTTACAATCTGGCATGTTGAGCTACTTTCATAAGGAATGTTCCCTTACTCCCAACAGTTTCCTTAAGGTGAAGTATTCCCAAATATATAAAGGAAATGTGGGTGGTACATGGTCATAGGAATGACACAGCACACTGTGGCAGAGACTGTGTCTTATTGGTCTGTATAACCCAACACCTAACCACACCAACCTACCAATAAAATGTAAAGGACACAATTTAATAAAATCAAATAATATGAAACATGAAGAATAATAACACAGATTTAGTGAACTTTTTATGATCCACTTAAGAGTTATTCAGAAAATTTTATTATTTATTCAAACTTTAACCAAGGATCACAATTTTGAAGCCATGCTAAATATCATAGTTGGACTTTTATGTACGAGCAGGTTGGTTCTGTTTAATCCAATACTGGATGACCAGTTAGATTGAGATGTATATTCAAAAATGTAAGCATTTTGTTCATTTAATGAATAATTGTGGCAAGTTTATTAAAAAATATTATTCTCTGGCCCCTGAAGCAGTAATTTCTCATTTGATTTCAGTTATCAAGGAGATAAAGCTAAAGCAAAATCCCTGTAACATCACTCACATGGGATAGAAAGTAATTAATAAGTAGATCTGGGGCAACGTTTTGGCCAAACACTGAAGAACTAACCAATTAACAGAGCATCTCACTCTGGTCTCTAAACATCAATCATTCATTATTTAGCATATATTTATTGAAGAAATACTCTAATCTGCCAGGCATGCTATTGGAGCTGAAGGTATATCCTGTATAAAAAAAGTGAAACAGCATTACATTCCCAATTAAAGGGCAAAAACATGTAGAGAAATTCTACTTCCAAATAAATGTTATTCAAGTTCTAGAATGTTGAGCTAATCACGCAGTTATTTTTGATTAAATTATTATACATGTTTCTATGTCACTCCAGATGTAATTGTCAAGTACAGCTTGCATCTCTCTACTCTTTGCCATATCCTTTCTTTTAGTCTCTCCTTCCATATGTTTGTCTCTCTCCTGCCTGTTGTTTTCTATTTCTGTCTCCATTAAAAAGAGAGAGAGAGAGAGAATAAAAAAAAAGATACCACTTTGCCTGCTGCACACTAAACTGAATAAGGAAATAATACCCACCAACTTTATCTCTTGGCACCATTCTTCCTGGTAATACATAGCATGCTACTAATTTTCAGGGGATTAAAATACCCTTGCCACCTGACTGTAATCTTTCCTTTTGTATGTGTTTTTCACTGTTTCATAGAACTTTCAAACTATAGTACTAGAAAAAGGAAAGAAAATCTAATCCATTCTTTGTCTTCTTGTCTCCTAAATGACAGGAGATTAGAGTATTTGTCCACTGCTCCATATTGAGGTTATGTTCAATGCCATTAACTCCTCTTTCCAGCTGTACTTTTGCAATGGCCAGGGGGACAAGAATTAAAGAATTTGTCGGGGAAGAAAGTGAACCAAATCATTACTTGAGGTAACATGCCATCTATACAAGGTGTGTCTGAACTCATGTGGTGCGTCCATCACAGTAGCATCTGAAATCAGAGTTAAGCCAAGGGGAGGTCAAGTACAGATTCTGTTGTGACTTTTGATGCAGCAGTTAATTCTAGAATTTCTCTGACAGTATTCATCCAGCCAATAGCTGGTTTTGCCAAGCTTTCCTCCTTGCTAGCTAACTAGGAAAAGGGAGGGGCAGTTGTATCACAAGCTTGGGCAGAACCATGTGTTTGGGAATAGTAATCATCTTGTGTGATAGCTTTCAAGTCCTGAAAGACTATAAATCCAATCAAACAAAAGCATCACTGGAGACACTAGACTTAGGGGTTTACAGATATTTTCTGTCTACCATCTGAAGTATTTGTTCCTACCTTCATGTCAATGGCCAGATGCCAACTCTGTAGCAAGTGTCAAAAAAAGGGGTGTGGTGTAATTTAGAATCCTGGGTGTCTGAAGTCACCACCAGTTTTGACCCATACTTTATTTACCACGTTTAAGTACAAATTCTGGGGACTAATTCCTGGAGTGTTTTTAGGAGCTAGACAGTCATCTGTGAGTGAGGTGAGGACACTGTAACAAACAAGCTCACCTATAGGGGGTAGCAGCTAGTCAGCTCTGATCCAATACTGCCTTGTGGGGCTGAAGAGACAGGGATAGTGGATCAGTGGATTTTTCAGGGTAAAACAGAATATTTGAAATATAAATCAGAATATTTATGGGAAAATCTCCCAATTTTTAAATTTAAAAATGTTTTAAAATGTTGCTAAAACTTTTCTTAATTTTTAAAATGTCGGCAGATAATTTTAAGATATTTTAAGTCTGCAAAACAAAACACATGTATAGGCCAAGTTCTTAACTGTTAATACAAACATGTTTATTTTTTTTTCTTTTTCAAGTGAGAGGTAACGGAACCTCCTATTTTTCTTTTTTGCTTATCCTTAGAGGAGGGAAGCAAAGTATCAAAATTTTAACCTAATCCTTTAAATTAATGCATATGCCTTCAATTAGTATCTCTGAAAGTTCTAAAACATCTGATCTGTTTTAGGACAACCAAAAAAAAAAAAAAGTACTTTTTGAGAACGTGTGTCAAGATAAAGCTAACATTAACAAAGAAGTTTACAAAGTTACCTAATCTAAACTCAATTCAATTCAAGAATATTCAGTCGAGGTATATATTTTTATTTTCTTTTTCCTCAGGTGAATACATAAAGCTTTCATATGCCCAGTGTTTCCTTTGAACCTATAATATAGACAAATGCCTATATTAAAAATTGATGAGTACTTCACTATATTCTGATAGCCCAATGATTTTATCATCTTGTTTATCCATGTACACTTCTATTCATTTAAAAACTTTTAGAATTCCTAAATTCATTTAGAATTTAGATATTAAAGGTTTCTTTCAATGTCATGGCACTAGACATATTCTGATGCTTCTCTTTGATAATATTCAAAACAGTAACTATAAAATGTACATTTTTCATTAGTAAATTATACCCACTAAGTGACTTTTTTTTGATGAGACAATGTTACCAGAATATACTAAACCAGGAAAAAGGAAAATGTGATGGTAAAAATGACAACTGAAACAGACTCTTAGCAGTCGTGACACCAATAGATGAGGTTATAATGTGAACCTACTATCTCAGGTTTGACCCTGAATCAAATTATCTAGAAATGTGTCCAATACCATAAATATAATCAGAAAATCTATTGAATATAAACCACATAATATATTTTCCAATAGACTTTCATCTGCATAGTAACTTAATCATACAGGGGAAATCTGAGTGAATTCTAAAAAACTATGTAGCTCTTTCTAATACCCAAAAGCCCTGTACAACATGATACATCTCTTTGTGTGTAATTTGACTACTATCTTACTAAGTCATGGATTCATGTAACAAAACAAAATAAAATTTCATGATTTCTTTCCATCTTCGCTTTTATTAAAATTTACCTACTATGGGGCTTCCGTGGTGGCGCAGTGGTTGATAGTCTGCCCACTGATGAAGGGGACACGTGTTCATGTCCTGGTCTGGGAAGATCCCACATGCCGTGGAGCGGCTGGGCCCGTGAGACATGGCCGCTGAGCCTGCGCATCCAGAGCCTGTGCTCTGCAACGAGAGAGACCACAACAGTGAGAGGCCCGTGTACTGGAAAAAAAAAAAAAATTACCTACTATGTAAATTCTTATGATCAATTTCCCTTGATTTGGATAAGCTTGAGTGTTACTATATATACATACATATTAAACGTTCCCAAAATGATCTTTACTAAATATCCACTAAGCCATTATTCATTTTATAAGTTGTTACTTTCAGAATTAATGTCAAAATGGCTACACGTATAGTTTGGTGGCTATTGCTAAACAATTAAAACTTCATGGAAGACAGTGTCTTCAAAAGTACTTAAGTTTGACCTTCGATCTAATAAGAAAATAATTGATTGGGGTTAAAGTTATGCTATATCTAAATTTTTCCTCCTAAAAGCTGAAAAATTCAGCTTTGTGCCATTTGACTTCAATAACATAACATTTCTTTCTTTCCTTTCCTTCCTTCTCTTTCTTCCTCTTTTCTTTCCTTCTTTCTTTCTTTCTTTCTTCCCTTCTTTTTATTCTCTCTCTTTTCCAGTTTTATTGAGGATAATTGACAGATAAAATCATAATACATTTAAAGTGTACAATGTGATAATTTGATGTACTTAGACATTGTGAAAGTATTCCACCATCAAGTTAATTGACACATCATCCATCACCTCACATTTAAGTTCTACTCTATTAACAAAGTTCAGTTATACAATGGTGTTATCAATGATAGTCATCATGTTATCTTTTCAGACCTTATTCATCTTATAACTGAAAGTTTATACCTTTTACCAACCTCTCTTTTTTTCTCCCATTCTCCAGCCCCCTGGAAACCACTTTTATACGTTTCTGTTTCTGTAAGTTTGACTCTTTTTTTTTTTAAGTTTCCACATATATGTGATACATGAAGTATCTGTCTTTCTCTATCTGGCTTATTTCACTTAGAATAATGTCCTGCAGTCTCATCTATGTAGTGGCAAATGGCAGCATTTCCTTCCTTTTTAAGGCTTTACAATATTCCATTATATAAGATCAATAATTTTCTTCATTCATTGGTCAGGTATGGAAACAACCTAAGTGTCTATCAAAAGATGCATACATAGCAGTTTTTTAAAAGAAATTTGAATCATAACTGCTGGCCTGGTTGTTCCCAAACTTGTCTACATTTTGGAATCACCTAGAGAGCTTCAAAAAATACTAATGATTTGGGTCCATCCACAGAGATTGTGATTTAATTGGTTTGGGAAGTGTCCTAAGATTTGGAACTCTTTAAAAGATTCCCGGAGGATTGTAATGTGCAGACTAATTTAGAAACCATTGACAATTGGTTTCCTGAGCATTGGCAATCTTGCTAAGTGCCTGTATGTCAGAGAAAATGTTAATTGCAGAAAGATATTTTAAAGAGTACAGGATCATGGCTGAAAGGGCTTCATAGAAGTAACTATAAAAAGAAGTTGTAAAAGAAAAGTGACAGGGGTATGGGAGGCATGGTTTGAGATAGTAGCCACAAAGAAATCCTATGTGTTCCAATAAATTTGGAGCCATAAAACTTTCTTCCTTCTGGTTGAAGCCTTAGGTTATCCACATAACTGTGAGAAAAAAACACTAATTCCTATGGACCAACTGAGCACAGTATTTTGAGAAAATGTAGATAATAGTTCTATAAAGACATACCATATTTATTAAAACATTTCATTTAATGGTATTTAACTTAGATGGCTGTATACCAGGAGGATAATAATTACTTCAGTGCTTAATGTACTGGGAACCACATTACTGCAATTCTATACAAGAAACAAAGTGTTGAAAGAAACAGCTTTGTATGCAGTGTAAGGTAAATGAATATTTTATTGTGTACCCTGGGTGCCTGATAAAAATGTAATTTTTTGGTTATCATTAATTCAATACCAAGGATAATGTAATAAGTACTTGCGGGTATCATGTCACAATTGTTTCTTTTTCTTCTACACAGCTTGAAACTCAGTAGGTAAGGACCAAGCAACTAACAATGAAGAATTTGACATTTATTCATTATCCACCATTATTTTGTTGTCCCTCGAACCAGATAAATTATAAAGGGTATTTTAACAACTTCTATTTCAACTAGTAATAAGGATACTACAGTTCAGCACACAAATGTGTTATATCCAATGGAACTGAGTCTTTCGAAGTAGCTACAATTAGACACAAACTCTAAACTTTAGGAAACATACGTACATTTATTTACACATTTTCAGTTTGGAGAAAAGCATTGAAAAGAACAGTGTAACTCTGTTGCTGTATTTGACACTGACCTCACCAAGCTGACTTATACTTCTGTGCCTTTTCCAGAAGTCTACTTCTGAGAGCTATCACTCATTTGTAAATATAAACTCGGGCTCATCAATTAAAAGTATACACTATTGAACAAATTTACATAATTATACCCCATACATAAATTGCTAAGATATTTTCAATCATGGTAGTTTTATGTTATCTGATCGACACTCAGTGAATATTTGTCATATGAGTGAAAACCTAGAAGAGACCAGAGATCACCTAATCCATTTCTTTTAATTTTTAGATGAATATGTCAAGCATTAATTCAACAGATATTTATTGAGAATCCACTATTAAATGCAGATGTAGAAACTGAGACGCAGAGAACCGAGATGATTCACCCAAGGGCCAAAATGGGACAAAGGGCTAGGATACTTGGCCTCCAGTTCAAGGGTGTCTATATCCATCACTACCACCACTGGCACTTGCTACTGGATCAACCTCCTCAAATTATTTTTTCAACATTTTTTAATTAAAAATTCAAATACACTGTTAAACTCAAAGACATTAAAGTAAATTTGTTGTTGTTGTTGTTGTTGTCACACCATGAGGTTTATCTTGGTTCCTCAACCAGGGATTGAACCTGGGCCACAACAGTGAAAATGCCGAGTCCTAACCACTGAACCTCCCGGGAATTCCCTAAGTAAATGTTAAAGTGAATATTCAATTCATGTATATGAATTGATTTCTACAAATCCATTTCTACAAATGGATTTCTACCATTTATAACTATAGTATGGACTAGTGTGGCTGACAGAGAGAGGAACCTAGCAAAGTCTATATGTTAAAATTCTTCTCTGTGTCTCACTGTCTCTGCCTGGTCCAGGAAACATATATTTACCAAACATTTGCTTTTCCATATCCATGCCAATATCTTTCCTCCCCTTTGAATTTCCAAACTCCTATGCCCAACATCCTCTTTTCTCTTTAGGTGAAGACACTGTTTAACATGAAGATTTCAGCCATTTTGGTGAATTATTCAGTTTTTCTGGGTCTCTTCCATGTACACATGTAATTAAACTTTGTTTTATTTTCTTCTGTTAATCTGCCTCATGTCAAGTTAGTTCTTTGGCCAGCCAGAAGAATCTAGAAGGGTAGAAGAAAATTTCTTCCTCCCTGACAATTAGTAGTAAAATCTTGCTTGGTTTATTCAGGATGCACTCTGTTGCTATCCTTCGTCACAAAATCCCAGTTTTGTTCAGGTTTCCCCCCTTCCTCACACAAGTGTTGAGCCACACCACCTCCTAGAAAGTGTCTAGTTGGTCTAAGGTAATCCCATCCCAGTGAATACATCAAGAGGGCAAAAAAATGCTAGAGAGTTTTTTAGCAGAATTCTTCCTGGATCATTAAGAAGAGATTATATAAAAAGTTCATTTATCTTTTACTCTTTGACATGTACAGAACTGAGAACGGTTACTATTTCAGCTATTTCACTACCAGCCTAAGATACATAGAGGCTACTAAATCTGAGAGCACCTCAGAATAACGAGTGGCTGGATTAAATCAGCCCTGAAGGATGATCTACCTCTCGACTTCTTGAATTATATGATGCAACAAACTTAAGCCACTTGAGTTAGATTTTTGCCAGCAAAATAACTGATATGAACTCTCAGGATGCGATATGGAGGTAGAGATGGAAGGAATCAGGGGAAGAACAGCCCATTCAAGGGGACCAACAAGTGCAAAAAAATCACTGATGATGACATTCAGTCATCAGGAAAGATGGTGTTATCAATGAAAAGTTAAAAGCGGACAGTAGGTTTGGGGAGAGTGGTAGAGGATAAAGTTACATGGTTTAGCAAGGACTAGACTACAAAGGTACTAAAAGGCAATTGTCAGGAGTTTGGCTTTTATTTTTATGATGGGAAAACATTGACAATTCTAATTAAACAGTAAATTGACATAAAATGTGTTTTTAAAATTTCATTCTGGTACTTCTGTGAAGAATACATAATAAAGTAAACCTTGATTATAATAACACTTAATCCATATTTTTAAAAAGTCATTAAATGATTCAGATAATGTAATATTTTTCTTTTTTTCAGATAATGAAACTTTAAGGCAAAATTAACTAATAAGTGAAGAGGATCATTTTATATTGCTATAAGGCATACTTGCCAATCTAGATATAAAAATGATAAACATGTTCTGAACATCATGGCATCAAAATATAGAGATAAAAATATGATTAAAATTATGAAGAGGTATTTACAGAATCTCTCAGTCACTGCAAGATCAAATATACAAAACTTGTGAGCTTAGAGAGTATTTGAACAATATTATTAATCATGCTGCTTTTAAAAAAGGGATAATGTCAGGGAAACCACAGACCAAAACTGCCCACTCTGGCCAGGCACCACAGTAATCACTTGCATGAGTTATCTTACAGCAGGAGATCTGGTAAGGAACTCGGAACTACCACCAACATGTTCCTCGGTAAGGAACAAGCTACCACCAACTGAAAGAATTTGGGAAAGGTCAAAAGGAAAGAGGAGACACCAGTCCATATGTCCTACCAACCTCCCAGAATCCTTCTCACTGGAATCCATCTTGGCTGAGTGATGGGCGTGCCACCAGGAAGGACCTCGAGTCAGAATGACTGGCCAGGGCTTCCCTGGTAGGGCAGTGGTTAAGAATCTGCCTGTCAGGGCTTTCCTGGTGGCACAGTGGTTGAGAGTCCGCCTGCCGATGCAGGGGACACGGGTTCGTGCCCTGGTCCAGGAGGATCCCACGTGCCGTGGAGCAGCTGGGCCCGTGTGTCATGGCAGCTGAGCCTGCACATCTGGAGCCTGTGCTCCACAACAGGAGAGGTCACAACAGTGAGAGGCCCGTGTACTGCAAAAAAATAAAATAAAATAAAAAATAATCTGCCTGCCAATTCAGGGGACACAGTTTCGAGCCCTGGTCTGGGAAGATCCCACATGCCATGGAGCAACTAAGCCTGTGTGCCACAACTACTGAACCTGTGCTCTAGAGCCCATGAGACACAACTACTGATGCTTCGTGCCACAGCTAATGAAGCCTGCACACCTAGAGTCCATGCTCCACAAAAAGCGAAGCCACCACAATGAGAAGCCTGCTCACCATAATGAAGAGTAGACCCTGTTCGCTGCAACTAGAGAAAACCCACACACAACAATGAAGACACAACACAGCCAAAAATAAATAAATAAATAAATAAATAAATAAATAAATAAATAAATAAATATATATATATATATATATATATATATATATATATATAAAGAATGGCCAGAGACAATCCAGGAACTAACCCCATTACCATAAATCCTGAGACTGTGAGCCACATGGCAGAGAAGTTCTCCTGGGCTTCCTTACCCTGCTGCTCTCCTCCTGGGTGCCCCTTTCCAATAAAGTCTCTTGCGTTGTCAGTAAGTTTGTCTCCTTGGATAATTCATTTTCCAAGTGTTAGACAAGAGCCCACTCTAGAGCCCAGGAAGGGGTCCCCCTTCTTGAACCAATAATACAAATTTATATTTTCTTACATAAAGGAAGTCTAGAAGTTGTCAGTTTAATGCTAGTCTGGTAACTCAATTATGACTTTAAGGAACACAGTTTTTTTTCTTCCCCATATTCTTAGTTTTTTGCCTCTCTTATTAATGGTCACAAGATGATGGCTGTGCTTTTAGTCATATTCCAGTTCTAGACTGAAAGAATGGCAAAGAATAAAGGCTACAACAGCTATAGTTGTCAAAGTAAAGGCTTTATCACACACCTCTTAACAGATAAAGGGGTCATGTGACCACCTCTGGCTGCAAGGGGGTCTGGGAAATTGATAATCTAGCTTTCCAGGGCATAGTTTCTACCTCATACATGAATTTACAGCAGGATATTTATCATTTTACTCAACCTAAAATCTTCCAAGCATCTGTAGAACACAATAGTTATCCATATACCAGACCTCTACTTTCCACAGTGAAATATATTTTAATAATGAAACAAATAAAACACACAATTAAAAAAAATAAAAAACCTAGATCCCAGAGTAACTATGGTTCAAATAAAGAAATCTAAACTATCACAACTTAGAGCCTTGCCTAGCTTCTGTCTCTTTAAGATTTTTTTTTTAATAATAAGAAAAGCTTGAAAACTGCCATTTTAAAGTTGTAAACAGTTATTCTTCAAATTGAGACAAATTTACTTTTGTGAAAGCAATTTGAGAGAGTTGTCCAGTTACACAGATGTAAAGAAAGGAAAGTATCTCTCTGTTGCTCTTGGACAAAACACCATTAAGTGACCATTTTCTTAAACTCCAATGTTACGTGTTCTGGTTTGATAATGTAAATTGCTTTGAGAGGCAACTGACCACAGCAGTAAGTGCCTTCATGTGGAGGTCCCTGGAAAATAATTTAATACCTGTTCATTAGAACCTGTTTGATAGGAACCTAAGAAAATCTCTTTAGTACACAGAGTCATAGTTCTTCAAACCAGTAGAAGGGAGCTCAAGTAAATTTTGTTTGAGAATTTAAAAGAAGAGTGAAATGATAGCTTACATGCAGGTAGGTTAGGCCTGTTTTTTGCTGTTGTTGTTATCGTTGTTTTTCAACCTATAGTTCACTACCAAGTGTACAGATACAAGAAACTGTGTTATTTTTAAGACAGGACCTTTATCTCTCTGGTACATGGCTGGAATTCCAGTGCTTGAAACCGTGCTGCAGACACTAGCTAGTGTGAGTGCTTAGACTATTAAATTAATAAATGAACAGATGAACAAAGTTATAAAAAATGAAATAGAAAATACTCTGTCCAAGACTAGTGGGGTGCAGCCAAAGCTACAATTTGTGGAAAAATCCATAAATTTAAAAGTTATAATTATTTTTTAATTGAAATTCAATGAACTAAGCATGCTGTTTAAATATTAGAACATGATGTAACCTTAAATAAAAAGTTAAGATAAAAAAGTATGTGTAGAATGAGATCTTAATGATATAAAATCAGGTTTATTTATAAAAATGAATATAATAAAAGGATGTGGTTAAAGGAATAAAATACAACCAAATATAACAGATACTAATCTTATTTATGGGAATCCTATTTTATGTTTTATCACTTCGGTTGAAAGTTTACAAACATTTAAATAAACTCTACAATTAAATAAATGATTTTTAAAAAAATTTAGCACATGAAAATATAGTATAGAAATAGAATTTTAGAGATTATTTAGACCAATCGTCCCATTTACAAAAAAAAAAAAAGATTCTGAAAGCATAAAAATAAAGTAGCTTGTTCAAGTCAAATACTTTCTAGAGACAGAGTTGAGATGAGATAGTTTAATTCAGCAAATAATTTGTAAGAGTCTTTATGTACCAGGCATCATGCTGAGTGTTGGTGAGGCAGGAGATAGATGGGCTCCAGGCTAGACCTTTACAACCAGCCTCCTGTTTATAATTACAGGTAGAAATAACAGCAGGAACAGGGTAAATAGCTGGACTTCATCTCCGGTGGACACTCTAAGATAATAGTAATGGTAGGGGCAGAGATGAGCTAAGCCTTGCTTGGGCAAAAGATCAAGAGGTCACATATTTCTCATACTTGGGTTCAGGGAGACCTCGACTGCACATGTGCAGAAAGGCTCCTTGGAGGGTCTAAAAGGGAGGGCCTTGAGTCAAAGAACAAGCAAGATGATTGGCCAGAGGAAAAAAAACCGGGAAGACTACCCCTTTATAAATGATTTAAACTTTCCAAAGGCACGACTTTTTCTCTGAGCTCACTCATGTGTCTGTCAGCGTGCAATCTATTTTTGTAATAAACACCTTACTTTCCTCTCTACCTTCCATCTCTTTGTCAGAATTATTTTTTCAAGGCAGACAAGGACTGGGGTCCAGACTCTAGCCACTGCCCTTGTGGCCTAGTGGTTAGGACTTGGCACTCTCACCACTGTGAGCAGGGTTCCATCACCAGTCAGGCAACTAAGGTCTTGCTTCCAGCTGCTGCTCACTGCTGTCTCTCAGAAATCACTGGAATACAAATTGATCCTATCCTCCACGTATGTGAGATTCTAGTGAACAATTTAGATAAACAACTAGATTAACATCTGATATGTGATATAATATAAGAAAAGACAGGGTGCTATGGAAGAGGATAAGTCATTCAAGCTGAGAGCAAGCATATGACATAGTTTGGTCTATCTCCTTCTTAACATCAACAATTCTTTCCAAAAATCAGATGCACTGAACAATATCTCTAACCAACAGCCTCTTTTCCATTATCAATTATGTTTTGCATGGTAGTAATGAACTGCTTTCCACAACATGTCTGCATAACACTATATCCCCACATTCCTTCACTTAAAAAAGTAAGCATTTATTTCTTGCTCACACACATTTGTGTATAGATGGGGATTTGGTTAACCTGGGCTGAGATGAACAGGGGTTGGTTCAGACTGTGGAGTGAACCCAGCTTGCTCCATGTCTCTCATGGTTCTGAGACCACCAGCTCTCCTAGACCTTTTCATGAAGAAAGCCAGTATGGCTCAAAAGACCAAGACCAACCATATAAGTTCTTCTGTGTTCTGTTATATAATGGTCAGTAAGGTATGGCCACAAAAGGGAATCGAGTAGAAGCTCAAGAAAACAAAAAAATTATTATATCACAGGTCTTAGATACAGCAGGCACACAGCATGCCATGTAGGGCCACAGGGAGACACCTAAGGGTGGTCAGGAGGCAGAAAGCAGGAAACAGAGGGAAAATGAGGCTAAGGCAGGGTAAACAGTTGAGAATTGGCTAATCTGAATATTCTGACTGGCTCAAAACTATAGTGATCCCTAGTTGGGGGTACCTAGTTCTGGGATGTTTAAGGCAGAAGACTATCTCTCCAAAGGTGTAAGGGCCAGAGAGAGGAAGTAGACTCCTTTGCATATCAAAGGAGCCTTCAGGCTGGGCCCTTTCCTATCTCTAAGAATTGGCTAACCCACGAAGGGGCAGTCTCTCCCTAGCCAGAAGGGAGTTTAAGATGCCAAAATATCATAATATACAGAAATTTTAAAATATATATATTTAATACACAAACATCTTTCAGGCCTCTGCTTGCCATGCATATCACTGTCCCATTGGTCAAAGCAAGTCACTTGTCTGTGTCCACACATGATGGTAGATGTATAGGCTATACTACTTCAACAGAATACTGAAGAATCTACTGCACACCTCCACCCCACATCCTCAAGCAATTTCCTAAAATATAGGACACAGTGATATGACTATGTCAGTGTTGAAATTTTAACCACTAGGTGGAGTTTCAGGGTGTTCCAAGGAGCTCCAGTTCTTTATGTCTCAGCACAGAAAGAATTCAGTGAAAGGCAAAGTGATAGCTAAGAAGTATTAGGATAGGACACTTGTGAGGCTTACAAGCAGGTGGGTGAGAGGGTGCTACACCCTGAGAACATAGTGGGCTACAATTTTAAAATCAAAGGAAAAGTGGGGAGGGGGAAAAGACCACCTTCCTCATTCTTGAGTAGACATCATGCTTCCATCATCAGTTCCTCCTCCATGTCGAGGGGGTAGTTTTCTTGTCACTATATGGTCAAGCCTGGACTAGTCATGGTGCAATGTAAATGAGCAAAAAGGTAGTAACATATGCTAAAAATGTTAAATCATCTCAGGTTTTAGTATAATTTCACCTTTTCCTTATATTTTTGTTTTTAGTGTGTTCAGAAGAGCATGTCCTAGGCATCAATAACTTGCTGAGCTCACTGGGCAGGAGGTGGGTCTCATGCCACCATTGTTTTATTGTTTTGGCCTATGTCTCATGCTTCTGTTGCATGGTTTTGTTGCTTGGTTAGCCTGCTTGGCTTTGTGGTTAAGCAAACCTGCTTTCTTGAGTGATCATTAACTTACAGGGGTCTCCTGAACTTTCTTCCTTACTTACAATACCCTAGTGGGATTAACTATTTAATTACCTACTTTGTCCCTTTACTCTGTCCCTATCAAAATGTTAATTTTAAATTGTAAAATGTTGAAAGTTTTCTCATCACCAATTAACATGGTTTCAACATGTTTAATAACGTGTTTTGTATATGCTGTAACATCTTGTTTTTAATCATCTTTCTCAATCTCCTTACTTCTCCATGCTATTCTTTAAGGCTATCACAAAATCTATGCAAGAATACGGGTTATATGGGAAAGTCACTGTGAAAACAGATTCAGGACTGGCCTTTGATGCCATCAAATGGTTCATACTGAGGAAACACTGGACACATCATTCGCTGGCAACAGAATCCCAGAAGCACATACTCTTTGTGACACTTGGCACAATTTTCAGTTTGTATGAAAGTGACTCTGGCATTCTAGCAGTTGTATTTGGATTGTAACTGAAGAATTTCCCTGCAAGTTATTTTGTTAAAAAAAATATTTCATCGAACTTCGGGGGCATAAATATATTTTTTGTCTTATATAAACACTTGAGGGGAAACATATTATTTAGAGAGATATATATTCTATGAAGCTGGGACAATAAAAACTAAGGGGCATTCCTCCACAAAAAATGTTAACCAGGTAGACATTTCGGGAGTTTACTTATATATATATATCAAGGGCCAGAATTTAAAGTCAAAGATTAAGGGCTTCCTTGGTGGTGCAGTGGTTGAGAGTCCGCCTGCTGATGCAGGGGACACGGGTTCGTGCCCCGGTCCAAGAGGATCCCACATGCCGTGGAGTGGCTGGGCCCATGAGCCACAGCCACTGAGCCTGCGTGTCCAGAGCCTGTGCTCTGCAACAGGAGAGGCCCCAACAGTGAGAGGCCTGCGTACCATAAAAAAAAAAAAAAAATTAAATTAAAATACTCTCTTGACGAAGTGAGAGAGTGGCATGGACATATATACACTACCAAATGCAAAATAGATAGCTAGTGGGAAGCAGCTGCATAGCCGAGGAAGATCAGCTCGATGCTTTGTGACCACCTAGAGGGGTGGGATAAGGAGGGTGGGAGGGAGACATAAGAAGGAGGGGATATGGCGATATATGTATACATATAGTTGATTCACTTTGTTATACAGCAGAATCTAACACACCATTGTAGAGCAATTATACTCCAATAAAGATGTTAAAAATAAATAAATAAAGGAATTTGAGAAATTATAAAATTAAAATAAAAAATAAAATACTCTCTTGTCTATTAAGTCACGGTTGATATAAAATATAAAATGAATCATAATTTTGTGTACCAATATGAAAAGAAAAAACACAGCAATTGTATCACGGACTGAGATTCATCATATCAGGGATGTTAAAATGTGAAAGAAAAATATGTGCATCGAGGTATGGCTGGATCATATAACACAAACATGATGGTTGGCGGAAATAATGCCATCGATTTAGCATTAAATCAATGCTAAATCATTTAGGGCTGCATTATGTTGGGTATTACAAGCCAAATGAACAAACTAAAACCTGGACTTTAAAACCAAGAGATATAAAAAGTCATTGGACAGTTCTGAGTGGAGAACTGCCCTGATAAAATTTTCATTTTAAAGAATGTAATTTTGTTTGCAGTGCAGAAAAAGGAACAGGGAGTCAGGCAAGAGTATGGGGCCAAAACTGAAGGGATAGCTCCCCGTTATAAAGCTGGGGGTGTAATCCAGGTGAGAGATGATGGTGGTCCATCATGGTGGTGGACTTGGGAAAGAGTGAACAGATTTCAACGTCACAGAGGAGGGAGAGCCAGGGCCAAGACCAGAACATTAATTAATTAATTCACTCAACCTTTATTGGTGACACTTAGGTATTAAAGGTACAGAAATAAAAGACATACTCTTGTTCCATGAGAAGCTCTTGGGCTGGAGAACCAAACCTAGATAGGATGATTAATTTCAGTCTGTCATTGTGAGGTTTTAGCTCCCTATTTTTGAGGAGAAAACAGTTTGGGATCTTGACACCTTGTGGGGTGAAAATTAGGCCCTAAAAATCTCTATCACTTTCTCTAAAGTGGTCCATCATGGAGCTGTCTCTGTTCTCTGGCCTTCAGGTGGGAAAGGCGTGGAATGAAAAGTAAACTATACTCCTTTTGGTGACCTTTCTCCCCATGGTAGGTGGAAGAAGGTGATTAGGAATATTCAACACAGCCTCCCCCAGTTCTGGCTTTGGCATCAACCTAGTATTTGAAGTCTCTATTTGCTCCCTGTATTCTCCTTATTTTGTACTTTTACCATCACTGTTACTGCTATATTAACAATACAATTAAATGATGGCTTAATTTCAAATGATATTACAAGGTTGTAGAAATTTTGACACAAAATTCCATCTCTTATGTGATTCAAATCCTCATCTGATTTTATCAGGTGTCTTTTTTTTTTTTTTTTTTGGTGGGATGGGAGAGGGTGAAATTCAGTTAGCTTGTTACACAATCTTGCTGTTTGAGTTCAAAAGAATAGATTAATTTGTTGTTATTCCCTACTGGCATCTTCCTGAGATGTCTGAAGTTAAACTGAGAATAGGGGCAGCTGTAGTAAAAGCATCAGCAATCCCTCTTTTAGACAAATCTAAACATCCCCCCAATAAAAAACCCATTATCCACAAGTTCATAAAACCACCACTAATCCACCTGCTCCAAAGCAGCTGAATTAGCAACTTCAGGCCTCCAAAGCTAACAGGTGAGGGAAAAAAATGAGGAAGAGAATAGAAAGAAACCAGTAAGAGAATAAAGCTAAACATTTCATAAGGTGAGCCTCTCTGCATCTGTTTGTATATGCGGAGGCAGAAAAAAGCTGTGACTAATCTAATTTAATTCATCAGGGATTCTCTGAGCACTTAACAGCTAACCTAGCTCTTAGCACTGTCTCATTTCCACTGGGACCAAGAGGATTGAGGACTGTTTGGGATTAAAGCCACACACACTGGGCCCAACATCCATGGGATTAGAGCAGTGCCCACACATTATTCCCCACATAAAACAATCACATGGCATTTGAGTTGGTGATGTTATCTACCATCAAAACATTCTGTCTCATCTAATAAGTGTCACTCAAGATCACAGTGGAGGGGGCCAGAAAATATAGTAAATTCTGGTCTATCACTTGCTAAATAACATAAGGAATAGATGTCAAAAATGAAAGAATAAAAGAAAGAAATGTAGTACACATTTACAATGTACCAGGCACTGTTCTAAGCATTTTATGTGTATCATGTCATGTAATTTGCACAAAGGCCCTGTGAGGTAGGTAAAACTTTGGAGAAATTAAGGTAGAGAGAAGTTAAGTAACTTCTTCAGGTCACAAAATTTGAAATCACGATGTAATCTGAAAGAGCCATCACACCACAAAACTGCCCCTCTCTATCATTTAAGACAAGAAAGCATCTAAAGATATTTTGAAGTTGTTTATGCATGTTCTTCCATCGTCAAGCTTGGGGTTTTATTTCATGTCAGACAGCTCTCATGTAAAGGGCCTGTGAGGCAGAGATTATTAAGGTTGCTTGAATGAATTAATTTATTATTTCATCAGATCTTAGGTGATACTCATTACTTGACCTATACTTTCTCAGGGCTTGGAATAAAACAGTTTCTTTTATATGGCAGCAATATGCCAGTGGAATGTTGGAAAAGCAATACAAAAATTATAGGCATATAATGTTTATTGTAGTTTAGAAACAAAGGTTAAACAGGATCTGGGAATAGACAGAATGAGGGTGGGAGAGTGAGAAGCTGATTTAGGCCAGGTAATAAGTGACAGCCTCCCTGCAGAGGTATCATCTGCAGTGACCTGAATTACGAGAAGTCATGAGCTATGCACATATCTGGGAGATGAGCATATTAGGCCAAGGAGGGATAGCTGTATTGGCTGCAGGGTGAGAGTATGTTTGATACATTCAAGGAACAGCAGGAGGAGAGTGTGGGAAGTGAGAAAAGAGGAACAGTAGGAGAGAAGTGATAAAAGGCCTGAGAAGTAAGAGAGGTTGTGGAGCTCACGTCTCTATCAAACGGGGTGCTCTAAGCATGGGAAGGGTATCATCTTTTATTCTAGGTTTTAGGGAAAACTACTGGAGAAATTTGGTGAATGGATCTGGCTCATGTTTAATAAGATAATTACTGTTGCTATGTGGAGAATAAATTGTAACAAATGTCACTGAAAGCAAGGAGAACAATAAAGAGGCTATTTCAAAATGCTAAGCCATCGATGGTGGTGGCTTGGTCCAGAGTGGCAAAGATGAATGTTAAGAGAAGTGTAGAGATTCAGAATAGATTTTAAGTGTTAAGTGGATAGAATTTAGAATATAAGAAAAGGAGAAGTCGAGAGTGACTGCAATGTTTTTGGTCTGAGCAATGGGTCAATTGTGGAGCTGTCACTTGAAATAGCAGACTGGGGATGATGTAAGTTTGTGTTTGTGCACGTATGTGTGTGGAGGGGTGTGTGTTTGAGGAATCAAGGGTTCTGGTGTGGAACATATTTGAGACCTCTGTTATCTCCCTGAAATGGAAACTCCACGGATGCAAGGACTCTGCCTTACTCACTGCGATAACACATAAAGCAGTGCTTGGCAATTATTAGCAGCTAAAAAAAAAGTTTGCTTTATGAGAGAATAAGTAAATAAACTTATGAATGAAAATTGAGATGTTACAGGCAATTGAGTCTAAACATTTGAAATTCAGAGGAGTTATTTGCATAGGGTTGCTATAAAACCACAGGACTGAATGATATCCTGTTAGGAATCCATGTCAACAGGGAAAAAAACTCCTTCAAGGACAGCTTTGTATGGCATTCAATCTAATTTTTTTTTTTTTTCCTTTTTTGTGGTACACGGGCCTCTCACTGTTGTGGCCTCTCCCATTGCGGAGCACAGGCTACGGATGCGCAGGCTCAGCGGCCACAGCTCATGGGCCCAGCCACTCTGCAGCATGTGGGATCTTCCTGGACCGGGGCGTGAACCCGTGTCCCCTGAATTGGCGGGCGGACTCTCAACCACTGCACCACCAGGGAAGCCCTCAATCCAATATTTTAAAAGAAGTAAGAGAATAGCCAGCAAAGAAAACTGAGAATGTTCATTAAGTAAATGGAAAACAAGTTGAGTTGAGTGATATTTCTCAGAAGCCAAGTGAAGAAAGTGTTTCAACTGAGAATGGGCTTTTTTATTTGAAAATGTGGGAGTTATTTTTCTTTTTTTCAACTAAGAAATATTTTTTTATTAAAGAGATTCTTTACCCTTTTAACCCCGGCATTCACTTTTATTTTCTTTTTATTTTATTTTATTTTATTTTTTATATAGTAGGTTCTTATTAGTTATCCATTTTGTACATATTAGTGTATATATATGTCAAACCCAATCTCCCAGTTTATCCCACCACCACCAGCCTCTCCCCACTTTCCCCCCTTGGTCTCCATACATTTGTTTTCTACACCTGTGTTTCTATTTCTGCCTAGCAAACCGGTTCATCTGTACCATTTTTCTAGATTCCACATATATGCGTTAATATACAATATTTGTATTTCTCTTTCGGACTTACTTCACTTTGTATGACAGTCTCTAGGTCCATCCATGTCTCCACAAATGATCCAATTTTGTTTCTTCTTATGGCAGAGTAATATTCCATTGTATATATGTACCACCTCTTCTTTATCTATTTGTCTGTCAATGGGCATTTAGGTTGCTTCCATGACCTGGCTATGGTAAATAGTGCTGCAATGAACATTGGGGTGCATGTGTCTTTGAATTATGGTTTTATCTGGGTATATACCCAGTAGAGGGATTGCTGGGTCATATGGTAATTCTATTTTTTGTATTTTAAGGAGCCTCCATATTGTTCTCCATAGTGGCGGTATCAATTTACATCTGCACCAACAGTGAGAGAGGGCTCCCTTTTCTCCACACCATCTCCAGCATTTGTTGTTTGTAGATTTTCTGATGATGCCCATTCTAACCAGTGTGAGGAGAGACCTCATTGTAGTTTTGATTTGCATTTCTCTAATAATTAGTGCTTTTGAGCATCTTTTCATGTACCTCTTGGCCATCTGTATGTCTTCTTTGGAGAAATGTCTTTTTAGGTCTTCTGCCCATTTTTGATTAGGTTGATTGTTTTCTTAATATTGAGCTGCATGAGCTGTTTATATATTCTGGAAATTAATCCTTTGTTGGTTGACTCATTTGCAAATATATTCTCCCATTCTGAGGGTTGTCTTTTCATTAATAGTTTCCTTTGCTGTGCAAAAGCTTTTAAGTTTCATTAGGTACCATTTGGTTATTTTTGTTTTTATTTCCATTATTCTAGGAGGTGGGATAAAAACGATCTTGATGTGATTTATGACAAAGTGTGTTTTTCCTATGTTTTCCTCTAAGAGATTTATAGTGTTTGTTCTTACATTTAGGTCATTAATCCATTTTGAGTTTATATATGTGTATGGTGTCATGGAGTGTTCTAATTTCATTCTTTTACATGTAGCTTTCCAGTTTTCCCAGCACCACTTATTGAAGAGACTGTTTTTTCTCCATTGTATACCCTTGCCTCTTTTGTCATAGATTAGATGACCATAGGTGTGTGCATTTATCTCTGGGCATTCTATCTTTTTCCATTGATTTATATTTCCATTTTTGTTCCAGTACCATATTGTCTTGATTACTGTAGGTTTGTAGTAGAGTCTGAAGTCAGGGAGTATGATTCCTCCAGCTCTGTTTTCTTCCTCTCAAGACTCCTTTGGTTATTTGGGGTCTTTTGGGTCTCCATACAAATTTTTTTTTTTTTTTTTTTTTTTTTTTTGCGGTACGCAGGCCTCTCACTGTTGTGGCCTCTCCCGTTGCGGAGCACAGGCTCTGGACATGCAGGCCCAGCGGCCATGGCTCACGGGCCCAGCCGCTCCGCGGCATGAGGGATCTTCCCAGACTGGGTCACGAACCCGTGTCCCCTGCATCGGCAGGCGGACTCTCAACCACTGCGCCACCAGGGAAGCCCCATACAAATTTTAAGATTTGTTTTTCTTCTAGTTCTGTAAAAAATGCCATTGGTAATTTGATAGGGATTGCATTGAATCTGTAGACTGCTTTGGGTAGTATAGTCATTTTGAAAATATTGATTCTTCCAATCCAAGAACATGGTATATCTCTCCAACTGTTTGTGTCATCTTTGAATTATTTCTAAGTGTCTTATAATTTTCTGAACACAGTTTTTTACTTCCTTAGGTAGGTTTATTCCTAGATATTTTGTTCTTTTTTTTGCAATGGTGAATGAGATTGTTTCTTTAATTTTGCTTTCTGATCTTTTGTTGTCAGAGTATAGGAATGCAAAGATTTCTGTGCATTAATTTTGTATCCTGCAACTTTACTAATTTCATTGATTAGGTCTAGTGGTTTTCTGGTGGCATCTTTAGGCTTATCTATGTATAGTACCATGCCATCTGCAAACAGTGACAGTTTTACTTCTTTTCCAATTTGTATTCTTTTTATTTCTTTTTCTTCTCTGGTTGCTGTGGCCAGGACCTCCAAAACTACTTTGAATAAAGGTGGTGAGATTGGACATCCTTGTCTTGTTCTTGATCTTAGAGGAAATGCTTTCAGTTTTTCACCATTGAGAATGATGCTGTAGTTTGTTGTATATGGCCTTTATTATTTTGAGGTAGGTTCTTTCTATACCCAATTTCTGGAAACTTTTTATCATAAATGGGTGTAGAATTGTGTCAAAAATTTTTTTTTGCATCTATTGAGATGATCATATGGTTTTTATTATTCAATCTGTTAATATGGTGTATCACACTGTCACATTGATTGATTTGCATATATTGAAGAATACTTGTATCCCTGGGATAAGTCCCATTTGATCATGGTGTATGATCTTTTTAATGTGTTGTTGGATTCTGTTTGCTAGTATTTTGTTAAGGATTTTTGCATCTATATTCATTATTGATATTGGCCTGTAATTTCTTTTTTTGTAGGATCTTTATCTGGTTTTGGTATCAGGGTGATGGTGGCTTCATAGAATGAGTTTGGGAGTGTTCCTTCTTCTGAAATTTTTTGGATGAGTTTGAGAAGGATGGGTGTTATCTCTACTCTAAATATTTGATAGAAATCAGCTGTGAAGTCGTTTGGTTCTGGAATGTTGTTTGTTGGGAGATTTTTAATCATAGTTTCAATATCATTACTTGTGATTGGTCTGTTCATATTTTCTATTTCTTCCTGGTTCAGTCTTGGAAGGTTATACCTTTCTAAGAATTTGCCTATTTCTTCCAGGTTGTCCATTTTATTGACATAGAGTTCCTTGCAGTAGTGTCTTATGATGCTTTGTATTTCTGCAGTGTCCGTTGTAACTACTTTTTTTTCATTTCTAATTTTATTGATTTTAGTCCTCTCCCTCTTTTTCTTGATGAGTCTGGCTAAAGTCTTATCAATTTTGTTTATCTTCTCAAAGAACCAGCTTTTCATTTTATTGATCTTTGCTATTGTTTTCTTTGTTTCTATTTCTTTTATTTCTGCTCTGATCTTTATGATTTCTTTCCTTCTACTAACTTTGGGTTTTGTTTGTTCTTCTTTCTCTAGTTCTTTTAGGTGTAAGGTTAGATTGTTTATTTGAGATTTTTCTTGTTTCTTCTTGAGGTAGGATTGTATTGTTATAAACTTCACTCTTAGAACAGCTTTTGCTTCATACCATAGGTTTTGAATATTCATGTTTTCATTGTCATTTGCCTCTAGGTATTTTTTCATTTCCTCTTTGATTTCTTCAGTGATCTCTTGGTTATTTAGAAACGTATGGTTTAGCCTCCATTTGTTTGTGTTTTTTTTACATTTTTCCTTGTAATTTATTTCTAATCTCATAATATTGTAGTCAGAAAAGATGTTTCATATGATTTCCATTTTCTTAAATTTACCATGGATTGATATGTGACTCAAGATGTGATCTATCCAGGAAAATGTTGTGTGTACACTTAAGGAGAAAGTTCAATCTGCTCTTTTTGCATGGATTGTCCTATAAATATCCATTAAATATATCTGGTCTGTTGTTTCATTTAAAGCTTGTGTTTCCTTATTAATTTTCTGTCTGGATGATCTGTCCATTGGTGTAAGTGAGGTGTTAATGTCCCCCACTACTATTGTGTTACTGTTGATTTCCTCTTTTATAGCTGTTAGCAGTTACCTTATTATTGAGGTGCTCCTATATTGGGTGCATATATATTTATCATTGTTATATTTTCTTCTTGGATTGATCCCTTGATCATTATGTAGTGTCCTTCCTTGTCTCTTGTAACATTCTTTAAAGTCTATTTTATCTAATATGAGTATAGCTACTCCAGCTTTCTTTTGATTTCCATTTGCATGGAATATATTTTTCTGTCCCCTCACTTTCAGTCTGTATGTGTCCCGAGGTCTGAAGTGAGTCTTTTGTAGAAAGCATGTATATGTGTCTTGTTTATGCATCCATTCAGCGAGACTGCGGAGCCTGTGTTTTTTTGTTGAAGAATTTAATCCATTCACATTTAAGGTAATTATCAATATGTATGTTCCTAATACCATTTTCTTAATTGTTTTGTGTTTGTTTTTGTAGGTCCTTTTCTTTTCTTGTGTTTCTCACTTTGAGAAATCCTTTTAGCATTTGTTGTAGAGTTTGTTTGGTGGTGCTGAATTCTCTTAACTTATGCTTGTCTGTAAAGCTTTTGATTTCTCTGTCGAATCTGAATGAGATCCTTGCCAGGTAGATTATTCTTTGTTGTAGGTTCTTTCCTTTCATCTTTTTAAATATACCATGCCACTCCCTTCTGGCTTGTAGAGTTTCTGCTGAGAAATCAGCTGTTAACCTTATGGGAGTTCCCTTGTATATTATTTGTTGTTTTTCCCTTGTTGCTTTTAATACATTTTCTTTAATTTTAATTTTTGTCACTTTCATTACTATGTGTCTCAGCATGTTTCTCCTTGGGTTTATCCTGCCTGAGACTCTCCATGCTTCTTGGTCTTCGGTGGCTATTTCTTTTCCCATGTTAGGGAAATTTTTGACTATAATCTGTTCAAATATTTTATCTGGTCCTTTCTGTCTCTCTTCTCCTTCTAGGACCCCTATAGTGCAAATGTTGGTGAATTCAATGTTGTCCCAGAAGTCTCTTAGGCTGTCTTCATTTCTTTTCATTCTTTTTTTTTCTTTTTTCTATTCCATGGCACTGAATTCCACCATTCTGTCCTCCAAGTCACTTATCTGTTTTTCTGCCTCAGTTATTATTCTATTGATTCTTTCTAGTTTATTTTTCATTTCAGTTATTGTGTTGTCCATCTCTGTTTGTTTGTTCTTTAATTCTTCTAAGTGTTTGTTCTTTAATTCTTCTATGTCTTTGTTAAAATGTTTTTTGCATCTTCTTGACCTTTTCCTCCATTCTTTTTCCAACATCCTGGATCATCTTCACTATCATTATTCTGAATACTTTTTCTGGAAAGTTGTCTATCTTCACTTCATTTAGTTGTTTTTCTGGGTTCTATATTGTTCCTTCATCTGGTACATAGTCCTCTGCCTTTTTATTTTGTCTTTCTTTCTGTGAATTTTTTCCCCCCACAGGCTGCAGGATTGTAGCTCTTCTTGCATCTTCTGTCTGCTATCTCATCAATGAGGCTCTCTAAGAGGCTTGTGGAAGCTTCCTGATGGGAGGGACTGGTGGTGGGTAGAGCTGGGTGTTGCTCTGGTGGGCAGAGCTCAGTAAAACTTTAATCTGCTTGTCTGCTGATGGGTGGGGCTGAGTTCCCTCCATGTTGGTTGTTTGGCCTGAGGTGACCCAACACTGGAGGCTACAGGCTCTTTGGTGGTGGACTCCAGTAGGGTTCATGCCAAGGAGTACTTCCCAGAACTTCTGCTACCAGTGTCCTTGTCCCCATGGTCACCCACAGCCACCACCTGCCTCTGAAGGAGACCCTCCAACACTAGCAGTTAGGTCTGGTTCAGTCTCCTATGGGGTCACTGTTCCTTCCCCCTGGGTCCTGATGCACACACTACTTTGTGTGTGCCCTCCACGAGTGAAGTCTCTGTTTCCCCCAGTCCTGTAGAAGTCCTGCAATCAAATTCCGATGGTCTTCAAATTCTGATTGGCTGGGAATTCCTCCTCTTGTTGCTGGATCTCCAGGTTGGGAAGTCTGAATTGAGGTTCAGAACCTTCACTCCAGTGTGGGACTTCTGTAGTATAATAATTCCCCTGTTTGTGAGTCACCTACCCAGTGGTTATGGGATTTGATTTCATTGTGATTGTGCCCCTCCTACCACCTCATTGCGGCTTCTCCTTTGTTTCAGATGTGGGGTGTCTTTTCTGGTGAGTTCCAGTGTCTTCCTGTCAATGATTGTTCAGCTGTTTGTTGTGATTCTGGTGTTCTCACAAGAGGGAGTAAGTGCATGTCCTTCTACTCCTCCATCTTGAACCAATCTCTTGGAAGTTATTCTAATTAAAAATAATCTTCTCTAGATTAAGCTAGGAAAACATTATTAATATCTGTTTTATGGCAGGTTAAAAATCTTGTGTTGAAGTTACATGCAGAATTTTTTTTTTATCTTCTTTCTTAAAATACATGTATCTAACACAACTGTGGGCTAGAAAATTATTTGATACATCCCTATTCCCTCTCTCAAGAGCACTCATTAATTTACCCGGTTATCTGGTGTAGGGTGATCATATGTGTTTTTGAAAAACGCTGACATGTATAAAAGTGAAAGGGGGCACCATTTCTAACTATGCCAGGACAACAGGCATTCTTCCTGATTTTCTCAGACAAACCAGGATGTATGGTCATCCTGTCAAGCTGAGGCCTCAGACAATACAAATAATCATGGTACAAGGAGAGAAATGAAGATGTGCATTTCCATGGGGCATAAATAAATGTCCTCGGTGGTCTGCAGTCAGCAGACAGCATTCAATGAGGAGGAAATCAGGTTGAGGCAAATAGCAGGAGGTCCTAGGTTCTGAAGGAGGGGTGTGGTGTAAATATGTATACAGAGGGGAAAACAGAAATGTGCTAATAGAAATAGCAATGGGTGAGTGCCCTGAAATGCTAATATGCGTGAAAGTAAACAATCTTTGGTGAGTGAAAACAGTGACCTTTTTACAGTTCTGCCATAGCTGGTTTCTTTTTCTGATTATCTTTTGTTTATCTTTTACCTCTAAGAAATTTTACATCCAAGAAATGTCACAAAATTGTCTTGTTTTTCAGAACACTGGACCAGGGGTCCAAATATTTATTGTCTTGGCCCAGCTCTGGGATAAATTACTTATGGGATCTTAAGCAAATCATTTGCTATCTCAAATTTTCAAATCCTTACTGTGTAAACAAAGTAAATAAGAAGAGTAATATCACTCATAGGATTGTGGTAAGGATCCAGTGAAATTTTTTGTTCAAACTTCATTATTTATAAAGCCCCTTAAAATTGGGAGCTTTAGTTTATTCTAAAATTAATGACTTATTTTGATACCTCCCAGACAACAGACTAAAAGCAACACTTGAGGGTGTTATCCATGCTCCAGCTGTTCACATTCCCAATAATTAATAAAAGGAGTCACAGATTCAATGCCTTTGTGGCTAAAATATTATGCCATGTGAATTTTCAGAAGTTAGCCATTGAGTTTCCACCTTAAGGCAGAATGCTACTCTGTTTATGGATTTGGAAATATAAGCATGTTGTTTTATAATGCCTCTTCTAGTGGCACTTTGGTACTTGTTACTTCTGCCTGGAACATTCTTTCCTTCTTTCTGTTAATAACTAGTCAACTCTTATTTGTGTCAAGGCCCAGATAAAATAGGTACCTTTTATGTTGTCAAGGCCTACTTTAGGGACAAGTGCAAGGGCATAGTGACATTTAGGTGTAGGTGTAGTGGGTTCCTCAAAGATGCTTGTCTTTTCCAATTCCCATGTAGTTTTAAAAGGATGTGGAAGAGTGTCAGCAAATTGTATAGCACCTGAGCACATTTTACCCTTGCTATGTGACTGATTTTTTTGTCAGGAGTCAGAATACCTGGCTACTCGTCTTTGCCCCATAACTTGCTAAATATGTGATTATAGGTAAACCACTTAACTGCTTCCTTAATAAAAAAGAAATGATGCCTCTGTGTGCTCTTTCACATAATGGATGTAAGAATCTCTGCTTACCTCTAAATTGATTAAATCATAATCAATTGAAATAATGTAAAGATTCTTCTGAAGTACTAACTTTTATAATATGATTTATACATTAAAATGATTCATTTATTTCATTTTTAAGTAAACTGTAAAAATAGAGCAACATATGACTTGCCGAATTAGAATACATTTCTTAACTGTTTCTGAAAAATCTTGGCATGTATCTATTAGAAAATCCACTTCCACAAAGTACTTCTTTGCAAAAGGCCAACAGAGAGACACTAACAGATGTGTGAATTTTTACAACTCAAATGGTGGCAGCTGGGCCAGGCTACATAGTTTGCTTGAGACCCACAGGGAGGAGAGAAGCCAAATGGGAAAAAAATAGACCTCTACTGAGTATAGACAAGGGAGTGTAAAGGTGAAGCTAAATTATGAGAAGTGGTTCTGGAGTGAAGCATTTGACTATTTTATCTGGACGTATGTAAAGCATGCTGTAAGTAAGTACAGTGCCCAACCACATGATGTCATTATGAATCTTGAGAGCCCTTAGGCACCAGACTGGATGTGTGAGATAGTTTAAAGGACAAAGTGGGTCAAAGGACAAAGTATCATAATGTTTAACGCATTCAACAAAGACAGACATTTTTATGCCAGCTGGTCAGACACAGACATTAAAAAATGTTGAGCAGAAAAAAATGAAGCAGCATTCTGTCCAAAACAAAGGAGCTCTCCCCAAAGCACAAATCAAGTACAGATGTGAGGGGCTTTTGGAAATACAAAGAACACCATTGCTGATTTGGGATCACAAGTTAAATGGTAAGATGTGTATGCTTGGGCACTTGTGGAAAGACAAATACTCAAGGATGAATCTAAACAAAAAGATGACTGGCTTTGTGGGATGTAAATAAGAAAGTTTTACCAAAACACAATTGCTCTGTACCTTCTTTTCCTGAAGAAAAATTCAGACAGAGAAGAGAGATATGTAGAATGTTAGCCTCAGGAAGAACTCCTTGGTTTTAAGCAAATGAATAAGTGGAGGGATAGGAGCAAAAATATTTAATGTTGTAGGGCCACCATACTCTAGAAAATACTGTTACTTATGATTATTTCTGAGATTCTATTAACTCCAGAGTTCTATCAATCTAATAATAAAAAGAGAATATTTTGAGAGGCTTGCCATCAGAGGAAAATGGGAGAAGCTTTCACAATCCTGTTTTATTGGGGCGGGTAGGTATTTGTTTGTGCTTAATTTGCCATGGATGTCCTAATTCAGCTTTTCTCTGAATGCTCTTGGTGAGTATAAAATTGATGTTCTGTCTCTTGCTTTGAGAATCACTGTACATAAGCTTAAACTTGTTTAATGTGGTTTGCCAAGCAAATTACTTAAATCAGGACGTCCTTATGTATATTTTCCAATATATTTCTGCTCTGAAGACCTAGCAAAGCCTTACCAGTTATACTCTTGCGCGTGGAATATGGGGCATTTTTATAGCCCTAAAGATGGCTCACATGACTTCTAAACCTCTCCTTCCTGATTTGCCCAGTTTGTCTCTCTCCTGGAGGTCTTTAAGGCCGGGGCTGTGCTTGTCTCACTCTTCCCGAAACCTTCTTCCTCCTGTTAATTGACCTCCTTTGAAGTATTTCATAGGGTCTGGGGTTCCCAAGTTTGGAAAGAATTAAAATCATGTAGGAAGTTTGCTAAAATACAGATAGCCAGGCCTTACCCTGAAACAACTGACTCAAACAGTGCAGTCGGGGAGGAATTGGGAAACTGAGTATTTAAACTACTGATGGTTCTCATCTCTCCCTGGAGTTCATTGTCATCAAGCACTTAGGCGTCCAGGAAACAGATTGGCTTCATATCCAGTTACTAAAAATTACTTATTCTAAGTCTTGTTTTCCTCATATTTAAATGCCAACATATTGCCTGTCGCTTAGTATGGGTCCAAGAAAAGGTTTACATTATCATTCTTATTTCTAAACTATTCACTTTATTTTGGATATAAATCTAGTTCTTGTTTTCCTTCAGAGGAATATCTACTAGAATTTTTATGAAACTATTAATAGTAGTAATAATGGTAGGCAGCAACTATTGAGATAAGTATGTACCAGGCACTCTTCAAAGACTGTACATTTAATCATCACTATAATCCTATAAGGAAAGTATAATCATTATCCCTATTTTATAAATGAAAAATTGAGACTGAACATTCTCCACAGGGTTTTGAAAGTGAGAAGTAGACCTAACATTCAACCCCAGGGCATTGGACCCCACTGTGCTTTAACCACCATCTATGCTGAAGTGAGCTTCATTGCCATAGCATAGAGGTAAAGCAGAGAACATTCCCCAAGTTTTCTTTGATGACACATTACTTAGCCAGGCTCAGGAGTCTAACCCTACTAAATTTTAATAACAGTTGTATGATAAAATATCTTAAGCATAGAGGTACAAGGTAGAAGTTGAATTGTCCTCACCAGAATATGGTGAGACTAGGTAATATAGCTTGTTGGACAGTATAGCTTAATATCTGAGAGGGTGAAACTAGAATCAAGATTACATAGGTCCCAATCTTGCCTTTGTCCCTAGCCATAAACGCGACTTAATTTAAGGCTACTTAATCGCTTTAAGGATCAGTAGCCTCTTCTGAAAGAGAGATAATGATATATGCCTCATAATGTTTTTGTGAAGTGTATGCAAAAGTGCTTTGTAAGTTCTCAATAAATGGAAGTTATCATCATTTCCATTATTACGCATCTTGGAAGGCCCAAAGAACTCTTAAGGTGACAATAACTGCCAATGACACTAAAGAGAAAAACAAAGGACAGCTTTCCCTTTGTTATGTGTTCAAACCTAGGTGTATTAATAAGAAAACAGCAGGACAGCAATAGAGAAAATGAAAGGCAGAAGGCAACATATTTATAAAAAAGAAAACCCATTACCATGCACATGTATTTAGAGATTCTGTGTATTTATTTCAGAGTGAAAGATTTTATTAATAAAATGTTAATTAACATTTAAGATGGCAAATATAATGTCAATGGAAACCCTTAATAGTTCAATTACATCTAAGTAGTTGTCTCTTGTTTTAGTTACACTAACCTTAATTTTGCAGTTTAATATGTCTTTATTCCAAAGAGTGTATGGATAAATACTTTTAACAAAATATTTGACATATTTTTTTTCATTTTTTATTTGCTTTTTACTCTTCAATGATTAGAATTTAAAGGCCAGTACTACTTGACATAAAACACATTGATGAGTCATTAAGCTAATTATCAAAATCCTATTAAAAATATTTTAGGAGTCACCTGTAAATAAAATATATAATTATGAAGCTTAACATCATTAATTATTTAAATTTAATTTATAATTTATTTTAAGCATTAACTGTTAAGTCAAAAATGTCAAACATATTAAATTGCTGGCCTGACAGAAGCCCTAAGAGGGAAACAGAGAAATTCTCTTTTGGTAGAAGATCAAATAACCCAAAAGAGACTTGGTCTCCTGGGACCAAAGCTGTGTTAAAACTCTTAGAAGATAGACATTTCACAACAACCTCCTTACAGCAAGTAGTGTGAATTAATCATTGGTTGTTATATTAACTATTAAAATTCTTGAAATAGGAATTCAGATTTCCAGTTCATATTTACAGAAATAATTCTCCTATTAATGGATTCTGGTTCAAACAAAACAGAACCAACATGAGGCAGTGGAGAAAAATTGTTGACCTTTAGAGATCAGTCCCAGTGTTCTGATCAATTTTGCCTTTCTATATCAAGTGTTATAGCTTTTTCTAGTAACACAGGTAGAGCCTACTGGAGGCCTCAGATCATTCATTTGTTCCACTAATGCCCACTGCATGGCAACCACTGTAGAGGAAATTCAAATATAAAGATGAATAAACATTCACTGCTGTAATGAACATTGGGGTATGTGTATCTTTTTGAATTATAGTTTTTCTCCAGATATATGCCCAGGAGTGGGATTGCAGGATGTTCACTGCAGCACTGTTTACAATAGCCAAGAATGGAAGCAACCTAAATGTCAATCAACAGATGAATGGATAAAGAAGATGTGGTATATATATGTGCACAATGGAATATTACTCAGCCATAAAAAAGAATGAAATAGTGCCACTTGCAGCAACATTCATGGGCCTAGATACAATCATACTAAGTGAAGTAAACCAGACAGAGAAAGACAAATATCATATGATATTGCTTATTTGTGGAATGTAAAAAAAATAAAATAAATAAGATACAAATGAACTTATTTACAAAGCAGAAAGAGACTCACAGACCTAGAAAACAAATTTATGGTTACCAATGAGGAAAGGGGGGGAGGGATAAATTAGAGCTTGAGATTAACATATACACACTACTATATATAAAACAGATAACCAACAAGGACCTACTCTATGGCACAGGGAACTATACGCAATATTTTGTAATAACCTATAAGGGAAAAGAATCTGAAACATGATAGGTAGGTAGACAGATAGATAGATGATAGATAGATAACTGAATCATCGTTCATTGTAAATCACCTATACTTCAATAGGAAAAAAATTTAAAAACAACAAAAAATTCACTCCTGGATGATTACTATTTGATGTTTAAGATTTATCAAGCGAGATTTAATCTATCAGAGAGGTTTGGGGAGATTCCTCCAAGAAGTGACACCTGAGCTGATCTGCAGGAGGATATCTGTGGTGAGAATCAGAGAGAAGGACATTCAAGGCAATGAAAACAAAACAGGCAAGGGACCTGTAGAGGGAGGAAGCCAGGCAAATGCAAATGGAATAATAAGGTCTTTGAGGCTGGAAGCAGACAGCAGAAGGCCTGGTGCAATAAACCATGATAGGAGTAGAGGAGGCAGGCCACACAAGGAGTGGGGGAGACTAAGGACACCATTAAATGATTTTAATAGATGAGCAAACTGACAAGTTTAGTCTTTTGAGAGAATCTTTTGTCTGCTGAATGGAGAATGGATCCAAGGATGCCAAAGTGAATGTGCACTGATTATTCAGGTGGATTTGACAGAGTCTGGGCAAGAAATAATGATGATCTTGATCTTCACAGTGTTGGCAATGGAGCTTTTTGCAATGACAGAAATCTTCTAATCTGCATGGATACAGATGCCATTAGCTACATGTGGCTATTCAACACTTAAATGTGGCTAGTGACACTGAGAAATTGTTTTACTTAATATTAATTATTTCAAATTTACGTTTAAAAAGTCACATGTAAAAGAAAGCCACATGTAGCTGGTGGCTAATATATTGGACAGTACTGCTCTAGGAGATTACAATCTTGGGTATTAAATGATTCCAAGACAATGCAAAATGTACCAGATCTTGTAGTTCACAGTGGGAAAGGAAACAGAGATAACTTGAGCAGTGTCATCCTGCTACTACTTGGAAAAGTCAAGATTTTAACCAAATTATTTAGTCTCCAGACCCAATTCTCATTCTCCTTTTTTATTGGTCTTTCTTTCATAAGAGGTCAAAGGTCAAAGAAATGTGAACTTTCCCTACCTGAGCAACTTTAGGATCTCCATAAGTTATGGTGTCCCAGGGTAGTTTGGTTTCACACTAGTTAACCCAGAATATTATTAACAGCATCCCTTCACACTCTCAACAGTGTCCTGGTTTGGATGATAAATTATATGGTCATCCTAGCCAACTGCTACTGAATATGGCAGATTTATTGCACAAAATACATTTGAAAAAACAAGTCGTGGAAGATGAAATATAGCCTCAAATTCCTTGGTGAAAGTTTCCACTAGAAAGTTTTAAACGTTGTAGAGTACAAAATAAATTATATTTGTTGAATAATAAACTGTAACATTGTATTATGAAGTTGACAACTATTAAAACTACTTGAGTAGTTAAGTTTTTGTCAGGTTTTCTTTAGTGATGTCAGTTAAGTGACTTTCATTAATTCTTATTTGCTTCACTTTTCCTGTAAATAACTTATTAACCACCCACTACTTCTTCTGTGACTGATTAAATGGTATAAACCTTGAGAAAAACAACATGAATTACATAAATGCCAAGAATCATTTGAAATGTGGAAACATTTAATAGAGAGTTTCTGTTTATGACTCTTGCAAACATACTTAAGGAAGTACATGGTTTAATAATATCAATAAATAACTAGGATTGGGATAAATCCTTCATTTTCTTAATTCTTGTGATATAGCTTATTTTTAGGAGCTTAATATAGGAAACATGGTAGGTCAAACAAATACAGAAAAGGGCAACATACTGCTGCAATGACTTATCAAAAAGATGTGTCAGTGACAAACTGATCTGAAAGACAGGGACAATTCAGAGCAGGAGGGTGTAAAAGACTGTAGGAAATAATAAAGTGAAAGATGTGAAGGCCTGACACAGTTTCCCACTCTGACTGTGTCTTCATACTTCATTAATCCTTCCTGTATTCTGAACATCAATGACATTTTTCAAAGTGATGGAAAACATTATTCCAAGAATTTTTAAAATCTTTGCTGCCCAATTGTACTGCCTCAATTTGTGAGAAAGTTGAGTTTCGTAGTCACAAAGGAAAGGATCATTCTTGTGTAGATAGGGAGGCTTGAGGGAGCTGTAGGAACACATACAACAGTTGGTTATACATGCTCCCAAACTATGATGTTGGAACAAAAACCCAAAAGACCAAGAGGTAGCAAACAAGCAATTTAATCCATAGCTGCATCCACGGGGGTTACATTTGCTCTGGAGTCACAGATGTAATCATGGGATAAAGGATTTTAGTTAAGTGAGGAATACTTCCCCAAGTAGCATCCAGAACAAAAGCTCTTTTCCCAAGAAAATCTTGAGTGCTAGACAAAACTCCTCCAAACATGTGAGTCCTACAAACACACAAGCACACTCACAATTTTTTGCATTAGAAGAATGGTTTCCTGTGTTTTCATGGATTTTTGCACAAGCAAACAGAAGTGAAAAGCAAAGCAACTCTTACAGAACATAGATTAACGGAACGTGTCATTCAAATCTCACTTACGCTGGATATAATGCAATGTACATTGGATTACAATGTGTGAATTTGCTGCTCTCACAACATATTTGGTATAAATTAGTGTGAGTTGTAGACTGATGTGAGCCACAGAATAGGGTGAATACATCACACACATCCAAGGGCAGAAGAAAACCTTGGTGAGAACCAGATCAGAAATTACCGTTATTCATGGCTGCCCTTTTTTCCAATATACTGGCAAGCAGAGATTGGAAATTATCATCAAATCTACTCTAGGTGATAGCTGTAAATTATTTGTAATCAATGCACATACTTATACTTTACTATTTCAGATGTTCAGAAGTGATCTTAACTGATTCTTCTCACATAGGTAATGAATTCTGAGTACACAGGTTGAGGCTGAGGTGTTCAGGGATTTCTGTTAACCTCCTTCAAGACTCAGACCATGATTTTTCTGTCATCCAACACTTACCTATGTTTTCTAGCTATGGTGCCCTCTTTAGGCTGAGGTTTTCTGAATTTCCTTATTGGTGGCCCACATAGTAACTTCTGTTACCAATATTGCTCAAGACTTATTTCTCATTTACAGTGCGTGATTTATTTAGTTTTAACTCTATGTAAATTTTTTTAAGTTTGGTGCCCTGGTCTCATGTGACATGTGTCCCACATTGATTGTTATTTTTATTACTTATACTTTCTTTGTAAGGATGTATTCTTCATATACTTAGGGTACATAAACAGCATTTCTTATGAAATGGTTTCTGAGCTGTGCTCATTCCTGTTTCAATGTGCAACATACACAAAGAAAGGTGAGGACAAGGGGCAATCTAACATAAATATTGTGAGGGCTAATTTCAGGGAAAGAAATGATGCTGAGAAGTTGATGAAGAAACTTCTGATACCTAGCATACATACTATGAACCAGTGGAAAACTAAAATAATTAGGATACAAATTTCGCTTTTTTTGTATCACTGAATGTAACACGAGCACATGGAGATTCAATTTTAAATGTGGAAGTTACTTATTACAGTAAGAGAGATACAAAAATGTTATGAAGATTTTCAAGGAAATGTGAGAACATAAATTCAAGATTTGAATAAGACTTCAAGCTGATTCTATAGTTTTGGTAGAATTTTGACAGTTTGGTATGAAGTGGGAACATTTCATGTAAAGGGAATAGCATTGAAGACATGGGAAAGTACAGGTAATGTCAACTTGTCAGGTTGCATGAAAGCATGGAGATATATTATGGAAAAGATGGAAGAATTTTGCAAAGGTATATTAAGACTTGGGCATAGAAGTTCTTGAATTCTATGCCAAGACATGTGGACTTATTTAGTAAATATCAGGAATCCTTTCATGATGTTTGACTATGACCATATATGTGCTTTAGGAAGGGACCAGAGTAGACAGAAAAAAGAAGATGGCAGTCTGGATTAGAGGTAGGAAGTAAGAAGGAGTCTCAAATATGGTAACATTTTTTTTTAATTGAAGTATAGTTGATTTACAGTGGTTCAAGTGTACAGCAAAGTGATTCAGAATATATATATATATATATATATATATATATATATATATATCCTGTAATGTATATATATATGTATATGTAATATATATATGTATATATACATATATATGTATATATACGTATATGTAATGTACATATATATGTATATATATGTGTATGTAATGTATATATATATATATATATATATATATAACCTATAATAACCTGTAATGTAAAAATAATAATTATTTTTACATTACAGGTTATTACAAGATAAAAATTGAATACAGTTTCCTGTGCTATACAGTAGGTCCTTATTGTTTATCTATTTTATATATAGTACTGTGTAGCTGCTAATCCCAAATTCCCAGTTTATCCCCCCCCACCTTTCCTCTTTGGTAACCATAAGTTTGTTTTTTATGTCTGTGAGTCTCTTTCTGCTTTGTAAATAAGTTCATTTGTATCATGTTTTTACATTCCATGTATAAGTGATATCATATGATATTTATCTTTTTGTGTAACCTTAATGAATCATAACATTCTGGGGCCTCAGTTTTCACATTGGTAAATGATTTTGGCTGAATTCAGAATAATGGAAAGGACATGACCCCTGGTTATATGAGGGGGAAGAGAGGGGGATAACAAGTAATAGATGAGGCCAAAACATTGTTATTGGAAGAATGAAAGATCCTTAGTAAAAATATAGTTAGGAGAAATCTGGGCTTTAGGAAGGATGGTAATACATTCTTAAAATGCCATAGACACAATCTGATTCTAAATTCTAATAATATTTCCAATTTTATGGTGATTTATCAATTAACTAGAAGTCATGAATTCTGAAGACATTTAACATGGTTCACAAAAATATCATGATTTTTTAAACACACTCAATTTGTACAGTGATTAAATGAACAGTAACAGAATTGGAAAATACACAAATTGTGGAAATAGAAAATATCAATTTTAATTAAAGAAACAAAACACCTTTAGTCATTATAAATTCAACATTTTGAAAAAATTGAAAATTAGTGACAAGTGAATAAAATAAGCCCAATATTCTACAAAAATAAAAGCTTATTTATTTCAGGAAATCACATGTTTTCCATAAAAATGAGCTTGAGCATGAAAAAGACAACTTTTAAAAAATCATCTTTCTATGATCTTGGTTTTAGTTTTTTGTATTGTTTCTGTGGATTTAAAACTTTTCTTTGAAAGTCACACACTTAGAAGTTTTATCTTATGAAAATCAAAGTGTCAGTGTTGTCACATTCATCAGCTTACAGTTCTCATGATTGTCATTTACATCTTTTACAAAGTATACAACTGCCCACAATTTTAAGTAGAGCACAATCTCTGGTGACTTTTTTGTAAATAATGGATGGTCACGTACATTCTATTTAATTCTCACGGTAACACTTTGATGTATCCCTCTCTTACAGGTAAAGTGTTTGACTTTGAGGTGTTAATTTCCAAACATCACTGAGTTCTTTGTATAATCCAGAGGGCTGTTCACCTTCTACCACCTGACAGGTTCACTGTCATTGATGTCAGAAGTTCTTTTCTAAGGGATCCTCTTGGGTAGTATAGTATCACCAAGTCATGCTTCTAACATTACTACACAAATTATGGTCACAGTATAAATAACCATGTGCTTCTCCTGTGGAGAAAAATTTATATACATCTCTGAATCTACCTGAGAAGAAGTGGCCCAATCCGAATAATCTCTCACAAAATACTCTGGACAATGACATTACTGATACTGTAAGTGTGGAACCAGAAGAGACCAGTGAGTATCAATCATCACTACTTTTCAATTAAGTTAAAAAAATGTATATCATGCACACAGCATAAGAACTCTGTGGGAGAAATTTGGGGAAATTTGTATGTTACAGAGTGAGGTTTGCTATTAACCTGATTTAAGATCTGGGCATCTAGGTCTAACCTAAAATCTTATAATGATTGTGTTTCTTTGAGGTATCACTTAACCTTTTGGAGCCTCAGTATCCTAAACAGTAAAATAAAGGCTTGAATTTGTTGATGGCTGGGAATCAGTTCTCCATGGGTCTCTGGTGTTTCTTCACATCTTGTGAGCAAAGACACTGACAGCCTTTGTTGCAGGCTGTCGGTGCAATTATGATTGTATAGTGAGCAGCCTCGGAAGACAGGAATGTTATCTTCCTCCAGAAGGATGGTCAGGCTTACTACACATTAATAGTTTCTGTGTTTCCTAAACTCATAGTTTCACTCCTACCGTTCAACCTACTGTGTGAACAGCTATCACCTGGCCCTCTTCATGTTGTTCCATGGGAACTAAGGCTCAGTGAATTGGTGTAAGTCCACTATTGCTATTACTGTGAGTAATGAAAGCCTTTGTCTCTGACCCAGGAGTCTCCTTGTGTTGCCAGCAGCCACGAAACTGTGGCAGGCTAAATAGTTAGATTGCAAGTAGTGTACAGTCAATTCTCAGATCCTTCACATTTCTTGACACTGATGTGCATAGTCTTCTTGAAGTCTTGTAAGGCTCTATCTTCCCCCTAGCCCTCACATCTCCATAACTGGACAGTCTAACCTCTGTCTTCAGCTCCAAATATGCTCAGTCATGATCATACTGCCCTCTGCATGTGTAATTTACATAAAAACAATACTCAACAGCAAAGGAAGTATAAGGAAATCCAATAAAATTCTGAATATATGTATTTTCCCCTACCCCAACTTGGGCTTAGTCTATTAAATAATCCAGCAGCATTGATTCTAAACCTGAACACTGTTGGAACTGTCATCTACTCCCTTCTTGCCCATATCTCTGTGGTGCCTCTTCCCCAACTCCCTGCCTCTGTTCCATCCCACCGCCAAGTCAAGCTGCCTCTCTTCTGTTGAGTTAATCTGATATCAATAGCTTACCTCTCATCACTTGTCTGTATGTCATCTCCCTGCCCATCTTGATTAGGACTGTCCCACTGCTTCAGTAATGCTGCGCTCACTGTCTGACACAAACCACATTTCTTTGAGGTAATGCATGATTCAAGGCTCATCTATCTAAGGAAGGAGGTACATGTCAGGAGCTCCATTTTAAGTACAAACCCAGGTTATGTTCACTTCCAATTATACTAAGTGAGTGTCAGTGGATATTTAATTATGTATTACCACTGACATATTGAAAAATAAGAGGCGTTTAGACAAAAGCATTTTTGGGTTTTTTTAGTATCCTCTTATCAGTTAGAAGACAATCCTAGAAATGTCATCCTCATGATATTAAAAAAGAGCAAGAGTGGGAATTCCCTGGTGGTCCAGTGGTTAGGACTCCAAGCTCTCACTGCCAGGGGCTAGGTTCAATCCCTGGTCGGGGAACTGGTTCTCACCAGTCACCTGGTGTGACCCAAAAAAATAAATAAATAAATAAAGAGCAAGATTAAGAAAGTGGCTTTAAACTTGAGGAAATTTGAGGTTTGAGGATAAATATAAAATTTCTTAGTAAAACGTGATATGGGATGGGAAAGAAAGCTGGAGGATACTTATTTATAAATGGCTAATAAACATTCCAAAGTTGTATGAAAAAGACAGAATCAGCGAAGTCAAGTGATTTGTATATATTATTTTTGGAGGGAGAAAAGTTTATTTAAAAATGAATTAAACATATATATACATTATGGCATCTTGTTATTCAGTAGCCTCTTCCCCATGCTTATCTCATTCCCTTCCTTCCTTCCTTCCTTTTTCTTTTCCTCTGTTTTTATTTTATTTTTTTTAAATGGCAACTTTTCCTTTTTTGGTAAAGATCAAAATACTTGAAACACTTTCATGAGCCTAGAGGCACATCCCAACTCTCACCCTCTTGATCTGAGTGGGGAAATACGTTCTGTGTGAATAACACTTAGTGGTCTGCTTTATTAACTACAGTGGCAATTTAGTATTGATATGATTTATATATACAACATGATTGAGAAAGACATTTAGTGCCTTTCTCGACTATATTACTCTCAGGAGCCCATACTTATGTCTCTTCCTCCAAAGGGATTATTTCCTGTGGGATATCTATTTGGAATATATGTATATACATATATATATACATATATATATATATACATATATATACATATACGAATATATATGAATATATATATATACATCCCCCTTCCAAGGGTATTGGCTCTATGAAATAGCTGTCAGGCACTTTGCTTCATGTTGCTCCATACAGATTTATTTTCCAGTTCCACAACCTCCTCAGAAGTTAAGTTTTCAAGACACTATGAAGTCTCCCCATTGTCAAGCCAACAATTGTTCCCTGGACAAAGGTTTCCCTTTCCTGAAGGAATGCCTGATTTTGAAAAGGAGTCATCCCCAGCCTCTAGGCCAGCAGTAAATCCCTGTCCTCATGAGCCACATGGAAGGAGAAGCTACGGCCCCACTGGCTGCCCAGCTGATTACTCCAACATGGCTCAATCATCTGAACTTGGTTTCTGACAAAACAGGCCTAAGGTTGCCAAAGGAGAAAGGAGACACAGCCAGACTCCCTCTTCCTCAAGCTATCTGGCCTTTAATATTATTTTCATGCTGAATTATTATTATTTCATCATGTTCTTGGTTGGTACAAGTCAACTCCATGAGGGTAGAACTCTGGTTCTCTGCTGCTTTTCCAGGGCTTTTCTCTGGAGACTTCTCTGTCTTGTCTGCATTTTTTAATTTTTGTTTGAATTACCTCTCTATGGTCTCAGGAGGAGACACTGTCCCACCTGCTTCTTTCCACGGAATCTCAAATCTCCAGATCCCCCAGCACTGCAAGTCCCCAGAGCATTGAACTAGCCCATGACCTTGGCCATGAGAAAGGACAACAGTCCTCAGCCTTGCCGCAGCCCAGTGAGGCTGACTTAGTGAGGGCCACCACCTGTGACTCCTGGATGGGAAGATTGAGGCCACAGAGGGAGGAGAGCGCCAGCCTCGCCAGGCTGTGCTGTTGCCAGGTAAGCTGTGCCCATGGTCATCAAGAGCCTGGTGACAACTGTGAAGGCCCCAGACAGGCCCAAACAGCTTCATTCATTTTTACATGTGATCCCATGTCACCTCCTTTTTGTAAAAATAAAATTCTAGCTGTAGAAAGCTCATTTACAGCTTTAAAAAGTTCCTGTTTTCCTTGCTGAAAATAACTTAAAAAAGCTGTCAGACTATTTGGGATGGCATGGCCCCAGCTCTGACTTATTAACTATGTGATCTTGAATAAGTCAAGCAGTAACTCTGACCTTAAGTTCCTCCCTTACATTTGAATAAAAATAGCAACTTCTTCACCTTAAAAGTTACTTCTAAAAATCATACTCTCCAGATTCAAAAACAGACATCAAGAAACTCACCATAAATTTAGAATAGAAAGTCTATATCTAAATAGATTGCACTCTTCTGACTCCCCAGATCTAGTTAATTTCCAAATTTTGCCACATGTACTTCCTTAAGACTCTTCAATTCATGTATCTCTCCATTCCTGCTGCCCCACTGTAGCCATCAGCTCACCTCCTCTCCTTATCCAAAACATCCTTAACTGGTTTCCATCCCTTGCTCCTCTCCAAGTCATTTTCTGTACAGGGAGATCCTCATCTAAAATGCAAGCACATCATTTACCTCTCAAAAATCCTTCCTGTTTCCCAATTTCCTTAACACAAAGTTCAGTTTCCTTAACCTGGTTTAAGAGTCCTTTATGACTGAACCCTGACATCCTCTCTAGTCCTCTCCAAATCATCCTGGACCAAAGGCCATTTTTCTCAGCACAAGAACAAAGAGGGTTGTTCCAGACAAAAGGAAGAGCATGGGCAAAGTTTCAGAAACGTTCTATGGGTTAGTGTGGTGGAGAAGGGTAAGCAATGCCTCTGTGTGACTTGAAGGTACAGATGAAGGAATAAAGAAAAGGAAAAGAAAACCAGAGAAGCTGAGAGCAGATTGCAAGAGGTGTGGATTTTATCAGTAAAGAGTATGGACTTCCCTGCAAGCTGTCAGGAGTCCTCGACCCATGACAACTAGGACACTGTTGTGATTAGAACTGCATTTCAGAATGTTAACTCTGGTGGCCACAGTGCACACACACAGAGGTAATGATCTGAGATCTGAAAGAGAAGTCACAGTTAAATAAACTTCTCTGTGAGAGAGATCAGCGCTGAACAAAGCCCATGCAAGTGGACATGGAAAGAAAGTAAAAGATTCCAGAGGAGTTTTGAAAACTGTGGGGAATTAGGACGAGGGGAACACTGCCAAGGACATAGGGGTACTAATTGGTGTGAGTAGGTGGGTGCTGTTGATAAAAGTAGTGAACAAAGGGATTTTGCTGAGATCAGAGTTGAATATTATTTTTTTTTCTGAAAGCATTCTGAAAACTGTAAACACTGTGCTGTATAGGATATCATCATCATTATTATCAAGTAGTGCTGTGTTAATAGCCCTTTGGGTCTAAAGTTTGAATGACGGGAGCTTCTTGTACTTGAAAGAAACTACATTGCAAGTACTCAAGATGGATATTACCTCTTCTGCTTTAAGATCCTCCAGGGATGAGCCACCATAACAAGATAGAGAAAGCCCCTCTTCCTAGCAACAAAGAATCCTTCCAGATGCTTATCCCTGGACTTGCCCCCTCTATATATTACAGAGTCCACTTGAACAATTTTTAAAAGGATTTGTGACATTCAGATATAAGAGAATCAGGATTTTTAGAGCCCTTTAAAATTCAAATATAGGAAAAAAGTAAATCTTCTGTTTGATCACAAAAGCTCTAGAGATACAAAGAGAGAAAAGTCTGTCCTAGCATTATAATAATATCTGCTTTTACTAGAAACCTGAGATGACTTTAATCATCTATACTTCAGTCTGGGCCAATATCTCAGAAAGCTGCAAGTGTGGTGAATGCTCTCACACTAATACAAACCTTTGCAGAAATTTTCCAAGAATATGCAAAGACACATTTTCTCTGTCTCTCTATGTCTGTCTCTGCCTCTCTGTCTCTCTCTGTCTCTCTCTCACACACACACAAACTATTTAATTACTAAGTTTCTTTCCCTGTAGACAGGATAAATCTTTCAATTAATATAGTATATTTCATGTTAAGAATGTTTCACCCCTTAAAGATATTCAGTTTTAATGGATTAGTTCAATCAATACTTACAAATTGCAGATTTAGAGGGGGTAATTGAGAAATGCAAACAAGGAGAAGGGAGGAGAGAGCGATGTGTCTTTGTCCTCTCTGTGAGGCTGGAGAGACAAAATAAAGGCATGCAGAACACTGCCAGTCCACATTCTTTGAAATATGAAAACAGTACTTATTACTGCATCATTCAGAGAGATCACTCACAAACTTTTTCAATTGCATTTATTTGGTGTGCTGCCATCAGAACATAGAGTGCTTTCTTATTTAAAGTAAGTTTCCAAAAAAGAATTTTAAATTTAGAAAAAACAAGAACAAAAACAAAAAACCCTTTGCACTAAAAAAATTTTCTTTATCTATCACTTCCATGCTTAAATGATCATCCAGTTTGACATTACTTTCAATGAGAATAAGAAGTCTCAATAGCACTTCTATTATCCAGCCTACTGTGAGTATGCAGCACTTAAGTTAAAGGAAGATTATTTCATTTTTATCTTTTCTGGAACACCAGAGGAAAAGCTCAGGCATTGTCACATTTCATTTGCAGGTAAACCTGTATTAATCTTAGGTTAACTGGTTACCACTATTCAACTTTTCACCTAATGGTTCCATATTTTTTTCTTGTAGAACAATGTCTACTTTTATTTTAGGATGAATCATTTGTGGCTATTTGACTTTTTATGGCTCATGGCTTCCTAACGAATATCCAAATTGTATTTACATTATCCTGTATACAATCCTTTCTAAGTGGTAAGATTTTCATCTTACATGTTGTGGCTTGATGCCCTTTCTTAAATATTGGTAGGGAATGTCTCCTTGGCTTATTCATGAAGAAGTTAGTAATGGGGTGCCCACAAGCATTTATACTTGATATTTTTATTTGACTTCTTTTAATTAAGTGTTTTACAACTCTGTGAATTAGAAGAAAATGTGGTGGAGAGCAAGCTCCTTACATGTCTTCTGAACATTCTTTTTGTTTTATATTATTTTATTTTTTATTGAAGTATCATTGATTTACAATGTTGTGTTACTTTCAGGTGTACAGCAAAATGATTCAGTTATATATAAATTATTTCTCAGATTATTTTCCCTTATAGGTTATTACAAACTATTTAGTATAGTTCCCTGTGCTATACAGTAGGTCCTTGTTGGTTCCCAATTTTATGTATCGTAGTGTGTATCCGTTAATTCAAACCTCCTAACTTATTCCTCCCCCTCCTTCCCCTTTGGTAACCATAAGTTTATTTTCTGTGTCTGTGGGTCTATTTCTGTTTTGTGTATAAATTCATTTGTATCATTTTTTTTAGATTCCACATATAAATGATATCATATGATTTTTGTCTTTGTCTGGCTTACTTCACTTATTATGATAATCTCTAGGTCCATCCATGTTGCTGAAAGTGACATTATTTCATTCTCTTTTTATATCTCTTTTTATTGCACATTTTTATCTTGCTTACAGAATAATTTCTGAATATGATTTTCTACAAATAAATGTTTGAAAAATTTAGCAAAGAGACATACTGTCCTCTAGGTAAAGTAATATAGCATGGAGATTCCAGCTTACATGAAACTTGTTAGAGTGCAATAAAGGGATAACCAAAAAGGATAGAAGTATCGTTATATTCTTTTTAAATGTTCTGAAGATTTAAGCAGTGGAGTATCGTGGGAAGCACTAATAGGAACGTGACGAGGAAAGGCTAGTAATAGCCAATCATTAAAAACAGCAAGAAAGGAAAGTAAAATATTTAGTTCTCAGTTCCATAAATTATATGGTGTTATTAATAAATTTTAGATAACATTCACTGATCAAGTACTACCACTTTTGAGGGCAGCAGTATAAATTATACAACCTCAGAGAAACAATTTTACACTGAGATCCAGTTCTTTACTTCTAAAACAGAATTTGTTTACCTATAAAAGAGCTGCTGACTTTACCTGCTAATGTTTGTTTTCATATTCTTAGATTTGAATTTAAGAAAATCTATACACAGAGAAGCATGAAGTACTGGGTATCTAATCACCTTTTCTTAACCTCATTAAGTCCACTTAATAATCCTTTTGGTTCTAGCAAGACACATTGGTGATGACACTTTGGTGAAGAGATTTTTCTTTGTTGTGTTTGCGTGTGTATGTGCATTGAATCAAATATTCAAAATTTGATTTTGTGAGTGTGTGCATTGTGTGTGTATGTGCATTGAATCAAATGTTCAAAATTTGAGCCGCGTGTTTTTTTAATGAATAAAACAGTTGAACTTGCTTTGGTGGCTATTTTTGCATTGTCCTTTAGATTATTTTTTCTCCTTTTATTCAGTAGAAAAAAGCCTTTTGTTTCACTGACTCAATCCTTTCTCAGTTTCTTCTCTCAGTTTCTCATTTATACTCCCTGTGATGGGAATGGGGGTGAGAGGGAGTGGGAATTTTACATTGCTGGCTAAGGCTTGAGAGGCAAAGCAATGTCCGAGTGACTCGCCTCTATTCTTCCTCATTTATTCTACTCAGAAGCATAACAAAATCAAATCTAAATAGTAAGTACTTACCTTGCTCTAAACAGATCAATCTTTTTCTATTAGATTTGTCACATGAGATATGAACTCGACTGTAATTGATTTCAAAGTCATGTGGCACAACAGCCACTATAGAATTTTCCTATGATAGTCTCAATCAATAGGCTTAGCAGCTTAACAGAAATAATTACATCAACATATCTGATTTCCTGACACCATATTGTTCTTAGTTGTTAGAAACAGTGTGTTATTAGAAGAAATCCAATAAGTGAGAAGCAAGAAGACTAAGAGTCCAGGTACCTAAGTGCTCCCACCTCCTCGCCTCCAGTCATACTGATTCCCTCATTTTCTGAATCTTTTCACAGCTCACAGCACAGTCCATCGGTCTTACAGGCAGTTCTAATAGTCCTTGGATTTGGAGTTTGATGCAGGCTTTGTATGAGCAGATGCTTATATAAAAGCTAAAATAAGCAGGTATTAAAAGGATTAAGTGATTCAGTAGAGTATCTCAGCCAGCCATAATTCAAGACAATAGTTCAAATCTTTCATTGCTGTTTTCTTTGATAAAATGTAGGTTTTAACCTTTGGGGAAGTCTTTTTCTACAGTGTCATCAGTAACTCCAAACCTGTCAACTCAACAATACTTTACAACAATGTCTTTCACAATGTCTGAGGCAGAGAAAGGAATTGCAACAATAGGGCTTAGGATTCTGTGAGATTGGAAATGTAGTAGCATATATTGGCTAGTTACTTTGTGTATGGAAATAGGTGACTCTGCAATGATATAAGGGGGGAAAAATGCCTGACAAAGAAAATCGAGTCACAAGAAAGAATAAAGGTATTCTATCAGGGGATGTTGAAGACTTGTACATGCCATGTCTGAAATAAAATGATAAACTATTAACAAGTCATTTTAGTACTTATCTGTAGAGTTTCCAAAGACTAATTTTTGTTTTCATTAAAGTTACAAATATTAATTTAGTCACTAAAAGGTTGAAAATCATCTGTATTTTTGACGTTTCTGTTTATACCAATAATTTATTCATTTTTAGATGCCTCTTTCTTCTGTTATCCTCATAGGATGTGAATACCAATTGACTTTAAGTTTATCTCATTGACTATGCAACCCCTCAATTTGCATATTTCTTTTGCCCAAATCAAAACATAATTTCATTGACCAAAAGAAGGATATTTTGAACAAAACTGAGTTGGCTCTAGTTTTCCTTCATCACTGAGGTCTAATCATACACTGTTTACCCTTCCAACCGACATTTATTGAGTGCCTGTTATCTTTCAGCTATTGTATTAGATACAACAGTGAACAAACAGACAAGGTCTATTCTGAGAAAAGGCAGACATCACTTGGAACTGAAAAATAAACAAACAAACAAACAAAACTGGATATGAGAAAAGATTTGAAGACAGGTGAGTAAATTTTCTAGCTCTAATGGTGAGAATAAGCAAAGAAATAGGAGGCAAAAGTAATTTAATCCAGCTTTTAATGTGAAAGTAATATTTGTCCCAATATGTCTGAACTTAACATACCCGAGATTAGCTCGGGTATGTTATATGATTTGTAAATTTCCAGAAGAACTCCATTCTGTAAGTATAAACTGTTTACTATGTCTATATTTTAGATTTTCTTAAAAACTTACTGTGGTTAAAACAAATTACCTTTTAAAATGCAAACTTACCTAGAAGAGAAATATTAATATAGATAGCTATTTGCTCCTTAACTGAATATTTTGGGATTATTTAATTACAGTCAACTGAAATGAAAGCATGGTTTTCAATGGGGAGAAAAACAACCTATAGCATTGCTTGGAAGATCTTACATATGGAGTTCATTGAGGGCAGCTTAGGGCGGAAAGATATGCAAAATGAGGAGTTATGACCCCACAGAGGAACTTTTCCTGCTGTTCTAATTACAGTTTCACTTGCCAGGGTGATGCTAACAAAGTTGTGAATAAGATTTATTGTTAGATATTTTTCAAGAATGACACATGGATTGCTTTTAGATAATTTCTTCTCCGAGAAACGCTAGAAAGTAACGTACATAGATAGATCATAGAGCTAGATGATTGAAAGAAAGATGGATGGATAGATGATAGATAGATAGATAGATAGATAGATACAGATGAACAGAAACATATCTGTGAGATAACTGACAATATTATTCTCATTGCCCAGCAAAGAAAAGGATAGAGTGGATACATGACTAAGATATGACAGTAAATAAATGAAAAGATAGGAGAAACTTATCTTTCCTAATAATGTTTCGCTTCGGAATAATAAAAGTTACCTCCTTTTAGTTAGTGTCCACTTTCTTCCTTACCCCTCTTTTTCTTCCACTCTTTCTTCTCTACTATTTTTTTTCACCTTCTTTGGTATCTCATCATTATCATCACCTTCTTCTCCTTTCCCTGCTCCTCCTCCTCCTTTTCCTCCTTCTCATCTTCCTCCTTCTTCTTCACCTTCACCTTCATCTTTGTTTTCATCTTTGTCTTCTTCATTGTCACAATCTAGTTATGGGATGGTGACCTAGAAACTCTTTAAATTCATATCTCATATGGAAAAATCACTGAATAGTTGATTTAAAGATATGGATATAACCTAGAAAAAAGTGTTTCTTTAATACTTTATGGAATAGTTTGCTGTATGTAAATTTTTTATCAGACTTCATTTTTGTAAAGCAGTATTAGGTTCAGAATTTTTTTAAAAATCAAGAAGTTCTTTTTCAAAAGAGTTTTGTTTTGTATAATTATTCAATAGATTAAGATCAGCATCCTTGTAAAATCTTAGCTAGAAATCTATTCCTCGAGAAATCATAAAGCTTATAATGTAAACAATTGTCAGTGCTGTTGAATATGTAAGACAGAGACAAATAATTCTTCATTTGAGGTATTATTTTCTTCATGGTTATATTTGCATAATAAATGTACATTTTGATAAAATTTAAATCTTCCTTTAGATAAAATTAGTTCTATATTTAGAAAAGCTTAACTATTTCTTATATATTTAGGTTATCTTGAAATTTCTATTATGTCTGAGAGTTATCCTCTAGCCTTAGAAATCATCTAAGTAATTGCTTACAAAGTTATTTTTGCCTCAAAAAGTTTAATATGCATTTTGAAACTGTGTCTTATTTACTTTATTTTATGTTTAATTCTAATCTTAGGGATATTCTGTCTCACAAAAAGCATTGTTTTTTAAATTTTGGATGATGATTGCAGAATTTCTTTACATCATTTTTGCAAGTGGCAGACTTTTCATTATTGATAATTATGTTTGTGGTGACATAGATCATGAAAAAAATTCCTAAATTCAACATAAGATTGAGGTATACTATATTCTTTTTTTTTCCAGTGACAAGATTAGTACTGGATGAATAATTTTTCTAATACATATGGTAATAGGTACTAATGATGTATTTTGTTCTCCATCATTGGACCAACACTGTGGGGGGAAAAACACATTATTCTAAGTCAATGCATTTCTATTTTCATAATTATTTTAATTATACATGGTACAGAGTCTTTTGCAAGGAGCCCGCGAGGGGGGTTGGCGCGCGCTAAACGGGAGAAGCACTGGTTTGAGAAAAGCATGGGTCGCAAGTACACATTGGGACCCTGCCATTAATGGAGGGGAAAAGCGGGGAGACGCCAGCAGATTCCATCCTGTAAGCTGGTAGGAAGCCTGAAGGCTTGATGGGATTCCAGTGTGATAGGAGGCAAGGACATGCTTCAGGACCCCGGAGGAAGATGGCGGAAGAGTAAGACGCGGAGATCACCTTCCTCCCCACAGATACATCAGAAATTCATCTACACGTGGAACAACTCCTACAGAACACCTACTGAACGCTGACAGAAGACCTCAGACCCCCCAAAAGGCAAGAAGCTCCCCACATACCTGGGTAGGGCAAAAGAAAAAAAGAATAAACAGAGACAATAGGATAGGGACGGGACCTGCACCAGTGGGAGGGAGCCGTGAAGGGGGGAAGGTTTCTACACACTACAAGCCCCTTCGCGGGCGGAGACTGTAGGTGGCGGAGGGGGAAAGCTTCGGAGTAGAGGAGGAGAGCACAGCAACAGGGGTGCGGAGGGCAAAGCGGAGAGATTCTGGCACAGAGGACCGGTGCCCTCAGGCACACACCAGCCCGAGAGGCTTGTCTGCTCGGCCGCCGTGGCGGGCGGGGCTGGGAGCTGAGGCTCGGGTATCGGCTTTCAGTCGGAGCGCAGGGAGAGGACTGGGGCTGGCGGCAGGAAGAGAGCCTGAAGGGGTTAGTGCACCACGGCTAGCCCGGAGGGAGTCCGGGGAAAGGGTCTGGAGCTGCTGAAGAGGCAAGAGACTTTTTTCCCTTTTGTTTCCTGGTGCGCGAGGAGAGGGCATTAAGAGGGCTGCTTGGGGAAGCGCCGGAGACAGGCACGAGCCGCGGGTAAGGCACGGACCTCGGAGACGGGCGTGGGCCGCCGCCGCCCGCCGCCGCGGCCCGCCGCCGCCGCGCCCGCCGCCGCCCGCCGCCGCCGCTGCTGCCGCCGCCGCGGGGCCTGTGTGCGAGCGCGGGTCACTGTCCGCCCCGCCTTCCGGGGGGCCTGTGCACCCCGCCACTGCCGGGGTCCCCGAGACCCGGGGACGGCTTTCCCGGGAAAGCGCACGGAGCGCCACGGGCTGCTGCAACGTCACGCCGGCCTCTGCCGCCGCAGGCCCGCCCCACACTGCGCGCCCCTCCCTCCCCTCTGCCTGAGTGAGCCAGAGCCCCCGAATCAGCGGCTCCTTTAAACCCGTCCTGTCTGAGCGAAGAACGGACGCCCTCCGGCGACCTACGCGCAGAGGCGGGGCCAGGTCCAAGGCTGAGACCCGGGAGCTGTGAGAGCAGAGGCAGGGAAATCTCTCTGTGCAGCCTCGGAGGCAGCGGATTGAAGCTCCACGGTCCATTTGATGTGCCCTGCGTCTGTGGAGTGCATGAATGGACAGCGAATCATCCCAAATTGAGGAAGTGGACTTTGAGGACAAGATTTAAGACTTTCCCCCCTTTTCCTCTTTTTACAACGAATTATTCCAAATTAAGGAGGTGGACTTAGAGAGCAAGATTTCAGACTTCTCGCCCTTTTCCTCTTTTTACAACGAATTATCCCAAATTGAGGAGGTGGACTTGGAGAGCAAGATTTTTGATTTTTCCCCCTGCTCTCTTTTTGTGAATGTGTATGTGTAATCTTCTGTGTAAGATTCTCTCTGTATAGCTTTGCTTCCACCATATGTCTCAGGGTTCTATCGGTCCGGTTTTTTTTTTTTTTTTTTTTCAATAATTACTTTCTAATTTTAATAACGCTACTATATTTCATACTTTATTCTATTTTACTTTACCTGCTCTTTCTTTTTTTTCCTACTCTCCCTTCCTCCCTCCCTCCCTCCGCTCCTCCTTTCCTTCTTTCTTTTTCTTTCCTCCCTCCCACCCTTCTTCTTTCCACTTTCTTTTTCTTTCCTTCCTCCCTCCCTCCTGTCTTTCTTCCTTTCCTTCCTCCCTCCCTCCCTCCTTTCTTTCCTTCTTTCTTTCCATCCTTCCTCCCTCCCTCCCTCCTTTCTTTCTTCCTTCCTTCCTTCCTTTCTTCCCTTCTTCCTTTCTTTCCCTCTCTCTTTCTTTCTTCTACTAATTCTTTCTTTCTACTTTTTCTCCCTGTTACTCTGAGCCGGGTGGATGAAAGGCTCTTGGTGCTGCAGCCAGGAGCCAGTGCTGTGCCTCTGAAGTGGGAGAGCCAACTTCAGGACACGGGTCCACAAGAGACCTCCCAGCTCCACATAATATCAAGCAGCGAAAATCTCCCAGAGATCTCCATCCCAACACCAGCACCCAGCTTCAGTCAACGACCAGCAAGCTACAGTGCGGGTCACCCTATGCCAAGCAACTAGCAAGGCAGGAACACAACCCCACCCATTAGCAGAGAGGCTACCTAAAAACATAATAAGGCCATAGGCACCCCAAAACACACCACAAGACGTGGACCTGTCCACCAGAAAGACAAGATCGAGCCTCAACCACCAGAGCACAGGAATTAGTCCCCCCCACCAGGAAGCCTACACAACCTACTGAAACAACCTTAGCCACTGGGGTCAGACACCAAAAACAACGGGAACTACGAATCTGCAGCCGGCAAAAAGGAGACCCCAAACACAGTAACATAAGCAAAATGAGAAGGCAGAAAAACACACAGCAGGTGAAGGAGCAAGATAAACACCTACCAGACCTAACAAATGAAGAGGTAATAGGCAGTCTACCTGAAAAAGAATTCAGAATAATGATAGTAAAGCTGATCCAAGATTCTATTTCCATGATCCATAATCTTGGAAATAGAATAGACAACATGCAAGAAACAGTTAACAAGGACCTAGAAGAACTAAAGATGAATCAAGCATCGATTAAAAACACAATAAATGAAATGAAAAATACTCTAGATGGGATCAATAGCAGAATAACTGAGGCAGAAGAACGGATAAGTGAGGTGGAAGATAAAATAGTGGAAATAACTGATGCAGAGCAAAATAAAGAAAAAAGAATGAAAAGAACAGAGGAGAGTCTCAGAGATCTCTGGGACAACATTAAACGCACCAACATTCGAATTATAGGGGTTCCAGAAGAAGAAGAGAAAAAGAAAGGGACTGAGAAAATATTTGAAGAGATTATAGTTGAAAACTTCCCCAATATGGGAAAGGAAATAGTTAATCAAGTCCAGGAGGCACAGAGAGTCCCATACAGAATAAATCCAAGGAGAAATACACCAAGACACATATTAATCAAACTGTCAAAAATTAAACACAAAGAAATCATATTAAAAGCAGCAAGGCAAAAACAACAAATAACACACAAGGGAATCCCCATCAGGTTAACAGCTGATCTCTCAGCAGAAACCCTACAAGCCAGAAGGGAGTGGCAGGACATAATTAAAGTGATGAAGGAGAGAAACCTGCAACCTAGATTACTCTACCCAGCAAGGATCTCATTCAGATTTGATGGAGAAATTAAAACCTTTACAGACAAGCAAAAGCTGAGAGAGTTCAGCACCACCAAACCAGCTTTACAACAAATGCTAAAGGAACTTCTCTAGGCAAGAAACACAACAGAAGGAATATACCTACAATAACGAACCCAAAGCAATTAAGGAAATGGGAATAGGAACATACATATCAATAATTACCTTAAATGTAAATGGACTAAATGCTCCCACCAAAAGACACAGAGTGGCTGAATGGATACAAAAACAAGACCCATATATATGCTGTCTACAAGAGACCCACTTCAGACCTAGAGACACATACAGATTGAAAGTAAAGGGATGGAAAAAGATATTCCATGCAAATGGAAATCAAAAGAAAGCTGGAGTAGCAATTCTTATATCAGACAAAATAGACTTTAAAATAAAGACTATTAGAAGAGACAAGGAAGGACACTACATAACGATAAAGGGATCGATCCAAGAAGAAGATATAACAATTGTAAATATTTATGCACCCAACATAGGAGCACCTCAATACATAAGGCAAATACTAACAGCCATAAAAGGGGAAATCGACAGTAACACAATCATAGTAGGGGACTTTAACACCCCACTTTCACCAATGGACAGATCATCCAAAATGAAAATAAATAAGGAAACACAAGCTTTAAATGATACATTAAACGAGATGGACTTAGTTGATATTTATAGGACATTCCATCCAAAAACAACAGAATACACATTTTTCTCAAGTGCTCATGGAACATTCTCCAGGATAGATCATATCTTGGGTCACAAATCAAGCCTCGGTAATTTTAAGAAAATTGAAATTGTATCAAGTATCTTCTCCGACCACAATGCTATGAGACTAGACATCAATTACAGGAAAAGATGTGTAAAAAATACAAACACATGGAGGCTAAACAATACACTACTCAATAACGAAGTGATCACTGAAGAAATCAAAGAGGAAATTAAAAAATACCTAGAAACAAATGACAATGGAGACACGACGACCCAAAACCTATGGGACGCAGCAAAAGCAGTTCTAAGGGGGAAGTTTATAGCAATACAATCCCACCTTAAGAAACAGGAAGCATTTCGAGTAAACAACCTGACCCTGCACCTAAAGCAATTAGAGAAAGAAGAACAAAAATACCCCAAAGCTAGCAGAAGGAAAGAAATCATAAAGATCAGATCAGAAATAAATGAAAAAGAAATGAAGGAAACGATAGCAAAGATCAACCAAACTAAAAGCTGGTTCTTTGAGAAGATAAACAAAATTGACAAACCATTAGCCAGACTCATCAAGAAAAAAAGGGAGAAGACTCAAATCAATAGAATTAGAAATGAAAAAGGAGAAGTAACAACTGACACTGCAGAAATACAAAAGATTATGAGAGATTACTATAAGCAACTCTATTCCAATAAAATGGACAACCTGGAAGAAATGGACACATTCTTAGAAATGCACAACCTGCCAAGACTGACTCAGGAAGAAATAGAAAATATGAATAGACCAATCACAAGCACTGAAATTGAAACTGTGATTAAAAATCTTCCATCAAACAAAAGCCCAGGACCAGATGGCTTCACAGGTGAATTCTATCAAACATTTAGAGAAGAGCTAACACCTATCCTTCTCAAACTCTTCCAAAATATAGCAGAGGGAGGAACACTCCCAAACTCATTCTACGAGGCCGACATCACCTTGATACCAAAACCAGGCAAGGATGTCACAAAGAAAGAAAACTACAGGCCAATATCACTGATGAACATAGATGCAAAAATCCTCAACAAAATACTAGCAAACAGAATCCAACAGCACATTAAAAGGATCATACACCATGATCAAGTGGGGTTTATCCCAGGAATGCAAGGATTCTTCAATATACGCAAATCAATCAATGTAATACACCATATTAACAAGTTGAAGGAGAAAAACCATATGATCATCTCAATAGATGCAGAGAAAGCTTTCGACAAAATTCAACACCCATTTATGATAAAAACCCTGCAGAAAGTAGGTATAGAGGGATCTTTCCTCAACATAATAAAGGCCATATATGACAAACCCACAGCCAACATTGTCCTCAATGGTGAAAAACTGAAACCATTTCCACTAAGATCAGGAACAAGACAAGGCTGCCCACTCTCACCACTCTTATTCAACATAGTTTTGGAAGTTTTAGCCACAGCAATCAGAGAAGAAAAGGAAATAAAAGGAATCCAAATTGGAAAAGAAGAAGTAAAGCTGTCACTGTTTGCAGATGACATGATACTATACATAGAGAATCCTAAAGATGCTACCGAAAAACTACTAGAGCTAATCAATGAATTTGGTAAAGTAGCAGGATATAAAATTAATGTACAGAAATCTCTGGCATTCCTGTACACTAATGATGAAAAATCTGAAAATGAAATCAAGAAAACACTCCCATTTACCATCGCAACAAAAAGAATAAAATATCTAGGAATAAACCTACCTAAGGAGACAAAAGACCTGTATGCAGAAAACTATAAGACACTGATGAAAGAAATTAAAGATGATACAAATAGATGGAGAGATATACCATGCTCCTGGATTGGAAGAATCAATATTGTGAAAATGACTCTACTACCGAAAGCAATCTACAGATTCAATGCAATCCCTATCAAACTACCAATGGCATTTTTCACAGAACTAGAACAAAAAATTTCAAAATTTGTTTGGAAAAACAAAAGGCCCCGAATAGCTAAAGCAATCTTGAGAACGAAAAACGGAGCTGGAGGAATCAGGCTCCCTGACTTCAGACTATACTACAAAGCTACAGTAATTAAGACAGTCTGGTACTGGCATAAAAACAGAAAGATAGATCAGTGGATCAGGATAGAAAGCCCAGAGATAAACCCACGCACATATGGCCAACTTATCTTTGATAAAGGAGGCAGGAATGTACAGTGGAGAAAGGACAGCCTCTTCAATAAGTGGTGCTGGGAAAACTGGACAGGGACATGTAAAAGTTTGAGATTAGATCATTCCCTAGCACCATACACAAAAATAAGCTCAAAATGGATTAAAGACTTAAATGTAAGGCCAGAAACTATCAAACTCTTAGAGGAAAACATAGGTAGAACACTCTATGACATAAATCACAGCAAGATCCTTTTGGACCCACCTCCTAGAGAAATGGAAATAAAAACAAAGATAAACAAATGGGACCTAATGAAACTTCAAAGCTTTTGCACAGCAAAGGAAACCATAAAGAAGACCAAAAGACAACCCTCAGAATGGGAGAAAATATTTGCAAATGAAGCAACTGACAAAGGATTAATCTCCAAAATTTATAAACAGCTCATGCAGCTCAATAGCAAAAAAACAGACAACCCAATCCAAAAATGGGCAGAAGACTTAAATAGGCATTTCTCCAAAGAAGATATACAGACTGCCAACAAACACATGAAAGAATGCTCAACATCATTAATCATTAGAGAAATGCAAATCAAAACTACAATGAGATATCATCTCACACCAGTCAGAATGGCCATCATCAAGGAATCTAGAAACAATAAATGCTGGAGAGGGTGTGGAGAAAAGGGAACACTCTTGCACTGCTGGTGGGAATGTGAATTGGTACAGCCACTATGGAGAACGGTATGGAGGTTCCTTAAAAAACTACAAATAGAACTACCATATGACCCAGCAATCCCACTACTGGGCATATACCCTGAGAAAACCATAATTCCAAAAGAGACATGTACCAAAATGTTCATTGCAGCTCTATTCACAATAGCCCGGAGCTGGAAACAACCTAAGTGTCCATCATCGGATGAATGGATAAAGAAGATGTGGCACATATATACAATGGAATATTACTCAGCCATAAAAAGAAACGAAACTGAGCTATTTGTAATGAGGTGGATAGACCTAGAGTCTGTCATACAGAGTGAAGTTAGTCAGAAAGAGAAAGACAAATACCGTATGCTAACACATATATACGGAATTTTAAAAAAAAATGTCATGAAGAACCTAGGGGCAAAACGGGAATGAAGACGCAGACCTACTTGAGAATGGACTTGAGGATATGGGGAGGGGGAAGGGTGGGCTGTGACAAGGCGAAAGAGAGGCATGGACGTGTATACACTACCAAACGTAAGGTAGATAGATAGTGGGAAGCAGCCGCAGAGCACAGGGAGATCAGCTCGGTGCTTTGTGACCGCCTGGAGGGGTGGGATGGGGAGGGTGGGAGGGAGGGAGATGCATGAGGGAAGGGATGTGGGAACAGATGTATATGTATGACTGATTCACTTTGTTATAAAGTAGAAACTAATTAAAAAAATAAATAAATAAACTTAAAAAAAAATTATACATGGTACAAATTAATGTTTTTTGTAAGGAATCTAATATGGTAGTTAAAGAATATCTTTAGCTTAAAGAATATGTAAAGGTCAAACTTTTACACTTTTGTATGCTGTCTACAGTTTTGTAATGAGAAATGAAGGGTTTTCACAGTCAAGGGTATTGAATAACTTAACTTCTTTTTGTCTAGCTTTTTTTTCTTTTGATAAATATTTTCCAGCTTTAGTTTTCTGTTCATAGCTTTAATTTACATTTCATGTTATTTAAATTTTCTTATTAAAGGGCATTTGAAAGTGAGGTTAAAGCTATTGCAATTTTGGTCAATATTATTTATTGATTGTCCACAGAGTACATGTGTCTGTATTACGAAAGTGAAGTAAATAAAAAGCACAATTTCATCTCTTTGAGAAGCAGAATTTTTATCCATACAGTTGCATATCACTTTGAAAGGTAATAGACATCTTAAAAGTCCCATGCAAAACAAGTTGTAAATATAAATGCATATTGAAATATATAAGAAGAGCTCATTATTAAAGGAGATCTCATGGTCAATGTAAAATGGGTTATTTTGTAAGGAGGTGATAAATTTTAATAATTATTTTCTCAATGTGTTTTTTTAACCTATTAACTTTATGTAACTTAGAGAGCTATATGTCCAGTTACTGATGGGGATACAATAATTTCTCTCTCTTTTTTTTTTTTTTTTTTGTGGTACACGGGCCTCTCACTGTTGTGGCCTCTCCCATTGTCGAGCATAGGCTCCAGACTCAGTGGCCATGGCTCACGGGCCTCGTCGCTCTGTGGCATGTGGGATCTTCTCAGACCGGGGCATGAACCCGTGTCCCCTGCATCAGCAGGCGGACTCTCAACCACTGCACCACCAGGGAAGCCCAAGAATATTTTGAGATAGTAGTATAAGGTTGAGTTCATCAAGAAATATATCACAAGAATATAATGTGGAGCACAGGAGTAGAATTAATATTTTATAATAACTGTATGGTGTGTAATCTATAAAAATATTGAATCACCATTTTGTACATCTAAAACTAATATAATATTGTAAGTCAACTATATTTCAATAAGAAAACACAGTTCCATGAAGGAGCAATTGAGGTTACTGAAAAATGAGCAACATTTTCAGTATGCAACAGAAGGTAATACAAAAATATATTAGAGAAAAAAATATATTAATTTGTCTAATGGAACACATTTCATAAACTCTCTTGTGTTTTGTTTTGTTTTGTTTTTTGTTTGTGTGTTTTAATGTCACTTGGGTGTTTGAATGACCTACTATTAGAAGCTAGAAGTCACAAAATCATAGCCCCATAAGGGTTTTGTTTGGCAATAATAGTGTTTTCTAAATTTTAATAACTTTATGTGGGGCAGACAGTCCCCAGTTTACCTAGTTCCTAAACTCCATTGTGTCTTATATGCCTTGTAATTCAGAGCCTATTATGTCTTACAATGGTATAGAAGAGAAACATAGTAGTTCTTACCTTCATATGGAGCTTATGGGCCATTAGCAGAGTAGATAGAAGATAAATAATTACATAATTGAATTGAAGTGATGTTAAATACCTGAAAGGAAATTACAGATGAAATTAGAAATTTAACAATAGGATTTAAACTAGGAAAGTGATACTTAAGCTAAAACTTGAAGAATTAATAAACCAGAGGAAGAGTTACCCAGGCAGAGTTTCCATTTCCTGATGAGGAAATTGAGGTCTAGAGGGACAAAGTGACATTCATGACAAGTTAAGAAAGGAAGAAAATTCAGGTCTCCTGGCTCCCAGGATGAAATTCTTTTCACTGTCAACATTTGAAGCACCCATTTAAAATAATCCAAAACTATAAATTCAATGTATTTGGAGATCAAAGTTTACATAATAAACACTTAAAAAATCAAATGAGCAGAGATAATTTGGTAACCATTCACCGTTTTATAGGTTCCTCTCTAACTGTCACAGCTAAAGACCATGGGAAAGAATAATAAGAAAATTCATTAATTAGGATCAGTTTCTACAATCTTTAACTAGTTAAGTCATTTGTTTAACTAAGATCCACCTTTATTGGCATCTGAAATAATAGTGTATGTTGTGTGTAATATTTCCTCTTTTTAAAAACTAATAAAATTTGAATTTGGACACAGAGAGTGAAGATATTCATATGCCCAAACCAGAAACAATATGAAGGTTGTGTTTCAGTGAGCATATTATCTATTATAAGTGAGAAAACTCTGAGTAATGAATTTGTCAATTTTTCTTTGCTGTGGCTTTTGGATATCATTTTCATTTTGCTTTAAAACATGATTATATGCAAAAAGCATTGGTCTTAAGAGGTCAAAGCTTCTATTCTACCTGGGTGGACTTGGAGAAGAACCAAGTGTGATCAGCCAGAAACAATGGTAACAATTATTAGCGTCAGATTCCCACCAGCAGTTTTTCTAGACTTGGACTTCGATTCCTGCCTTGAGGATCCTTTATACCATTCAAGGGGAGTCTTTAAATCAGAATAACTTTTAAAATCTTGTGATTTGTGCACCAATTTATCTAAGGAGTATGATGAAACCTATTGCTTTACTCCCTTGCTCCGCCTGTTCCCCAAGCAAATAGTAGACAGAGGTTCTAAAAGCTACATGTATCCAAATCTACCCAATGTCTCACTTATAAATATGGTATGGATGGGGGGTAGACAGTTAAATGAAAAAAGTTAACAGTTATAGAGCATTCACTATGTACTAGGCCTTCTGATTGATGCTAAATATCTATTAATTCTTTTAAGCTTCATTCCAACCCTATAAGGGAGATAGATTCTGAGGGATTAGAACTCAGGAAGATGGTTCCAGAGTTGGTGATTACTACAGAAGTTATCTTTGGAATCAGCCTGCATTCAAATCTGGACTCTAAAATTTACCAGTGGTAGACATTAGGTAATCTAATTCTCCCCTCTGAAAATCAATTTCTTCATCTATAAAAATGAAGATAATAATAGTACCTTCCCCATAATATTACCATGAGGATTGATTATGATAGTCTACAGTAAGCATCTTAACAGAATAGCTGATACTCAGAAATCACTCCAAGTACTTAACTCTTATAATCATCATGATTATATTATTACAGGCTGGGGACATCTTTATCAGCACCCTGTCTACTCAGGTCAAGAAAGATACCTGGGGGCCGGGGGAAGATGGTGGAAGAGTAAGACACGGAGATCACCTTCCTCCACACAGATACATCAGAAATACATCTACATGTGGAACAACTCCTACAGAACACCTACTGAACGCTGGCAAAAGACCTCAGAACTCCCAAAAGGCAAGAAACTCCCCACGTACCTGGGAAGGCAAAAGAAAAAACAATAAACAGAGACAAAAGAATAGGGACGGGACCTGCACCACTGGGAGGGAGCCATGAAGGAGGAAAGCTTTCCACACACAAGAAGCCCCTTTGCAGGTGGAGACTGCAGATGGTGGAGGGGGGGAGCTTCGGAGCCGCAAGTAGAGCACAGGCACAGGTGTGTGGAGGGCAAAGTGGAGAGATTCCCGCACAGAGGATCGGTGCTGACCAGCACTCACCAGCCCAAGAGGCTTGTCTGCTCACCTGCTGGGGTGGGTGGGGCTGGGAGCTGAGCCTCGGGCTTCGGTCAGAGCGCAGGGAGAGGACTGGCGGCGTGAACACAGCCTGAAAGGGTTAGTGCACCACGGCTAACATCGAGAGAGTCCGGGAAAAAGTCTGGACCTGCAGAAGAGGCAAGAGATTTTCTTCCCTCATTGTTTCCTGGAGGGCAAGGAGAGGGGATTAAGAGCGCTGCTTAAAGGAGCTCCAGAGATGGGTGCGAGCTGCGGCTATCGGCGCGGACATCAGAGATGGGCATGAGATGCTAAGGCTGCTGCTGCGGCCACCAAGAAGCCTGTGTGCGAGCAAAGGTCACTCTCCACACCTCCCTTCCGGGGAGCCTGTGCAGCCCGTCACTGCCAGGGTCCCGGGTTCCAGGGACAAATTCACAGGGCACACAGGCTCGTGCAACATAACACCGGCCTCTGCCGCTGCAGGGTCACCCTGCACTCCATACCCCACCCTAACCCTGGCCTGAGTGAGCCAGAGCCCCTGAAACAGCGGCTCCTTTAACCCCGTCCTGTCTGAGCGAAGAACAGATGCCCTCCAGAGACGGACAAGCAGAGGCAGGGCCAAACCCAAAGCTGAACCCCTGGAGCTGTGTGAATAAAGAAAAGAAAGGGAAATCTATCCCAGCAGCCTCAGGAGCAGCGGAATAAATCTCCACAATCAACTTGATGTACCCTGCATCTATGGAATACCTAAATAGACAACGAATCATCCCAAATTGAGGAGGTGGACTTTGAGAGCAAGATTTATTCTTTTTTCCCCTTTTCCTATTTTTGTGAGTGTGTATGTGTATGCTTCTGTGTGAGATTTTGCCTGTATAGCTTTGTTTTCACCATTTGTCCTGGAGTTCTATCCATCCGTTTTTTTCTTTGATTTTTTTTACTTAAATTTTTTTTTTCTTAATAATTATTTTTATTTTAAAAACTTTTTTTATTTTATTTTACTTTATTTTATTGTATCTTCTTTCTTTCTTTCTTCCTTCCTTTCTTTCTTTCTTTCTAATTTTTCTCACTTTTATTCTGAGCCGTGTGGATGACAGGCTCTTGGTGGTCCAGCCAGGCATCAGGGATGGGCCTCTGAGGTGAGAGAGCCAACTTCAGGAGACGGGTCCACAAGAGAACTCCCAGTTCCAAGTACTAGCAAATGGTGAAAATCTCCCAGAGATCTCCACCTCAACACCAAGACCCAGCTTCACTCAATGACCAGCAAGCTACATTGCTGGACACCCTATGCCAAACAACAATCAAGACAGGAAAACAACCTCACCCATTAGCAGAGAGGCTGCCTAAAATCATAATAAGGCCACAGACACCCCAAAGCACACCACCAGACGGGGACCTGCCCATCAGAAAGACAAGATCCAGACTCATCCACCAGGACACAGGCACTAGTCCCCTCCACCAGGAAGCCTACACAACCCACTGAAACAACCTTAGCCACGGGGGACAGACACCAAAAACAATGGGAACTACAAACCTGCAGCCTGCAAAAAGGAGACCCCAAACACAGTAAGATAAGCAAAATGAGAAGACAGTAAAACACACAGCAGGAGAAGGAGCAAGATAAAAACCCACCAGACCTAACAAATGAAGAGGAAATAGGCAGTCTACCTGAAAGTGTTCAGAATAATGATAGTAAAGATGATCCAAAATCTTGGAAATAGAATAGAGAAAATACAAGAAACACTTAACAAGGACCTAGAAGAACTAAAGATGAAACAAGCAACAATGAAAAACACAATAAATGAAATTAAAAATACTCCAGAAGGGATCAATAACAGAATAACTGAGGCAGATGAACGGATAAGTGACCTGGAAGATAAAATAGTGGAAATAACTACTGCAGAGCAGAATAAAGAATAAAGAATGAAAATAACTTAGGACAGTCTCAGAGACCTCTGGGACAACATTAAATGCACCAACATTCGAATTATAAGGGTTCCAGAAGGAGAAGAGAAAAAGAAAGGGGCTGAGAAAATATTTGAAGAGATTGTAGTTGAAAACTTCCCTAATATGGGAAAGGAAATAGTCACTCAGGTCCAAGAAGCACAGAGAGTCCCATTCAGGATAAATCCAAGGAGAAACATGCCAAGACACATATTAATCAAACTTTCAAAAATTAAATACAAAGAAAATATATTAAAAGCAACAAGGGAAAAACAAATAACATACAACGGAATCCCCATAAGGTTAACAGCTGACCTTTCAGCAGAAACTCTGCAAGCCAGAAGGGACTGGCAGGACATATTTGAAGTGATGAGGAGAAAAACCTACAATCAAGATTACTTTACCCAGCAAGTATCTCATTCAGTTTTGATGGAGAAATTAAAACCTTTACAGACAAGCAAAAGATGAGAGAATTCAGCACCACCAAACCAGCTTTACATCAAATGCTAAAGGATCTTCTCTAGGCAAGAAACACAAGAGAAGGAAAAGACCTACAATAATGAACCAAAAACAATTAAGAAAATGGGAATAGGAACATACATATCGATAATTACCTTAAATGTAAATGGACTAAATGCTCCCACCAAAAGACACAGACTGTCAGAATGGATACAAAACCAAGACCCTTATATATGCTGTCTACAAGAGACCCACTTCAGACCTAGAAACACATAGAGACTGAAGGTGAGGAGATGGAAAAAGATATTCTATGCAAATGGAAACCAGAAGAAAGCTGGAGTAGCTCATATCAGACAAAATAGACTTTAAAATAAGGACTATTAGAAGAGACACTATATAATGATCAAGGGATCGAGTCAAGAAGATATAACAATTGTAAATATGTGTGCAACCTAACATAAGAGCACCTCAATACATAAGGCAAATACTAACAGCCATAAAAGGGGAAATCGACAGTAACACAATCATAGTAGGGGACTTTAACACCCCACTTTCACCAATGGACAGATCATCCAAAATGAAAATAAATAAGGAACACAAGCTTTAAATGATACATTAAACAAGATGGACTTAGCTGATATTTATAGGACATTCCATCCAAAAACAACAGAATACACATTTTTCTCAAGTGCTCATGGAACATTCTCCAGGATAGATCATATCTTGGGTCATAAATTAAGCCTTGGTAAATTTAAGAAAATTGAAATTGTATCAAGTATCTTTTCCGACCACAATGCTATGAGACTAGACATCAATTACAGGAAAAGATGTGTAAAAAATACAAACACATGGAGGCTAAACAATACACTACTCAATAACGAAGTGATCACTGAAGAAATCAAAGAGGAAATTAAAAAATACCTAGAAACAAATGACAATGAGACACGACGACCCAAAACCTATGGGACGCAGCAAAAGCAGTTCTAAGGGGGAAGTTTATAGCAATACCTAACACCTATCCTTCTCAAACTCTTCCAAAATATAGCAGAGGGAGGAACACTCCCAAACTCATTCTATGAGGCCACCTTCACCATGATACAAAACCAGAAAAGGATGCAACAATGAAAGAAAACTACAGGCCAGTATCACTGATGAACATAGATGCAAAATTCCTCAACAAAATACTAGCAAACAGGATACAACAGCACATTAAAAGGATCATACACCATGAACAAGTGGGGTTTATTCCAGGAATGCAAGGATTCTTCAATATATGCAAATCATTAAATGTGATACACCATATTAACAAATTGAAGGAGAAAAACCTTATGGTCATCTCCATAGATGCAGAGAAAGCTTGTGACAAAATTCAACACCGATTTATGGTAAAAACCCTACAGGAAGTAGTCATAGAGGGAACTTTCCTCAACATAATAGAGGCTATATATGACAAAATCACAGCCAACGTTGTCCTCAATGGTGAAAAACAGAAAGCATTTCCACTAAGCTCAGGAGCAAGACAAGGTTGTCCACTGTCATCACTCTTATTCAACCTAGTTTTGGAAGTTTTAGCCACAGCAATCAGAGAAGAAAGGAAATAAAAGGAATCCAAATTGGAAAAGAAGAAGTAAAGCTGTCACTGTTTGCAGATGACATGATACTATACATAGAGAATCCTAAAGATGCTACCAGAAAACACCTAGAACTAATCAATGAATTTGGTAAAGCAGCAGGATACAAAATTAATGCACAGAAATCTCTGGCATTCCTATACATTAATGATGAAAAATCTGAAAGTGAAATCAAGAAAACCCTCTCATTTACCACTGCAACAAAAAGAATAAAAAATCTAGGAATAAACCTACCTAAGGAGACAAAAGATCTGTATGCAGAAAATTATAAGACACTGATGAAAGTAATTGAAAATGATACAAATAGATGGAGAGATATACCATGTTCTTGGATGGGAAGAATCAACATTGTGAAAATGACTCTACTACCCAAAGCAATCTACAGATTCAATGCAATCCCTATCAAACAACCACTGGCATTTTTCACAGAACTAGAACAAAAAATTTCACAATTTGGATGGAATCACAGAAGATACCGAATAACCAAAGCAATCTTGAGAACGAAAAATGGAGCTGGAGGAACCAGGCTCCCTTACTTCAGACTATACTACAAAGCTACAGTAATCAAGACAGTATGGTACTGGCACAAAAACAGAAAGATAGATCAATGGAACAGAATAGAAAGCCCAGAGATAAACCCATGGACATATGGTCACCTTATCTTTGATAAAGGAGGCAGGAATGTACAGTGGAGAAAGGACAGCCTCTTCAATAAATGGTGCTGGGAAAACTGGACAGGGACATGTAAAAGTATGAGATTAGATCACTCCCTAAGACCATACACAAAAATAAGCTCAAAATGGATTTAAGACCTAAATATTAGGCCAGACACTTTCAGACTCTTAGAGGAAAACATAGGCAGAACACTCTATGACATAAATCACAGCAAGATCCTTTTTGACCCACCTCTTAGAGAAAAGGAAATAATAACAAAAATAAACAAATGGGACCTAATGAAACTTCAAAGCCTTTGCACAGCAAAGGAATCCATAAACAAGACCAAAAGACAACTCTCAGAATGGGAGAAAATATTTGCAAATGAAGCAACTGCCAAATATTAATCTCCAAAATTTGCAAGCATCTCATGCAGCTGAATAACAAAAAAAAATCAAACAACCCAATCCAAAAATGGGAAGAAGCCCTAAATAGACATTTCTCCAAAGAAGATATGCAGACTGCCAACAAACACATGAAAGAATGTTCAACATCATTAATCATTAGAGAAATGCAAATCAAAACTACAATGAGGTATCCTCTCACACCAGTCAGCAGGCCATCCTCAAAAAATCTAGAAACAATAAATGCTGGAGAGGGTGTGGAGAAAAGGGAACACTCTTGCACTGCTGGGGGGAATGAGAATTGGTACAGCCACTATGGAGAACGGTATGGAGGTTCCTTAAAAAACTACATATAGAACTACCATATGACCCAGCAATCCCACTACTGGGCATATACCCTGAGAAAACCATAATTCAAAAGAGTCATGTATCAAAATGTTCATTGCAGCTCTATTTACAATAGCCAGGAGATGGAAACAACCTAAGTGTCCATCATCAGATGAATGGATAAAGAAGATGTGGCACATATATACAATGGAATATTACTCAGCCATAAGAATAAACGAAATTTTGCCATTTGTAATTAGGTGGATGGAACTAGCATCTGTCATACAGAGTGAAGTAAGTCAGAAAGAGAAAGACAAATACTGTATGCTAACACATATATATGGAATTTAAGAAAAAAAATGTCATGAAGAACCTAGGGGTAAGACAGGAATAAAGACACAGACCTACTAGAGAATGGACTTGAGGATATGGAGAGGGGAAGGGGTAAGCTGTGACAAAGTGGGAGAGTGGCATGGACATATATACACTACCAAACGTACAATAGATATCTAGTGGGAATCAGCCGCATGGCACAGGGAGATCAGCTCAGTGCTTTGTTACCACCTAGAGGGGTGGGATAAGGAGTGGGGGGGGTAGGGAGATGCAAGAGGGAAGAGATATGGGAACATATGTATATGTATAACTGATTCACTTTGTTATAAAGCAGAAACTAACACACCATTGTAAAGCAATTATACTCCAATAAATATGTAAAATTTTAAAAATAAAAAAAAATAAAAAGCTACTTTTTATTCACAAAAAAGAAAGATACCTATATGTCCTCTATGAGACCATGGCATAAACAATAATCGGATTCTGAATTATCTTCTATCTTAAATATCCTTAGGCTGAAGTCATAAGACATAAAATCATTCTTAGTAACTTATCAAATTAAGCAAATAAACAACAACAGCAACAACAAAACACTTTCACTGATTGAACTAAAGGAATTTCAAGTTGTGAAGGGAATTACCTAACAGGTGAAACTAGTTATTGTTTCATCTCTTTCCCTCAAGTCTCCTCTCCACCCTGAACAAAATCTTTTTCTAAAGAATTATCTTTGTTATTGATGCATAGTTGGTTTACAGTGTTTCAGGTGTACAGCAAAGTGATCCACTTACTCATATATATATATGTATATTATTTTCAGCTTCTTTTCAATTATAGGTTATTACAAGATATTGAATATAGTTCCCTGTGCTATACAGTAGGTCCTTATTGTTTATGTATTTTATATATAGTACTGTGTATTTGTTAATGCCAAATTCCCAAATTATCTTTCTCCCCCTTTCCCTTTGGTAACCATAATTTTGTTTTCTATGTCTGTGAGTCGATTTCTGTTTTACAAACAAATTCATTTGTATCATTGTTTAAGATTCCACATATAAGTGATATCACATGATACTTGTCTTTCTCTATCGGACTTACTTCACTTAGTATGATAATCTCTAGGTCCCTACATGTTGCTGCAAAAAGCATTATTTCATTCTTTTTATGGCTGAGTTGTATGCCATTGTATACATATACCACATCTTCTTTATCTATTCATCTGTCAGTGGACATTTAGTTTGCTTCCATGTCTTAGCTATTGTAAATAGTGCTTCTATGCACATTGGGGTGCATGTATCTTTTCGAATTAGAGTTTTCTTCGGGTATGTGCCCAAGAGTGCAATTGCAGGATAATATTTTTCTAATGAATTATCTTTACTAGAGACATAATCTCATTTCCTTTTCATTGACACATTTCCTACATGGGTTTGGAGATGACCACAATGCCCTGTGATAGAGACAATGAGGGCATCCTGTGCAGCGATAGCAATCAAGAAGGAAAGAAGAAGTTATAGGTGTATCATGAATAGGCCTTTGTTCCAGTAGTTGTAGAGGATAATGGGGAGTTAATAGTATTAATACAAACTGAAGGACAGCAACTGATGGTCCTGACTTAGACAAACAGATGGTGTCACCAATATCAGAGACAGAAGGACAAGAGAAAGAGAAGATGGAAAGTAATGCATTTTCTCCAAATTATATTGAGAGTGTTTTGTCTAATTTCAAAATAAGTATCAAACCTGAAGATAAAGATTGAGAGTCACCAACTCTGTGTAGATGTTTTAGTCAATGGAGCTAATGAAACCTCCTAGGATAGAAGTCCAAAAATTCTCACTCCAGAATCATATATTCTGTATATTTTGTGTTCATTTATTTAATGGAGTAATTTTTTCTAGTTCCATCTTTTGGGGCCCACCCTCTCTGACTCTCATACAAAGGAAAAGAAAAAGAGAGAACCCCAATCACCACAAACCATCAGCAAACAGAACATCAAAACAAAGTTTATGGAATTATCCTTTACCAACTTTTGTATCCCATTCTATCTTGGCCTTTTAAACTTCTCTTTCTGTTAAGGGTGAATGCCTTTCATGTTCCTTTTAGCCTGGTTTTATCTATATATCAGTTATAGTTTATAGAAAGTGCTGAGAGATGGATGCTTTGTGAATTTCCCTGGTTTCAGTATTCCTCCGTGTTGGTCTGTACAACGAACCTTGGGAAGGGAGAGTGTATTACTGCTGAACTGATATTTCATTTATTCACAGTTTGACCTATGCCACTGCTTCATCTCATTCCCACAGATGTACTACCCTGACTTTTTTCCTCCTGGCATATAATCAATAGTAAGGGCATTATTCATGTTTTCAACACCTATGTGAAGTCAAAAGTTCCCAAGTTCACCACAAATCTGGGGGGCCTCCTACTGACCAGACCTGACCCATTGCATTTAGACTATCTTCTGTTAAAATATTTAATATCAAGTTGATTTCTTAGTGGAGCCCTAGTCCTAAAGTGTCAAAATAACTTTCTAACAATTGTATTTTAAATGGAATTGTTCAAGAAATAACTCCTTTTCTGTTCCATAGGCAAAGTTATTTCTTTAATCAATTTTAAAATGAGATAAATAGGCTGTACAAAACCATCCAATCACTTTGAAAGGTTATAGTAATAAAAATAAAGAGCTTCAGTTTACAAATTCTATAATTTGACTGGCTCTGCATTATAAATGTCAATTCTTATCCTACAAATGCAAATTCACCAAGGGAATATCAATGGAAAATAATTACTAGGTGTATTTTTGTGCTCTGGTTCTACAAAATATAATATATTTAGTGTTTTCAAATCTATGCTGAAGGAAATGTCAAGACAAGGGTACACATTTACTCATTTTGCAGAGATGTACAGACCTATTAACTTTCTGCACTTTAATTAGAAAAGCAATTCAAAACTATTCTCTTGCTCAATTGTAGTAAATTCAAGACATTTGATATTGGGAAAGAGTACTGAAATTGTGAAATCTTATAGATCCAAATGTATTTTTAGTATAATGGCAATAGTTACTAAAAATGCAATTCTATTTTTATGGCTATGGCTTGATTCTTTAAGCATAAACTGTAGGCATACAAAGATAATGGATATTGAAAGTGGAAGATAAAGGAAAATTAGGATGCTTAGGCAGCTTTAAAAATAGTATAATTTAAATTTTTTACACAAGGTTTGAAACTGCTACATTTTAAATTTACTTTTAGTGTACAAATTGTCATGACTGCTGAAAATATTTCTTAAAGATCACTATTAACGGATTGTGGGTTTTCCTGTTTACTTAAATTATATTTTCTTTCCTTCCATATGCAATTACTTAAAATTAAACACTGTTCTGATGTTAAATCACATTGAAAGAATTACTTTGCCTTAAGGCCAAACACTTGCAATTACTATCAATACTCAGATTACAAGTATGGGGAAAGGAAACTAGAATATTTTATGCCTCATGATAATCCCCATTCTTTTATTAAAGTTTTATTTGCATAGTAACTTTTGGATGAACAATGGAAATAAATGGAGAGATGGGAAGAGAAAAATAAGCAGATGAAAATAATACTCTGAGATGTCTGACTGCTTTTGAAATTCATAAAAAGAATCCCAGGTGCCACAGGGGAATAGGAGGGCACTGTTCATTCCTGCCAATTTCAAATGTGGTTGTCTGTTTATGAAAATTAACTGAGTTGTGAACAACCAAGCTACTGATTGCCGTACTCCTTTTTTAAAGTAGTGTCTGATTCTTGATCTAAGAATGTGAGATGGAAACAACAGATCTCTCAGTATATGTCCATGGGAAAGAACTGTTTCTTTGGAGATAATTAAAAATATTCTCTTTATTTCATTCAAATTCAATAACTGCAGAGTTCTAACCATGGGCCAGACATTGTGTTAGGATAGAGGTAAATATCACCGAGTTCTTGCCTTTTTAAAACTTATGCCAAGACTTCTGGTGGAATCGTAGTTCTGTCACAAGTTATGCAGCTAACAGAGTCAAAGGCTGAATTTCTAAGTTCATATTGCTTGCTTGCTTTTCTTCATTTAATAGTTCAAGTTAATGGAAAGAGTAGATTTTGGAGTTAGATGACCCTGATTATTTTACCAACCTTCTCAGCATCCATGTTCTTATCCATAAACTAAAACTGCCATCTGTGGTACTCTATAAGCTCTGCTTGGATTTTTTTTTTACCTTTCTTCTGTTTTAATTACAGAAGTCAAAATGGTATTGTGAGAGAATAAATGGTACAAGGTAAAAACATTACCATGAAAGTGTCTCCCTCACTTTTGTCATTCAATAAGTCTACACCCTAGAGTTAACTTTGACAGATTGGTGTGTGTTAACCTTTATTAATAAACTCAGCCTCTGGACAGATAAGAACTGAAAAACATATATACCCTGCAGAATTTTTCAGTGAGTAGAATATATTAGAATTCCTTCAAAGTGGAAAGATAAAATACTGTAACTAGGGTACATATTCTAGAATGTAATAAAAACATTGTTACATACAAATATGTGCTTATTGTTTAAAAAAGGATTCTCCTTGTATAACTTAAATACCTCTCTAAAGCAAGTTTCCATTAGCTCCTGAGTATGGATGTATGTATAATATAATTTTTTTCCATTTAATGTAGTCATTAAAATATCTCTCAGGAAACAAATAGCCTAGATTCACATTTCAACTTATCCACTTGCTAAATGAATAAATTTGGGAGATTTGGCTTGTCTCTCTGTTTCTTAATTTCCTCATTATATAATGACTTAGCTGTAAGACCTATTTCATAAACTTATTGTGAACATTAAATGAGTTAGTACATGTAAAGAAATAGCCAAAAGGAAACATTCATTAAATGTTAGCAATTATGTTCCCTAATAAAATGGAATTGATAAAATTAAATATAGTAAAATAAAATAATACATCATAAAAAAACTCCTATTCTCCTTTCAGATACTATAAAAAAAACTTCCACCTTCAAAAATATTTATTAATATAATAAAACATGTTTAAAATATGTGTATAAACCAATATTTAAAGTATATTTTCTCACATTTTAAGAAATTCACACAGATTTAGTAACAAGACAGCAAATGGAATATTTTCCCTTTGGGGTCTTACTACAGCTTTTTGATACATCTGCTTTACATATTTTAATGAAGTTACAAATAAAATATTTCTAATGCATGGGTAATGTGTCTATTTGAATCATTACAGTACTTTAGGATCCTTATATCTTTTTGATGTGAAAAGTTTATTATACTATTTATTTGATTTTTTTCTTACTAGTAGAGTTTTATCAGAATGTTCTTTTTTTCCCCTAGACCAAATCAAGCAGCTGTCATACTTACTAACTTATGAAACTGATTATAAACTAAGCCAACAATGTAATAACAGGAGACCAATCTAAAATTGTAGACGATATGGACATAATAATTTTGTGTCCTGGAACACCGAAAATCATTTTATAAGATAAGGGATTATTTAGTACTTAGAACAACAGTCATAACTGTATTTGAAGTTAAAAAATAGGGTTTTATGTCCTCAGTTTACAATCACCCCTTACACCTTATAAATCTTTGTACACATAAATATAAAACAATTTGTTCTGACAGTTAAACTAAAAATGTAAGCTCTAGCTACTTAAATCTGTCTAGTGGTTCTGAATTTTCATAATTTACAATAATTAAAACATAGGTAAGGCCAACACCATTTTAGTATCACATTTCAACAGTATTGTTTTACATACAGAAAGACAGAGAACCCAGGCAGCTGTAGTTCAAATCATAGATGTGCTAATGTTAAGCTATGTGAACCTTTAGAAAATTACTTGATCACATTGTGTGTCAGTCTTTTTTTTAATTTATAAAATGGAGATGATAATAGTACCTATTTGAGAGAGATCCATATAAAATATTTAAAATGATAGGACATACTAAATATTCTGTTTATGTCTGCTACAATTATTATATTGCATGTGTACAGTTCTTTGAAGAAGTATTATTGTTATTATTTCTGTGACTATGAAGGCCTTTAACTTAAATTGCTGAGGATTTTGTACCTCAGTTTATTGCACCCTGAACTGATGTGCATCAGCTAATGTCAATATCCATCAATGTACATGTAATTAATTACACTCCCAGTCTTTGGATCATTAGTACTCATGATTGTGAATTTTGAAAATCATATTCTGAAATATTCTTGCTGAAAGGTTTGACTTGATGCTGAAGTTCAAGATTTATCTTTGGCAACAGTCTGCTATACAGGACCTGAGTTCAGAAGGAATGTCTTTTGGCAGTTGATCATTGTGTTGGAAAATTCCAGCAGACCTACTCTGTTAGGGGAAGGTTTTGTTGGTGTGGAAATATAAACAGAAAATATTGAAATGTGCAGGAATAAGGACATTTTTCACAGAATAGAAGGCAATCCATATTTCATTCAAATCACTGAAATAAAATTCGGAAGTCCTGGATTTTTGTGTCAGCTCAATAACTTGCCTCTTAAATAATTTAAATTATCTGAGCTCAATTTCTTCCACATAATACACTTATCCCATGGTTACTGAGTTTACCATAAGTCACCTACAGGAAATGTGGTTCTGGAGCTCAGAAATGAGGTTAGGGCAATTTTCTTTCTCCTTGCCTACACATTTTCCCTATAATAACACGAGCAAATGTCAGTCTTTAATAAGTCACTATGTCATTTAAGACTTAAAAACTAAAAACACTTCAATGATTCTCATTGCTTTTTGCCTGAAATCCAAATCTCTCCTGTGGTCCACAAGGTTGTACGTGACCTGGCCCTGCCCACCCATACTAAAATATACTGGATTTCTGTCAGCTTATCCAAGTTAAAGGGAATCAAGCATTTCTTCTTATCACAACACACTTTTTATCACGTTTCCCAATTTATATTTATTTACATGATTTTTTGGTCCTTTGATAGAGTATAAGCTCCCTTTGGGCCAGGGCAATATAAGTTTTATTTAAATTTTTATTCCTAGTTTTAAGCACAAAGCCTAGTAAATAAATGCATACTGTTTAATATTTTAAAACACATTAATCTATGACCATAGTTTTGAATACCAACTTCAAGTTGATGCATCCCAAAACTTTATTTCCAGCTCAGACCTCTCTCTCAAGCTTCATACTTGTTTATCTAAATTTCTGTTCAACTCTTCATTTAAAAATTTCACAAGAACCTCAAAGGTACCATTTCCAAATAAGTGGACAATTATTTTCTCTTTCCCTTCTCTTTCTCCTATATCAAACTCAGTTGGTGACACCCTTATTCCCAACCAGTCAGCCAAGAAGGAAAACTAGGAGACATTTTTTTTACCTGATTCTCTCATCATGCATATTGAAACAATCAAACAAAAAATGATCACAAAAATACTGTCTTGTAAGTTTGACCAAACCACGTCACTAAATAAGGTTTGTTAATGTCTCTCCAGGAAAAAATAAAATAAAATAAAATGAAAGAGATCATATCTTCTCAGAGAAAAGCAAGAATCAGAGAACATAGGGAAAAGTCACCCACTTTGCAGTTCATTTTGCTGGGGAAGCCAAGGAGGCAGAATGAGTTATGTATGACAGTTTTAATAAGAAAAGAAAAAAAAAAGAGCAAACAAACAAACAAAGGTGTCCAAAGAAACATGATATGTTAGCTAAGGGCCAGAAAATAGACTCTAGGGGAGAAAAGTAATGAATATTTTCAGAACCTTTTCTTTGTGCCAAGTGTTTAAAATATATTACCTTATCTTTCATCACAATGAAGCACTCCTTTATATTCTCCAGGAGTGAAGAGATGTTGTCCAACACAGCATACAAGATTCTAGTACAGCAATGAAACTTACAAGGTTCCCAACGATATTTGTTGAAAAAATAAATAAACTCATATTGGCAAGAAAGACATAGGTTTAAAAAGGTTAAGCAATATGCCTATGTTCTTGCAGCATAAAGTGCTGCAGAATTCAAACCAAAGTCTCTCTTGTATCAGTCTTCCTCTTAATCACCATAATGAATTATCTCCTTTAGAGTTAAGTACTTTCTCTGTCCAAAAGGTCCTGGGATTCCTAGGATTTCAATAAAGAATTGTTCTAAATAGTAGTAAATCAACCCAGTGATTAACTTAGACTAAAGAAGTCAAAGTTGATAAACGCTTCTAAACTGTGGAACTTGGAGGATGCATATACCATTGATGGAAGAGGCCAAATTTGGGACCAGATTTCTTATTTCTGTTCTTTTCTTTTTTATTTTTTTGGAGGGTAAGGAAATGTGTTCCACAGTACATTTGCAGAAGTTGATTCAAATATGTAATCACACATGGAAGTGAACATGTTGATAGCAGTAAAAAGTGACTCTCAGTTTTCTAAAGTGATTAGAACTCAAGATAAACATTTGAGCATCACTAACATGGAGCTGTTGGGTTGAAGCTATAGAAAGAGATGAATTCTCCTTGACAGGGCCTTAAAGGGAGAAAGGGATTGAGAACAACACTTTAAGAAATAGCTGCAGGCTTCCCTGGTGGCGCAGTGGTTAAGAATCTGCCTGCCAATGCAGGGGACACGGGTTCGAACCCTGGTCTGGGAAGATCCCACATGCCGTGGAGCAACTAAGCCCGTGCACCACAGCTACTGAGTCTGTGCTCTAGAGCCCGTGAGCTATAACTACTGAGACTGCGTGCCACAACTACTGAAGCCCACGCGCCTAGAGCCCATGCTCTGCAACAAAAGAAGCCACCGAAATGAGAAGGAAGCCCACACACCGCAATGAAGAGTAGCCTCACTTACTGCTACTAGAGAGACCCTGCATGCAGCAACAAAGACCCAACGCAGTCAAAAATAAATAAATAAAATAAATAAATTTATTTAAAAAAAAGAAAAAGAAAAAGAAATAGCTGCACGGAGAAGATGGGAAAAGAAAGTGAAACCAGCAGAGAACACAGAGGGAGGGTAATCAGTGATACAGCACTGCTTCTCATCAGTTGACAGTGGAATTGGCATCAGATGACAGTGGAATTGGCAGAAGGACAGTAGTTCGGGTCACCAGAGTTTACAAAGACCAAGGTAGGTGTGCCGAGGTAGCTTCATTTATCCAAGTAAAATAAGGGAGTACAATGAAAATGAAGAGATGTTCTTCTTAGTTCTAAGACTGAGACTGGAACAGCAGTTCTCTCTGGGGTATGCTGTGTTAACTGCCAAGAAAGAGTCCCTACTCTCTTGGTTCCTCTGGCATCTGTGTAGGTGTTTCAAGTCAAACCCTAAGCAAAGTCTGTGCCTTTGCTCCCTAGGGTATTCTCAGATCTAGCAAAGAGGACAAAAGTGTGACTGGCAGGTCGAAGGGATGATAAGTTAATACACACATGTTGATTGAGGTAGTTCTTTCCTATTGGCCAGTCACACCCTGCCTGGCCGGCAGCTGCCTAAAATAGCTGAAGAACTAAAGAATCTGGAAAAATGATTACTTTCATACTAGAGAATCAGAGATTCTCAACTATTGGAATTACCTACTGTATTTGTTAAAATCCTAATTTCTAAGCCTCATCTCTAGAGATTCTGAGTCCATTGTTTTGCTTTGGGCCAGGTACCTGCATTTCTAAAGAGCTTATGAATGTTTCTGTTGTTGGATTGTCCTTTGGAAATATATATTTTTTAATGCTTTAGATAATAGATGCTGGGAATATCTTGATGGTACATTACAACTGGCTCAAAATATATATCAGTAGACATACTCATTTTTGTCTTATAAACACCACTTTGGTTATCAATGTTTTACGATTGTATTACTTGCTCCAAAATAAATGACTAGTGTGCATGTATTAAGTCAACCTTTTTGCAATTTAATGATATCAAGTGTTATTAAATACACTATTGTTTTCTGTCCTAGAAAAAAGATGACTAAAATTAATCAAACTTTGAGAAGATTGAGGGTGCTATAAATCATGACCTAAATACTCTCATGTTTGCACTTTGATAGATGACTGAGGGGAAAGTATTCAGGATGCAGGGGCTCTCCACAGAAAACATCCTGCTTCAAATCAGATCTAATAATAGATAAGATGAGAGCCAGCTGCAGCTGACATGCCATGGAGTGGGGGGGTGCAATACTTTCAGAAATAATTAGGTCCCAACACATTCGGAATTTTATAAATAATAAACGAAACCTTGAATTGTCTAAAGAAATAAAACTGGCTAACTTGAGAGCACAGGTGTTTTGTGTTTGTTATTCCTCCCCTGGCCCATGAGGCAAGCAGATACGCTTAGTACAACTTAATGAATCTTCTGGGAAGGCCCCAAATAGATTAGTTCACAGGAGCTCAGTGCAGGAAGTGTCAAAGACAGGCTAACTGTAGCACGATGCTTAGTTGAGAAAAAAGGTACACTTTTGAACATTATTGACTGTAGAATCAGAGTGATTCACTGTTATGCACAAAAGCTCAGATAGATCCATTAAGAACTTTATTGTGTATGCTCCGAAACACCAAACAAGATTGCTACCTAGTCATGTTTTTGTGTGTGTTGTTTCTTGTACTTCCCTTTTTAAGGACAGTGTTGACTCATTAAGGTGGTAATCTTATTTTACAAAGGCTTGAGTCATATTTATTATGTGTCAGGCATTATTCTAAGTACTAGGCAAACATTAACTCATCTATTTCTCATACCCACTTTAAGGACAAACAAAGTAAAGCCAAAAGAGGTTAACTAACTTGCCTAAGGTCACATAACAAGATATGATGTAATAAATCTGGGAATCACACTCCAAGGTCAGTCTTCATGCATACTATCTCTCCATTATGTTGCCTCTTGCTGAGTTCTACTGCCAAAGTTCCCAGGAACCAGGGACTCAGAGTCTACATGCTATGTCCTTTATAAACAGTCTGTAGACAAATAAGTTTTGCAGGGTATCTATAGTGAAATAGATTTAATAAGGTGTTTCCAAGTTAAATTGAATCACACCATAAAATAACATTTGTGTTGGTGGTAGGTCAACAGTTTAGAGAGGCCAAACTAATGAATACTGTGTATATTGGCCTCGTTCTCACCCTTAGGAGTGTTCTCTGACTAGTTAAAGACAATGTGGTAGGACAAAAACACTACAATCAAACTAAACAGACTCTAGTTGTTTCCCATTTCTGATATGTTTGGTACATGTGGATAAACTTGGGTGGTCTCTTTGCTGAATAATTAAATGAGAAAGAAACGTTAATAGTAGCTTTCATATGTTATTAGCAGCAGAACAGTATTTTCCAGAAAAGCAACTTACATTTGTGCCAAAGAAAATATATAAAACAAATTAGAGCAGAATCATTAAGTTTGGGAAGGAGGGGCATAGTGATGGAGAAGGAAATTACTTGTCGTGCTTTTGATCCTCTTTTCTTTGGTGATCCTAAGGCATTTCATAGTAATGGACTTTACATTTCACAATGAACTGTACCACTGCACTGAACTTAAAAGTTCTGTACTCCCCTGAATAGTTCATAACCTCCTTATTTTTATTTGTCCCATCGTTCTGTTTCTTAGGTATGGTTAGACTTTTGAATTTGACAAGAAGTTCTCTTTCCAGAGCTCAGCAGCAGTCACTGATAAATTGAAAACCATACAAAATCTAGGCTTTATAGCCATAACATATCTCTTTGATGTGAATGATTAAAGACATTGCGCAGTAACGAAGTATTAAGAGATTTCCTCCCAAAGTATTCTCAATGCATGCTTGGCAATATTAGATGGTGCCCAAAGCTACAGTGAAACTACCTTGGACATGACCTCCATCCATTAGAAGGTTATCACTAGATATGCCAGGGCATTATGCACAAGTACTAATGAGTCTCATAGATTTAGAGAAGTCTAGGGGCAATGGAGTTGACTTTCTACTTTCTTCTCAGTAGGATTCCCAGTGAAGTGGTGGGTTCATTGAATTGTACAGAAACATGCAATAACAAATGCCTATAGCTAAATCAAAATTTATCTCATGACATGCATTTATTGCCAGAAAATAAAGTCAAATTTTATTAATTGCAAACACATTTATTTATTTATTTATTTTTTGTGGTACGCGGGCCTCTCACTGTTGTGGCCTCTCCCGTTGTGGGGCACAGGCTCCGGATGCACAGGCTCAGTGGCCATGGCTCACGGGCTTAACCACTCCATGGCATGTGGGATCTTCCCGGACCGGGGCACGAACCTGTGTCACCTTCCTCGGCAGGTGGACTCTCAACCATTGTGCCACCAGAGAAGCCCCACAAACACATTTTTATATACTCATTTGTATTCACTAAACCAAAACTAGAAGTCCAGCTGAGTTGAGGTTCAATGAGTGTGTGTGTATGTCTTTGTGATATCAGTGCAACTGCAAAGGGCAATGCTAACGTCTCAGTGGGGACCATTTCAGTATTAAATAAAAATTCAAAAGCTTTTGTAATAGAACATGCTACATAAATACTATTATTATATGTTTCTCAGTATTATGAAACTCGAGTTAGAAGAAAAGTCTCCCAGCATTAAGACACAGTAAAGGTGTCTTTTGATTTTGTAAAATTTTAATTCTCACAAGTAGATTTTCTTAGAATTATGATGTTGCTAACAGTATATTATAAACAGTAGCTTTCTTTGAGGTTAAGCTTTAAAATGTTAGTTTTGCCAAAAACTTAATCTTAAGTCAAACAGGCAATTCACCTCAGTAAAGGACCATAGAGAATTGACCACATGGAAGTCATAAGTCATAAGTACTTCACTTGATTGTACGTATGCCTGGCTCTCCTGTGGCCAAAATTGATGCCACTTCTTAGACAAATCCTTCCTCTTGGATAAATGCTTGCAGAGTTCTGTGGCAAATTGTTATATAATTCTTTGCATGTAAAGGAAAGTTAAGCTGGAAGGAAATCACAAAAAGGAAGTTCGTGACTTGAAGTGACTTCTGGACTAGATTGTTTCCATCTTCTGAATCTCCAGTATTCTCAGGGGGGCTGAGAACTCCCAAATAATCATGCAATGGCTGAGGACAGCATAAAACCCTGCAATACTGTGTGTTGGGGTTTTGGTTCTATTTCCCTCCAGCCATCTGAAATCGCAACTCATCTAGTATATACATTGTAAAACAAAATGAGGTTCACTATTCTCCAAAATATGTTGAAATTGAAGAATTCTATACATATGAACTAGACCACATTAAGCATATTATTCATGCTTTATATAAAAAAATCTATGTGTGTTATGGTATTTGAAAACAATAATTCTTTTGTACTGTTTGGTTCATGTTATTAACAAGAGAAGAAATTACATAATAAATTTTTCTAATTCGAGCTGTATCATTTCCTCAACTTCTACTAATTTATTGGAGAATCTGAATTGTATGTCCTCAAGTTTCTCATATATTAATTTTGAGAGTTAATTAAAATATTTAGTTGGAAAATGTGAATGTAGATTTGTTTATCATGAGGAAATATTAAATTATATATGTAGTTAAACAAAGTTAATAACATATCATGTGCATTTTTGAAGTGTTATAATTATAGCAAAAAGGACAACTGTGATAAATACATTTTCTAAAACATGAAAAATATTTTGGGGTAAGCCCCAATTCCTGGGTAATAGCTAGGAGTTCTTCGGGAGGTAAAATATGGCCAAAATAATAAGAGAGATAAGAATTATTCTTATAAGCTGAGTGTACAAAACAAGAACAAGTACAGGCATACCTTGGAGATATTGTGGGTTTGGTTCTAGGGAATATCACAATAAAGCAAGTCACAGAGTTTTTTGGTTTCTCCATGCACATAAAAGTTATGTTTACATATACTGTAGTCTATGAAGTATGCAATAGCATTATGTCTATAGAAACAATGTGCATACATTAATTAAAAAGACTATTGCTAAAAAATGTGAACCTTCATCTGAGCTTTCAGCAAGCCATAATCTTTTTGCAGTAGTATCATCAAAGGTCACTGATCACAGATCACCATAATTATGAAAAAGTTTGAAATATTGTAAACATTACCAAAACATGACACAGAGACACAAAGTGAGCAAATGTTGTTGGAAAAAATGGTGCAAATAGACTTGCTCGATGCAAGATTGCCACAAACCTTCAATCAGTAAAAAATGCAATTTTATCTGTGAACTGCAATAATGGCAAGCACAATAATAGGGGTATGCCTGTATGTACAAGGCACAAGATGAAAGATTTGGGCTACGTATAAATAGTATTTTGACAGCTAAACAATAAGTAAGCTGTCCTATGGAATAAAAAGTTTTCCTTTTCCAGATACTTTTAACTCTGAAGAGCAGTGAGAGAATGCAGGAACAAGATTAATTCACTTATATTTATATATGAAAAGACTTTTGGGTACCAGAGCCTGGACTAGGAGTGGATATTATACAACAACCTGCACCAGTGTCTTCCCTAATGAACCTCCCAGTTAGAACAAAGGTTCTGAGGCCAATAAAGACACCAAATGAGTCACCTGCAAGGTGCTTTGAGCAAGCAGGGCCCACTACATGTGGGCTGGACTCTGAGGATGAAGCAAAGGAAATGTGAGCCGTGGACATTCTTTCTCAGGAGCTTACAATTCAGTTGACAAAAAAGACAGTCACACAAATGATAAAAAGAGACTGCTTTAGAGACTTCAAGAAATAGAAGTGATATTAGTTGTAATGAAACTGAGGTTAAGATTAAACTGGTAGTAAGTTAAAGTTCCTTGAAAATGGTGTATTTCCTTTAACGTCTAAGTGCATTAAAAAGTTGTGGTTTTTTTTATCTTTTATACATTGTTTGGTGATTATCTTCCAAGCAGTGGCACTTAAAACTGATATGAACAATACTCTTTGCTATTATTATTATATTTTCATGGTGTGGGATTTGGCATAGAATGATTTTTGCTCGGGACTCACATGCCCTGACTTTAGCAGATAAATGCTGGACTACCTCTTCAACATACTGTATTTTGATATGTTGGCTCACTGCTACATTAAACCACTTCAAACTCCTTTAACTACATATTTTAAATGGTGTTCCAAGAAACTTTTATTTTAAAAGAGAGTTAAAATATTATAACCACTAAAACCTTTTTTTTGTAAATTTAAATCAAGATAGATAGAAAAAAAGTATACATGATGCAAATTGTACCATCATTATAAATGACATAATTTCTTGCTATATATAAGCTGAAATTTCCACTGACTATCCCATTTATATGATGATTTCCATAGTGAAGTGAAATGCATGAATTCCCTATTTCAGATGCATTCAGCTGTAGTAACTGGAAAAAAAATCCTATTCATTTAAGGTAATTCTTGCTATTGCAGCTCTGAAAGCTGTAGCTTTGAGGGCATGAATACTATCTCTTGAATTAAGATGATGCCATTGGGAAATGGGCCTTTTCTAAACTATATTTTACATTTAAAGAAGGGTATTTCTTTGAGGATATAAATCCAATTCCTTGCCAAACTTTAAATTCAGTCTAACCATTTTTTTTGCAGCTCTTCTTTATCTCTTGATTTATTTTCAGTTACACTACATTTAGATATTTGAAATTCTCTAATCTATGTAAATTATAAATTGACTTATTGACTTCTTATTTAGTGATCAAATGTTAAAACATAATTACTCTGAACCTTTTTCTATCTCTGGTGCTAAAACCATTTACACATAATTTCACATCATTAGTACAAGTTCTATTCTTTCAAGGTCTTAGAAATAGAAGTAAAATCTTTAACATATTTAATTCGATTGGATGATATGACTTCCCTTAAAAGTGAAACTGCTCTTTTAAAGGTTTTACCATTGAGTTGAAGTTTACTACCTGCATTTCTCAGTGATTTCATTGGTAAAAATGCTGCTAATAAGCCCACTAATACAAAAGACTACATTCATTACATTAAACTAATTAAAAAACAGAATAAGTGAGGAAAACAAAATCATTTCTTCCTTAAATTGTAACTTTGACCAATTCTAATGAAGTTTATCAAAGGTAAAAATAAGCAAATATAGTAATTTTGTCTTAAACAGTATAGTTTTCATTGCATGGAATCTATGGTTTTAGCTAATAGAGAAAAGTATTATAGTGTTTCAAAAATATGCTCCTCTGAACATTAATATATATTATTGAAGAAATGGATTACATATTTATAGAAATATATAGACTATTGGCATAAACAGAGTCATGTAATTTTATATCAGAGCTTCTAAGTGGCTCTTAATATGCTCGTTAACATATTAGTGACAGTGATACATACTTTGCATTATTTTTTTATAATTTATTTGGACATATATATCATTTCAGATATTTTCAGCCACAGGGAATAGAAAACACAACTAAAAATGTCTTAACTTAACTTCTGGTTTCTGCCTCCTTATGTAAAAAGCGTGGAAGCTGTCACACTGTCCTAACAAGTAAAAGCTGAACAGACTTGATAAATCAAGTCCTCTTAGGTCCCTAAGAGAAGAGTGGACACAGGGCAAACCACTGCCCCCAGTATTGCAGAGACAGGGGAATTCAGGGAGTCATGGCTTACCATACCAGATACTCACAAACAGAGGTCACCCTGAGAACCAGTGTCAGGGTAGGAAAGCCTGACTATAACTAAGGACTTGCTGGAGACTTAGTATGGACAACTCAGAGTTTAACATTTAAAATACTGTTGGAATCCCAGGGCTTCAGGCAGAGGGTGGGGAACTGGAAACATTTTGAATTACACCAAAGTATGCATTTCTTCTTAACAAGGTCCGGCCTCAAGGGAAACAAATTAAGCAGATGTAACCAGCTGGGGTGTTAACAGAGCCTACCTGATCCAGAAAAGGGCAACATCCAACTTCAGCACCCAACTCCAGCCATCTCCAGCCTACCATGTGGGAGAAGGGAAATACCCAACTCCAGGCCACTCTACCCATCCTCTTCTGCCTAAGGGAGGATAATGGAGAAACTCTTGTGAAGTTCATAGTTCAGAGGCATAGGCTCAGTGAAAATTGAGACATAATCATAGGACTATAGCACACTTCCCCTGTCCCACACTTCACCACCACATTACTAAGGCCTATTTACAGCACTTCCTTGTTTTCTCTGTACATCATGCCCGACTATCAAGAGAAAATTAAAGAAATACCAAAACACACTAAACAAACAAAAAGCATTGTAACAGAAAAAAAGAATGCCTTTTATGGGCTTATTAGTAGACTGGACATAGGTGAGGAAAGAGTCTGTGACTTAGAGGATATATCAATAGAATTCTTGAAAACTGAAAAACAAAGAGAACAAAGACTGAAAAAACAGAACAGAATATTCAAGGACTGTGGGGCAACTACAAAGGTGTAACATACATATAATAGGAGTATCAGAGGGTAGAGAAATGAGCAGAAGAAATATTTGAATCAATAAAGACTAAGAATTTCCCTGAATTAATGTCAGACTCCAAACCACACATCCAGGAAGCTTAAAGAACAACAAGCAGAATAAATGCCAATACAAACCTAGGTATATTATTTTCAAGCTACAGAAAATGAAAGACAGAGAAAAAATTCTGGAAAAAAATCTGAAAGAAGTGAGGTGGGGGTGAAAACACCTTACCTATACTGGAACAAAGATAAGAATTACATCCAACTTCTTCTCAGAAATCATGCAAGAAAGAAAAGAGTGAAGTGATTATTTAAAGTGTTCAGAGCAAAAGCCACTAACCTGGAAATCTGTACCCTGAAAAATTATCCTCCAAAAGTGAAGGAGAAATAAAGACCTTCTCTAACAAACAAAAATTTAGGGAATTTGTTGCCAGTAGAGTTACCTTGCAAGAAATGTTAAGAAAAAATTATTTAGAGAGAAGGAAAATAATATTGGTCAGAAACACTGATCTATATAAATTAAGGGAGAGCATTGAAGGAATAAGAAAAGGTAAAATAAAAACTTTTATTTTTCTTATTCATAATTAATCTAACACACAATAATTTGTTCATATTCAAAATAATAATACCAACACTGTAGTAAATTATGTATGCTATGTACAAACCATACATTTATATATTTAGTATATATATATATATATATATATATATATATATATATATATATATATATATATATATATATATATATATATTCTTATGCATGTTTCTATGTAAGAGAAATGAATGAAAGCAATGATACAGGGATGCAAAAGAGGAATTAAGATTATTTATTATTTATTTATGTATTACTTATTATCTGTGAAGTGGTATAGTGTTATTTGAAAGTGGACTTGAATTAGCTGTAAATGTATACTGCAAACTTCAGGGCCACTACTAAAAGAATTAAAAAAAAATATTTGTTAAGAAAGGAGAGAAAATGGAATCGTATAAAACCACAAGAGATAGGAAAAAAACACATAAGGCAGAAAAAAGTGGAAAACAAAAATAGGAACAAGGAACAAAAGCAACAAATAGAAAACTGTAAGGAACATAGTAAATATTAATCCAACTATATCAATAATCATGTTGAACATCAATGGTCTAAATACACCACTTGAAAGACAGAGAGTGTTATAGCAGATAAAAAACAAGACCCAGCTATATGATGTCTACAGAAATCTGAAAGAGAAATTAAGGAAACAATCCCATTTACCGTTGCACCAAAAATAATAAAATTCCTAGGAATAAACCTACCTAGGGAGAAAAAAGACCTGTATGCAGAAAACTATATGACACTGATGAAAGAAATTAAGGATGATACCGACAGATGGAGAGATATACCATGTTCTTGGATTGGAAGAATCAATATTGTGAAAATGACTATACTACCCAAAGCAATCTACAGAGTCAATGCAATCCCTATCAAATTATCAATGGCAATTTTTACAGAATTAGGACAAAAAATCTTAAAATTTGTATGGACACAAAAAAGACCCTGAATAGCCAAAGCAGTCTTGAGGGAAAAAAAATGGAGCTGGAGGAATCAGACTCCCTGACTTCAGACTATACTACAAAGCTACAGTAATCAAAACAATACGATACTGGCACAAAAATGGAAACATAGATCAATCGAACAAGATAGAAAGGCCAGAGATAAACCCATGCACCTATGGTCAACTAATCTATGACAAAGGAGGCAAGGATATACAATGGAGAAAAGACAGTCTCTTCAATAAGTGGTACTGGGATAACTGGACAGCTACATGTAAAAGAATGAAATTAGAACACTCCATAACACCATACACAAAAATAAACTCAAAATGGATTAGAGACGTAAATGTAAGACCAGACATTATAAAACTCTTAGAGCAAAACATAGGAAGAACACTCTGACATAAATCACAGCAAGAACTTTTTTGAACCACCTCCTAGAGTAATGGAAATAAAAACAAAAATAACCAAATGGGACCTAATGTAACTTCAAAGCTTTTGCACAGCAAAGGAAACCATAAACAAGATGAAAAGACAACCCTCAGAATGGGAGAAAGTATTTGCCAACGAATCAACAGACAAAGGATTAATCTCCAAAATATATAAACAACTCATGCAGCTCAATATTAAAAAATAAATCAACCCAATCCAAAAATGGGCAGAAGACCTAAATAGACATTTCTCCAAAGAAGACATACAGATGACCAAGAAGCACATGAAAAGCTGCTCAACATCGCTAATTATTAGAGAAATGCAAATTAAAACTACAATTAGGTATCACCTCACACCAGTTAGAATGGGCATCATCAGAAAATCTACAAACAACAAATGCTGGAGAGGGTGTGGAGAAAAGGGAACCCTCTTGCACTGTTGGTGGGAATGTAAATTGATACAACCATTATGGAGAACAGTATGGAGGTTCCTTAGAAAACTAAAAATAGAATTACCATATGATCCAGCAATCCCACTGCTGGGCATATACCCAGAGAAAACCATAATTCAAAAAGACACATGCACCCCAATGTTCATTGCAGCACTATATACTATTGCCAGGTCATGGAAGCAACCTAAATGCCCATCAGCAGACAAATGGATAAAGAAGAGGTGGTACATATATACAATGGAATATTACTCAGCCATAAAAAGGAATGAAATTGGGTCATTTGTTGAGACGTGGATGGATCTAGAGACTGTCATACAGAGTGAAGTAAGTCAGAAAGAGAAAAACAAATATCATATATTATCACATATATGTGGAACCTAGAAAAATGGTACAGATGACCCGGTTTGCAGGGCAGAACTTGAGACACAGATGTAGAGAACAAACGTATGGAAACCAAGGGGGGAAAGTGACGGGGGGATGGGGGTGGGGGTGTGATGAATTGGGCGATTGGGATTGACATGTATACACTGATGTGTATAAAATGGATGACTTATAAGAACCTGCTGTGTAAAAAAAAATAAATTAAATAATTTTAAAAAAGAAACACACTTTAAATATAAAATCACATATAGATTAAAAGTAAATGGATAGAGGAAAATATACCATGCTATCCCTAATCTAAAGAAAGCAGGATTAGCTACAGTAATAACAAACAGAGCCAATGCCAAAGCAAGGAAAGTTACTAGCAATAAAGAAGGTCATTGCCTAAAAATAAAGAGGCCAATTTTCCAAGAAGAAATAACCCTTAACATATATGCATCTAACAACAAATGTCAAACTATGTGAGGTAAAAACTAATAGAATTGCAAAGAGAAATAGATAAATTCATTAGCCAAGCTGGAGACTTCAAGACCCCTCTCTTAGCAATAAACAGATTCAGTAAGGAAATAACTGAATTCAACAAAACCATTAGTCAATTGGATACAATTGACATCTAGAGACTGCTTCATCCAACAGCAGCAGAAGGATACATATTTTTCTCAACCCTGCATGCAACATTCACCAAGACAGACCATATTCTGAGCCATAAAACACACCTTAAATTTAAAAGAATGGAAACCATACAATATCTGCCTTCAGACTATACTAAAATTTTACTAGAAATCAATAACAGAAAGATAAGTGAAAAGTCCCCAAATATGTGAAAATTAAACAACATACTTCTAAATAATATATGGGTCAATGAAGAAATCTCAAGAGAAAATTTAAGATATTTTAAATAAACAAACATGAAAACAAAATTCATTAAAATGGATGAAATCCAGCTGAATGCAATAACATCATATTTGCATTGAAAGCTACATGGAAGAAAAAGTTGATATCGTAGAAAAATTATGACTGAAAATTACAGGTTTTGTTATTAATTGTTTGTTAGACTGGGCTAAATATAGTATAAATACTAAATTCACACATTTTTTACATATTAAATGTTTTCCTGGGAGATACATTTTAAAACTTCAATTCACTTCTTTTGACTACTGTTCTAAAATTGGAATTCTATTCATATGGGAAACCAATGGTCCGAACATGCAAAAAATATATATAATTGAGAACACAATAATTATTTTAAAATGAGATAGTTAAATATAACATTTTTTATGATTTTTATATTTTAGTACGATAAAAGCACAAATACTGTAAATAAATATACAAAATTGTGTCTAAAATGTGGTTGTCTTAGGGGCAATCTTGCAGCAGAAGGATCTCCATCCTAGATACTATTGGTCCATCCAGTTATTCGAACTCTTTTTTCTCCCTTACTTCACACATCACAAACTTATTCACTTATTAGTGTCAGGTTCAAAGTAGTAGTATCTCCTCTATAAAAACTGCTTAATCCCTTCAAAGAATTGCTCTTTCATCTGCAGTTACCATATTTAAAACATATAGTTTAAATATAGGACATATTATTGCATTTAACATAAAATGTCTTGCATTAAAGTGGGATATTTTAGAAAACATGTATTAATCTTTGTAATAGTAGGTCTAGCATAAAACTGTGAATTTAATAGTTACTTAAAATATATTTGGTGAATTAAATTGAATTCATTCTCTTCACTGAAAAATGTTAGGACCTAAACTTATAGTTAAATACATTTATCTTATCTAGCTTATCACATTTTTCTTAAAATGTTAGTTATTTAATGTAATTTAACCTTATTAGAAACATTAGCTAATATGATTTCTTCAAAAAGACTTCCCCCTCCTCCATAGGAAGAGTGTTGCTCTGTGCTACTGCAGGAAGACTTGAATTGCAGAACACTAGCTTGTGGAAGAGATGAAGCTGTTTAGAAAGTTTTGTGGGGATTAAGTATATACAGACTACTTAATTATGTTGGAGGGAGCTTCCTTCTTGAATTATGAGAATTTCCATAAACAGGAAAAAATTGGAACAGGGAGACATTCAAAGGTAAGATGTAGAAGTAAGATTATTTTCCTGGAGAAAATGGCCAGTTCACTGCAGCAGAGGTTATAGGATTTGAATCGAAGATGAGACGGGAAATGTTCATTGAGATCAGATTTTGATGACCATATACCTTGAGCACATACTTGGTTTTCTTGCTAACATTCCTACATAAATGCAATCAACTGATTTCTTTCATCCTTCTTATCTAGGAATTATTATTTACTTCTAAATGTTTTCAATATTTTCTGATGAAGATAGCCCGAACGTTGCTGTTCAAGTTTTCTCTTAGTTAAACTCAAATATATGTCTTCTTTTTTCCACATCTCTGATTCCTTTTGGTGTATAAATTCCTCAATATATGTCCACCTTCTGGTGTGAATAGAAATAGTAGTAACAAAATGTTTCTGGTTTTGTAAAAAACACATGAGGTACCACATAACACAAGGTAGCCACAAAACATTTTAGAAACAAACAAGCCTGGTTTACATTCTCTTTGTTTTTTGTTCAAAAGTATTATTTCAAGATTTTGTGGAAAGATTTATAGGCAAAAATCCTGCTGTTGTCAACTGCCTAAGAATGATAGTCCCTGCTTCCTTTTTATAGTTCTCTGTGCACCTCTATATAGGTAATAAGATGACAAACACTGGGGTTTAAGAAGAGGTTTAAATACGGTTACTTCTGGATCAGGCCAGATCAGGATCTGGATCAGGGACAAAATATTAAACCACCATTTGCAATACAATACTGGCAACATTTTTACATGCAAATATTAAAACAGAAAAATCTTTGCATACAGAGAGGGAGCTAGTTTACTGTCTCACTGACTTTAAAATGATATATTTTATTTGGAATGCATAGTTTGTCTTTCTTAATGCTGAACTTGGTACTACATATCTTATTTTTAACTAATACTGTCACTTTTCATTTACTGACTTATCCATTTTACCTATAATGTTTCTGTGTATCCATTCATTTGTAGCGAACCAAACCAGATCTTAAAGTTATAGGATACTTAAGTCAGGTACTTATCGTGTTCATAGTATAAGAGAGCTGAACTCAAATACTAAGGAACTAGGTTAGATGATCTTTCATTATTCAAACATCACAAATAAACTGCATATTTTTGAATCACATGAATTATGTTAAATATATGTATATAAATATGGTGCATTTGTAATAAGTCACTTAGGATACAATTAACTTTTCTTGAACACTCTGAACCCATATACTCCTTTTTCTTCTTCTTTTTCATTTTTACCATTTGGCCCAGTAATCATGCATTTGGGTATATATTTTAAAATTTCAAGAGTTGAAAAAAGCTATATGTGTTTAAATATTTATTTCAGTGTTAACATAGTGAAGAATGAGAGTCATTCCAAATATCCATCTTTAATTCAAAGATGAATTAAAGTAGGGAACAGTCCCAATTTAATTTACACTCTCAAACTACAATTACATGGGTTGGATGGCAATACAGAAATAAATCCAAACTGGGTAAAATTTTGATATAGATTCTGAATGCAATTATATGTATATATATATATATATTCTGCTGTAGAAAAATGGTTAGAATGTTAGTTTGAAAAATGGATATTCATACACAATCGTAAAGAAATATAAAGACAGAAAAAGAAAACAAAGATATACAACAGCTGTGTGTAAAATGGTAAGATGGGAGGCAATTCTATTTTTCAAAATTTCTATGACGTTGTTGAAATAACTTTATGTTAAAGTAGTTAAAATTATAGCTATTGTTACAGTTATTTATTGTTCTTCATTGGGCACTTTTTGTAGTTGATGATATTAGTCTTAAGGGTTTGGTAAATAAGATGATATACCTAGGCAAGTTGCCAAAAAAATAGAATAATTTTCAAAATATGACACACTGATTTTTTAAAATAATTTTTGATACAGTAGTAGTGTTAACATTTGGATATCATTTATGTTGTTGTTGAGTGTCATCTGTGTTGAGGTTGGTATGGAGTGTCTTCATAACTTAAAGGCAACAAACCACTTATATTTGTGATTATTAGGATTGGTTAATTGGGGACACACAAAGTGAACTGGCTGAGAAATGGGTAAGATTTCAAAAGAAATAACTCTTAATATAGGGCCAAGGGAACAACATTTCATCTTAAACAAAGCTATTTTTTGGAAAGATGCCATAGTAAGGTATTCCCACTTGCCTAGAACATACCAAATTAACACTATTTTTGAGTTGTAGTTATTAATAAAGCCATTATTCCTCTCAAAATGTGCAAATTTAAATGTTAAATTATGTGGTCAAATTATTCTGTTCAGGAGATTAAAGATAGCTTATAGATCTCACGAAGCACACTTAGATTTCATCTGTGGAATGGAACAGAAAGTGATCTTGAAAGTAACTGTGAAAAATTATGAGGAATAGAAACTTGGCAGATTGCTGTAGATGTTCTTAGGTCCATTTCAGATCCAAGTCTTGTTTACCTGAGTTCTTACAACCATCTAATGGGGGGTGATATTATGAGGACCATGCTTTTTCAGCCCTGAGCTCTCTCTCTGTCTTTGAAGTTGCTATGTTTTGCTTTGATCTTGAAATCATTTTTCACAGTGTTTTGATGATTACTAACAGTGAGAGTCACAAAGTCAGAGCATGACTTTACTTATTATTTTTTGTAAGCTTAATGGGAATGTCATAATGTCATAGCTAAATTCCTAAATTTCTCGTTGATAATATACCTGAAGTTGTTTTTTTTCAAACTCATTTTCCCATCTTACTGGAAATAACAGAAAGAGATACACACATTTGTGTGTGTGTGGGGGGGGAACCCCAAACATGCGTTGGAAGTTTTCCTTTACTCAGGTGAAGCTTGAGTTATCATAAAAACATGAGCATGCCCAGAGTGAGGCCATATACTTTGGTTATTTTAAATATATGAAGAGATTAAACTATGTTTGCTAGAGGTTTAGTTGCTGGTTCTAGAGCCAGATTACAGAAGAATCCAGAATGATTTCAAATAGAAGGCTGGGCATTTAAATTTAAGATTCAAATATCCTAGAAGATTTTTCACAAACTAACCTCTCTTAGATTGAAGTTTCTAGATGGCCTGACAAAATAGTCCATTTTTCTGTGCCCTGCTTTTATTAGGCAATTTTAAGAGCTTTCTTATATAAAAATCATGGGTCATCATCATTATCAAATGGAACATAAGTTCTTGTAAAATGTTTCATGAAAATGTTCTATGTTCTGAGAAGTAGATTAAATGGACGTAGTCACTGCCCTGTTTGTATTTTCGCTCCATGAAGCAATTATTGGCAAGCAATGGAGACCAAGCGATGACTTTTCACTGAGGGGAAAACAAGAATGTAAGCAAATGCCCACTTAATTTTGTTTTCTATGTTTCTGGAAATGCCAAAGAAGTTTCTTGAAGTTAGAAATTCTTTCAGTGGCTAAACAGTCACTTGATTGAGAAATCTGTATGGGAGAAATGAAATTTAAGGGAAGAGGCATTCTAAGCACACAAAGCAGCAGGTGCATGGATTAAACATCAAGTTAACAGCATACAATGTAGAGAAAATTTGTGAAAATCAGTGATACAGGGTGACTTTCAATAAGAAAGGCTTTTGTGACACCCAGTTCATGGTTTCCAAACAGAAATGTGAGTTAAAGATAATGGGGTGCAAAACAACTCATAGCTATTATCTGTCCCTGCTTCTGTCTAAAGCCAATTATTCCACTTGTGGCATTGATCTCATCCTCTACTACCTTCTCTGGAGTTTACTTCCCTTTTCTTCCTGTTTACTCTTGCTCCTGTGTCTTTCCATTCGTCTATAAACATTCTCAAGTCTATCCCATATGTCAACCCAATAAAACAGGATAATCTTTTTTTCACCCTGCATTCCATTTTTCTGTCACTATCTCTGTAACTCCATGACTTTCTGTTGTCAGTACTTATTGGTAGTCTGTCCAAAACTTTCAAGCTGGACTAAGTGCCCTATTTATTTGTGTTTTATTTTACTATATTTAATGGAAATGTTTGGAGTTTCAATTAGTTTCATATTAGTAAGCTTGGGAAAAGACCAGATACGGTTCTGACCACTTTCCAGTTAATTTGTTTAATTTTCATAATGATACATTGAGGAAGGTACTATTATTAGCTCCATTTTAAAGATGAGAAAAATGAGGCACAATGAGGATAAGAAACTTATATAGTCAGTATATGTAGAAAGAGAGTTCTCACTGCAGCACTCTGACATCAGGTTTCCTGCTTTTAACTGCTATGCCATGCTGCCTCTCAGATAATTCTCTATCAGGTTCCTTAGAAAGAGCCAGGCTGCAGAAACACTGGTTAAGAGCTCCATCAGTTGATGCTAGAGAATTAGACAAGGCCCAGACAGTTACTGAGTCCAAGCTCATACAGCTGGCTGCACGACAGGCCAATATATGGAGAGATGAGTTGTTGGGGCAAGGAATAGTGATTTTATTCAGAAGGCCAGCAGACCAAGAAGGTGGTGGACTAGTGTCCCAAAGAACCATCTTACCCAGGTTTAGATGCTAGTTTCTTTTATGGAATAAAGAAGGGGAAGTAAGGAGGTAAAGTAAAAAAGGTGATAAGTTGTTGCCAACATTTCCTGGTTCAGGCCAAATTTGTTAATTTCTTCTTTCCTGTAGCCATTCACCAGTGAGCCTGGTCAGGATGTTTCCTCTGAGCTTAAACAAAGGTATTTTAGCTTAACATTCAGGCATGGAAGACAGGGTCCTGGGAAATGGGCCATTATATATACTCTAAGCTACAGGTAATATCCCTTTAGTAAATAATTTGTAGCAAAAGCAATAGAATACAAAGGTTAAAGTGAAAGAAACAGATCCAATATGGAGTCAGATTTGTTCTTCTCTATTACAAGACCTTTGTGGGTTACATTGACTATTCAAAGATTTATTTTTAAGACAGTGAGAAGGATGAGCAGGCTTCAAGGTCTAATTGTCTGCATTTAGTGAATAATCAACAAAATATTTGAATGATCCACATTTTGATGCCACTCTATACAGAGGGCCAGGCACTGTATGAACATACAATGGTATCTCTCTGGATGTATGTTTCCTCCACTAAGTAAGCTCTCAGTAAATTCAAGGAAGGACAGGAAACTATGATGCTGCAGCCCTTTTTGAACAATGGAATTCACTAGCTATTCGTTTATTCATTCTTTCTTTTTTATCCTTTATCTATTGAATGTGTAATTACTAAGTACCTAATAAGAACCAGTAACATGAGATTCACCCAGATTCATATAGGAGAACATCCTGATATTCTGACATCTAATTTAAAGGAAGAAAATGACCAAGCTACACATTCCATCCATAACCTCCCATAACATACCAATACATTCCTCACCAATGACATGGAGAAACAACCCTAGCAATGTTCCCTTCTCTGGTTCTAACTCTAGTGTCCCACTCTGAAGTTCTTGGTTGTTTTTTTTTTTTTTTTATTTTGGTTTGTTTTCGGTTTTTTTTCGTTTTCCCTTTACTTGCCAATACTTCCACATTTCAATCAAGGTTCTGTGATGACTTAGTCTATTGAACTTGGATGTTGATTCCACTTCCCTTAGGATGATTTCCATTTTTCCCCAGTCTCTTGCTGAAGTCTCCTTGATGATAACTGGTATTTCCTTCTTGATTGTTCCTGTTATCTACCACCAAAGTCTGAGGTATTTTTCATGCCTTTGGAAGTATTCCATAGCTGCTACAGTATCTCAGAGAACCTAATAAAAAAAGGACAAGGGAAAACTGAGTATTTTAATTGCCCTAAGTCTTTGGTTTGCTAACCCAGTTACACAAGTGTTTATACACTACCCTTTATCTCATTGAGACTACAACCATTTAATTCTAGGAAAATGCAAAAATTATGAAAACAAATGCCTTATCTTAGTGGAAATGGTTTCAGTTTTTCACCATTAAGGACAATGATGGCTGTGGGTTTGTCATATATGCCCTTTATTATGTTGAGGAAAGTTCCCTCTATGCCTACTTTCTGCAGGGTTTTTATGATAAATGGGTGTTGAATTTTGTCGAAAGCTTTCTCTGCATCTATTGAGATGATCATATGGTTTTTCTCCTTCAACTTGTTAATATGGTGTATCACATTGATTGATTTGCGTATATTGAAGAATCCTTGCATTCCTGGAATAAACACCACTTGATCATGGTGTATGATCCTTTTAATGTGTTGTTGGATTCTGTTTGCTAGTATTTTGTTGAGGATTTTTGCATCTATGTTCATCAGTGATATTGGCCTGTAGTTTTCTTTCTTTGTGACATCCTTGCCTGGTTTTGGTATCAAGGTGATGGTGGCCTCGTAGAATGAGTTTGGGAGTGTTCCTTGCTCTGATATTGTTTGGAAGAGTTTGAGAAGGATGGATGTTAGCTCTTCTCTAAATGTTTGATAGAATTCGCCTGTGAAGCCATCTGGTCCTGGGCTTTTGTTTGTTGGAAGATTTTTAATCACAGTTTCAATTTCAGTGCTTGTGATTGGTCTGTTCATATTTTCTATTTCTTCCTGAGTCAGTCTTGGCAGGTTGTGCATTTCTAAGAATTTGTCCATTTCTTCCAGGTTGTTCAATTTATTGGCATAGAGTTGCTTGTAGTAATCTCCCATGATCTTTTGTATTTCTGCAGTGTCAGTTGTTACTTCTCCTTTTTCATTTCTAATTCTATTGATTTGAGACTTCTCCCTTCTTTTCTTGATGAGTCTGGCTAATGGTTTATCAATTTTGTTTATCTTCTCAAAGAACCAGCTTTTAGTTTGGTTGATCTTTGCTATCGTTTCCTTCATTTCTTTTTCATTTATTTCTGATCTGATCTTTATGATTTCTTTCCTTCTGCTAACTTTGGGTTTTTTTTGTTCTTCTTTCTCTAATTGCTTTAGGTGCAGGGTCAGGTTGTTTACTCGAAATGTTTCCTGTTTCTTAAGGTAGGATTGTATTGCTATAAACTTCCCCCTTAGAACTGGTTTTGCTGTGTCCCATAGGTTTTGGGTCGTCGTGTCTCCATTGTCATTTGTTTCTAGGTATTTTTTAATTTCCTCTTTGATTTCTTTAGCGATCACTAAGATCAGGAACAAGACAAGGCTGCCCACTCTCACCACTCTTATTCAACATAGTTTTGGAAGTTTTAGCCACAGCAATCAGAGAAGAAAAGGAAATAAAAGGAATCCAAATCGGAAAAGAAGAAGTAAAGCTGTCACTGTTTGCAGATGACATGATACTATACATAGAGAATCCTAAAGATGCTACCGAAAAACTACTAGAGCTAATTAATGAATTTGGTAAAGTAGCAGGATACAAAATTAATGTACAGAAATCTCTAGCATTCCTGTACACTAATGATGAAAAATCTGAAAATGAAATCGAGAAAACACTCCCATTTACCATTGCAACAAAAAGAATAAAATATCTAGGAATAAACCTTCCTAAGGAGACAAAAGACCTGTATGCAGAAAATTATAAGACACTGATGAAAGAAATTAAAGATGATACAAATAGCTGGAGAGGTATACCATGCTCCTGGATTGGAAGAAACAATATTGTGAAAATGACTCTACTACCCAAAGCAATCTACAGATTCAATGCAATCCCTATCAAACTACCACTGGCATTTTTCACAGAACTAGAACAAAAAATTTCAAAATTTGTTTGGAAAAACAAAAGACCCCGAATAGCCAAAGCAATCTTGAGAACAAAAAACGGAGCTGGAGGAATCAGGCTCCCTGACTTCAGACTATACTACAAAGCTACAGTAATCAAGACAGTGTGGTACTGGCACAAAAACTGAAAGATAGATCAGTGGATCAGGATAGAAAGCCCAGAGATAAACCCACGCACATATGGCCAACTTATCTTTGATAAAGGAGCCAGGAATGTACAGTGGAGAAAGGACAGCCTCTTCAATAAGTGGTGCTGGGAAAACTGGACAGGGACATGTAAAAGTATAAGATTAGATCATTCCCTAACACCATACACAAAAATAAGCTCAAAATGGATTAAAGACTTAAATGTAAGGCCAGAAACTATCAAACTCTTAGAGGAAAACATAGGTAGAACACTCTATGACATAAATCACAGCAAGATCCTTTTGGACCCACCTCCTAGAGGAATGGAAATAAAAAAAAGATAAACACATGGGACCTAATGAAACTTCAAAGCTTTTGCACAGCAAAGGAAACCATAAACAAGACCAAAAGACAACCCTCAGAATGGGAGAAAATATTTGCAAATGAAGCAACAGACAAAGGATTAATCTCCAAAATTTATAAACAGCTCATGCAGCTCAATAGCAAAAAAACAAACAACCCAATCCAAAAATGGGCAGAAGACTTAAATAGGCATTTCTCCAAAGAAGATATACAGACTGCCAACAAACACATGAAAGAATGCTCAACATCATTAATCATTAGAGAAATGCAAATCAAAACTACAATGAGATATCATCTCACACCAGTCCAAATGGCCATCATCAAGAAATCTAGAAACAAGAAATGCTGGAGAGGGTGTGGATAAAAGGGAACACTCTTGCACTGCTGGTGGGAATGTGAATTGGTACAGCCACTATTGAGAACAGTATGGAGGTTCCTTAAAAAACTAAAAATAGAACTACCATATGACCCAGCAATCCCACTACTGGGCATATACCCTGAGAAAACCATAATTCAAAAAGAGACATGTACCAAAATGTTCATTGCAGCTCTATTCACAATAGCCCGGAGCTGGAAACAACCTAAGTGTCCATCATCGGATGAATGGATAAAGAAGATGTGGCACATATATACAATGGAATATTACTCAGCCATAAAAAGAAACGAAACTGAGCTATTTGTAATGAGGTGGATAGACCTAGAGTCTGTCATACAGAGTGAAGTAAGTCAGAAAGAGAAAGACAAATACCATATGCTAACACATATATACGTAATTTTAAAAAAGAAATGTCATGAAGAACCTAGGGGTAAAACAGGAATAAAGACACAGACCTACTTGAGAATGGACTTGAGGATATGGGGAGTGGGAAGGTAAGCTGTGACAAAGCGAAAGAGAGGCATGGACATATATACACTACCAAACGTAAGGTAGATAGATAGTGGGAAGCGGCCGCAGAGTACAGGGAGATCAGCTCGGTGCTTTGTGACCACCTGGATGAGCGGGATGGAGAGGGTGGGAGGGAGGGAGATGCATGAGGGAAGGGATGTGGGAACAGATGTATATGTATGACTGATTTACTTTCTTATAAAGCAGAAACTAATAAAAAAAAGAAAAAAAAACAAATGCCTTATGAAATCAACATATTTTCTTTTTATTCCTATCATAAATTTCCCAAATCTGATAAAAATGGCATGTGACCCCATAAAATCTCAAACTTAATAGATGTTCATGTCTCATGATAATAGAAATATTTCCAACTTATCTAGATTACTTTCCTGTTGATAGTAACAAAAGTCATACTTTATTGGTAACAATGTTGATCACATGCAAGTGTTATATATCTAGTCCTTTGAAAGAAACAAAAAATTATCTACCTCAGTAAGGATGACTACTAATTTATTAATAAATACAATTTGCTCAACAGAGGGCCAGAAATATGTGGCCCTCTTCACTTAGTATGATGCAGTAGAAAGAACTTGAATTTTAGTGTCAAAGTGGATTAAAATCCCTGTTTCAGGGTGCATACTATTATTGTAAATAAAGTAACCCAACACTCTTGGAATTCTTTTCTGACATCTCTAAAGCAAGGATAGGATTGTCTAACTTTCAGTGTTCATGTTATCATGAAATTAGATATTTTGTTTAAAGTGCCTGATATATTACCCTGCACATAATGTGTACATAATACATGGTAATCATGAGTCACAGTTTCTTAACCACCAGTCACTGAAAAATTACATTATTTGTTCAAAAACACCATTTTCAATGAGGCATAGCTTTTCACTCAGAATTTTGATTTAGCTTCTCATTATACATAAAAGAAAATTCAAAATACTCTTCAAAACAAACATTTTATCCCAGATAAGGTCACCTTCTCAACGCATGAACAAACCTTGCTCCTCCCCTTCTCCTATTTATGATGTTAAACCTGCTGAGAATCCAATTCTCTTCTCTTTTATGCTTAAGTTCTATCATTTTTTCAAGGCTGAGCTCAAATCCTTCTTGCCTATGAATACTTTCAGTCCACTCCAGTTCACAATGATCTTGTTCTTGAACACTTTACTGATTTTTTCACTCATATTGCCACATAGCTCTACAGACACAATAGCTGTATACATTGTTTCTTAAACTGTGCGGTTGGCAATATATTCTCACAAATGGCCATGACTTGTTGATACAATTTTATTTTGAATTCTTATTTTGATGACAATAAAAAAATTCTCATTCTGAATCATCTCATTGACCACCTTCTAACCAATTATAATCTAAGGGTTCATGGCTTACACTTATGTTTGTATTTACAACTCTGTTGGGGCCAAGAGAGCACCTATACAAATGGTATTTATTATTTAACTTTCAATATATTGAGAAGCCCATCTTACTGTTTATAGTTCTAATGTAAAAATGATAACAATCATCTATGTCTACTCTTGCATTTATGTTTAATAATTTACCAGTAATGTTACTAAACTTGTTTTTTTTGTGCATGGTAACTGTAAAAATGTAATAAACAGAAACCTCAATTAAATAGACTTTAATTAAATAGACAAGGATGACCTCTCTTGACCTTTGAGGATAGAAGAGCCCAACAGGAAGAAGACTCCTCTTATACATGGCAAGAACTCAACAAATGAAAGCCATGAGCTCTTCTAACTTCCTTTTTCCCTCTATAAAAGCTATTTCTTTCCCTTGATACTTGGACATTTGCACGTGGCTCATCATGGTTACAGACTACAGATTGTAATTCTCTGCTGATCCCAAATAAACCCATCTTGATGGTGAAAGATTTGGCAGTCTGTGTTTTAGGTCAACATAACTCATAACTTGAAATCATTTTTGGAGCACAAGAGTTCAGTTTTGGAATTGTGATAGTCATTATTTGTGTTCAGCAATATTGTAATGTTGTTCTTGGATACATAATAACCCACAATTCCCAGCCCTCTTACAGTTACAGGGAGCCACATGACTAGTTGTAATCAATATTAAAGCTTAGGCAGTAAAAATCATTCTGTATATCACTCCAATTATTTCTCTACCTTGGTACCAAGCATGGAAATCCTAAATTTAAATGGTGATATCTACCCTAGTGAGTCACCTGACATATAGCATATAATAGAACTTTATTTGTTAAGCCACTGAGATTCGGGGTTTGTTGTCATTGAAGCAAATTTAACATATGAAGATTAATACAGAGCCTGGAATATAGCCATTAATACAGAATTCACATTTTATTAATTTTATTTTATAAACAAAAATGTGTCACAATAATAATGAATTTGAATTTTTGTTTTATTTGATTTGCAAAATTTGTAAAACCAAATATTGTTTTATTTTTGCAGTTCTAGAAATCTACAAGTAAAAGAATTTCATATTTATATGCTTAAGGAATTTTGTCATGATGCTAATTTAATTCTATACAAAATTTCAGAAATATTTTGATTTTTTAATGAGTCCACATATTACTGAAATTTGACAAAAACTGGTTTTAAGCATGAATTCTTTGATTTTAAGCACTTGAAATATATTCTGAACAGTGTCACTTTCTAGCTGTGTGGACTAGGATATAATTCATAACATTTTGAAGCCTCAATTTTCTTTGTTCTAAGATCAATATATGAATATCTTTCTTCTATCAGATTTATGAGCATTGAGATATTTTGAAGATTTATTAGAATGCATATGCATAGTAAACGCTCTATGAAAATCAAATAAAAATAATGTTTATTAGCTTATTTCTGTCTTATTTCCAATATGTTTTAATAAGTTTCTCAGATTTATAAGACAGAGGTTTTATTTGTTTTTTACATTTTTATTATATTTCTACTGTTCAGTACAGAGCTTATATAGATAAAGCCCTGTTATCTTTTTAAAACTGTATATTACATTAAATTGAGTTATTACTTACTTCCCTGCAAACACATGCTATAACCACTACCATTTTCACAGCAGCTGCCAAAGTGCTCTAAGGACACTTGCCCATGTTCAGGATCCCCCAGCTTTTTCTCTAGTCCATTTCCTCAAAGCTTCACTTTTGGTACCAAGACAAAAAAAATTTATAAAATCCATACTCATGTGACAGCCAGTGAATGACTTCTCTAGGTAACATAAACCATTCATTCAACACCACATAGGTGCTAGGAATAAAATGTTAAACCAAAGGAGAGAATATCCCTATCCTCATGAAGCTTATTATGGATTTGGCAGAGACAGGTAAATCAGAGACTCTCATATAAATGTGAAATTATAACTGTGATAAATGGTACTAAGGAATACTTCTAAGGAGAGGTGTATGGGACTAAATGAGCTTACATCTGGAGGAAACTCATTGTCAGAGCAGTCAATTCGGGGAGAGTTTTTCTGAGGAAGTAACCTATGGAGTAGTGAGCATGAGCTGCTAGAAGGGTAGATGGACAAAGGTAGAAGGTTTCAAGAGGAGAGGATTACGCTATCCAAAGCCCTGTGGTGGGAAGAAACATTTGAATGCAGAAATGAATGGAGACCAGTGTGTCTCAAGTGATGACAAGGGAAAGAGGAGTGTGTAGTGAGACTGAAGAAATAGGCAGTGTTCTTTCTACAGGCAACATTGCAGGGTCTTGCATTTATCCCAAGAGCATTGGGACATGATTGGAATCCTTTAAATAAGACAGAAAAAAACAGCACAACTGGATTGCTGTTGTTGTTGTTTTTAACTGAGGCTATAACAGAGAATATGGAGACTAATATGAATGCAAATACAGAGGCTACAGCCATAGTTCAGGAAAGATATGATGGTATCCTGGACTAAGGTGGTGGTGAAGGAGATGGAGAGAATAGAACATTCAAAATAGGTTTAATGGGAAAAATGACAGAACTTCGTGATGGGGAGAAAGAAGATGTCAAAGATGACACGTAGATTTCTGGTTTGCATGTGTGTTTGTGTGTGACTGAATGATTAATGGTATACTTGCCAACGTAGAGAATGCTAGAACAGAAAAGAATGAAAGGAAAGATCACAGATAAAATTTTAGACACGTTGAGTTTGAAATGCCTTTAAGATAGCCAAAGAAAAACATTATGTAGGCAAGTGGACATACACTGTGGTGTAAGAGATATATTTGTCATGATAACTAAAAGCATGGATTTGGACAAATATTGTCTGGTATGAGATTTTCCAGGAAGATTCTAGTGGACCAAAGTCTAAGATGTGAAAAACCAATATTTAACATCCAGGGAGAGGGTGTGAAACTGCAAAAATCAGTAAATAAAGCTATTGAAGTGAAAGAGGGTTTCATCAAGAAAGTAATGGTCAACAGAAGTCAGGTAAGATGAGTGATGAAAAGTAAGCATTTGGACTTACGGGCACAGATATATCTATCAGTAATCTAAGAGAAACCTTTTTATTTAAATGATGGGAAAGGAAGGCAGATTGAGGTGGGTGAAGTGGGAACAGGAAGTGAAGAAGTGAAAGGCAAGTATAAGCAATTCTTTATTGAAATTTAATGGAAAATATAATATCTAAAGGACAAACATTTGAGTATATAAAGGATCAGGATTTGAGTATCTAACCTTTAAATATAGGTTCTGAGACAGCTGTGTGTGTGTGTGTTTTCTAAAATAAAAACTGTCTATTTCTAAATTAATTGCATCTCATCTTACATAATAGGTATATTCTTCAAAAGTGAATGTGTATATAAATTTTGTTAAAATGTTTTAGATACAACAGGAAAATCAGGAATAATATTTTAATGAACCACTGATTACTTTTGAGCAATGTACCACTTACATCTATGACTGTTGGAGAACTCTGTATTTTTGCCTGTTCAGCTCCTTTAAATCAACCACACCCTTCCAAGTTCATGTACACAGGACATGTAGCCTCACTAGATGCTCATAACTTTTAGTGCTATCTCCCAAATTCCACTGTTATCTGAATTTATTTGCTATTAAATTTGAACCCAATTCTATTATTGATTAGTGTAATGTTTTCACATCCCAGATAATGTCTAATCAAATAATATTTTTAAGCTAAGAAAAAGAATACTTGGATTTTGGAAAACTCTAGAGATATAATTGAACTTCTCTGATGAACGTAGTGTAAAAGTATTAACTATTATTAATATACTTATACTTAATCTTCCTACACACATTTTCTTAATGGTTTTTAATATTGAAACAAAAGGAATCCAATTTCTCACCCTAGAAACAGGCATGTAATCATGAACTACAACAGGGAAATATGCTCAACCCTTAATAATGAAAAAGAATTTAATGGCTAAATAAATCAAACCTTACATGTAGAATTTTGAAGACAGGCCTAAAAGAAAGCCACAAATTCATGTGATTGTGGTAAAATACTACCCACCAATAGAAACTGATACATGGGTGCAAATTAGTTCTTGCTTATGAAAATCTGAAATCTGTAACTGCTACTTATCATCCTCAGGGTAACAGAATGAGTCTGCCTATATCTCACTTATTGATTGTTTTTTTGAATATTTTAAGACAGTGTTTATTTTGCCCTGTGCCTAGTATTCTCTTTCTCTCAGCTAAATACCCATGCCTTCTTTAAACAGATCTTCCAGTCTTCTACATCTCTTGAGCACTAATCTTCTGATATGTTCCAAGTTACTTTTATTCCAACTGAAATGTGATGCTCAGAATCTAAGACAGTATTCTATTAATTGATTAATAATCATTTCCATAAACATTTATTGAGCACTTTCTAGCAAATATTCAGGCACTGGGGATAATAAACAAAGTAGAGGGTAAACCTCTGCCACATCAGCTTACATATCACAGGGTATTTTTAAATTTAATTCATAAAAGGACCTCACCATCTTCAGCTCCTTTTCTCATCATTTCTCAAAGTAGTTCCTTAGACGTAGGTAGGTTTACTTGGGCTCCTTTTAATATATTTTTGCCCCATTCCCCAGTTTTCCCCTCATGTAGTAATAGAGAATGGACAAGGGAAGATGATGGTAGAGCTAGCTCTTATTTCCACTTAAGCTACTTCTGTGAGAATATAGCTCACAATTGCTTGTGGGTATAGGCTAAGTATGAGGTTGACAGTGAAGTGTTCCCACTACCCCACCCCAAGAAATTAGCAACAGGCAAGTAAGATTACGTTCTGAAAATCAAACCATGCAATCAACATATAGTATGTGGAGTGGACAAATACTCAGTCATGGAAAGACTGGGCCTGAGGTTAGCAAACTTGTTTTCTGTATGAACATATTAACAATTTAAAGAAAAACTATATCAATCAGAAGGGGCACATAAGGAGTATTGTCCATCTTAAAAGCAAAGCAAGAATCACATATTTTCCTCAAGCATTACTCTAGACAGAGAGCATCTTCTAAGGTTTCTACAAATTCTTTGTACAGATCTCTTTACAGGTTCATCATTAGGGAGAGGAATAACTCAGCTTTTAGAACTGCAAGAATTGTACATTCAAATCTCATAGCTAATTCACTTTGTAGTTCTGAGTTTGCTAAGATCCAATCTGTTAAGCTGTTCCTGATTATTTTGCAATAAATAATCATTCCTCTTTCTAATCATTAGTCAGCATCTTGAGTCCAATCAACTCTGCGAAACTAAAGAGCTCACCTCTCTGAAACTTCAAGGCCAAGGAAGAGCCAAATCAGGTCTGGAGACCTAGTAGCATCCCTTATGGTTGGCCAGTATTTCAACAGATTGCAACCCTCTACTTTACTATGTGAAAGACCCAGGTCCTCCATCTCTGTCCAGGCCCTCACCAATGACCATCGCCATCCTCACAGTTTTTGTGTCCCAGCAAAAAGAACTTTGCTCAAGAATTCTATTCAGTTCCTGCAGGTTCTTCCTTCTTGAGACAGGGTGCCTGAAGTCCCTAAATGCTCTTCAGCAGGGCTTGCCTGTCCAGAGTGCAGTAGTTTGTCCACAGACATCAAATCATCAAAAGCAATGTAAAGGGCAGTATTCTTTACTGTTCCTTTTGTTCTGTTCCTAAGCCCTCTTTCTAACTTCTACTTTGTCCTTTATTTTTTGAGTTGTCACTTCACAATTTTCCCTTCTCTTCTCCTGAGCGTCTTTCATCTAAACTCTTTAAGATTACCCCTAAAAGTAGTTCGTCCACTATGTTTCAGAAAAGAGAATTTTCTTTCAGTTGTTTTAAATATTGGACACTATACGGTAGGATGGGATGGGGAGTGGGGGGTATGACCTTTGTAGTGTAAAAGAAAGAAAAGATGTCAGACAATACACAGAAAACCATCAGATTAACACTTAGATTTAAATGAGGAACAAAAAGGTGAAACAATTGGCTCTGGATAAGTAAATTCACAAGTATACTTCTTAGTTTCTGATTAAGAAACTGACACTTGTTTACAGAGAAGTTCATTATTGAGCTAACTGTATGTTCCAGTTTACCTGAAAGATTCCCAGTGTCTGCCTCTGTCTCTCTGCCCCTTTCACTCTAATTATCAGTCCACTTTCACGCAAAAGTAGCCCATTAGGTCTATTGCATGTATCGTCATGTTCCTCACACTTGGAATTGTATGGAGTGTTTGTTTCTGGATTTACTCATTGTTGGTAATTTGTTCATGTGGTTTTTTGTTTAACCTTGTGTTTGCTTAGTATGCTGTCTGCGCCCTCTCTAAACATATCTGATTGTTGGAAGTATGGTGCTTCCCACATTTAAGAAATTTCTTCGGCTCATTCTTAATTATTTACCTTCTGTATTCACCAATGGCACTGGATAAATCTCTTGTCATTTTACACTAGTTAAAATTAAGAATAAACAGTGACACCATTCGAAGTACTATTGAACTTTGGCTCTCTTTTAGTTAAAAGATTAGTTAAAAAGAACAGGTGAACAATTCTGAATTTTAAACACAAACGCAAATCATTTTCTCTGTTGAGTAATTAATGTATAATTACATAATTGCTTTATCACATGGCTCTGATAAAATAATTATATGTGGCTTTTAAGCAAGCTTTCTGTGCTCTGAGAGGTTAACATATACGATTCATTTGTTAGGGATTTTTTTCTTAAATGGAAGATTATCTACTAGATTGGTTTTTTTGTTTGTTTGTTTGTTTTTGTTTGTTTTGTTTTTGTGGTACACGGGCCTCTCACTGTTGTGGCCTCTCCCATTGCGGAGCACAGGCTCCGGACGCGCAGGCTCAGAGGCCATGGCTTACGGGCCTAGCCGCTCCCCGGCATGTGGGATCTTCCCTGACCGGGGCACGAACCCGTGTCCCCTGCATTGGCAGGCGGACTCTCAACCACTGCGCCACCAGGGAAGCCCTCCTAGATTGTTTTTTAACACTAAGTAACTATATACTTAAATACACATTTGATAATGGGTTCATTGATTTAAAAACATGGCCCTAATTCTCCATCCTTCTCTATACCACACACTTTGCAACGTGCCTTTGAAGATTTTCCCATCAAGAGGTAGAACCCATTTTCTCATTTCTTGAAAATTGGGTTGGATTTATGACCTTTTTTATCTAATAGAATATGGCAGAAGTAGTTTGCCAGATCTAAGGTTAAGTTTCAGGAGAACTTTCATACCTGTATTTACTTTCCTGGAATTCTGCTCAGCTACCATGAGAACAAATGCAGGCTAGTCTGATGAGCTAAATCATCCTAGTCACCTCTGTGGACAGCCAGCTAAATGCCAGGCATGTGAAGGAGATCATCCTAGAAAACTGTGATTTCCAAAAATACATGAGTAAACTCAGCTAATATCAACTGAGCCTAGTTAAGATCAGTAAAACTACCTAGTTGACTCAAAAAGTACTGAGTAATAATAAATACTTAGTGTAATAAGACATTAAGTTTTGGAGTAGGTTGTTACAAAGAGATGGCTGATCCAATAGCTTTTAGATATTCTTAGTTCTATAAACAGAAAACATTTCAAAATAATATGAATGATATAATTTCTATTTACTTGCTAAACAACTCAATCTGAAAGTTCATGTGGCACTTGAATTGAATGTGTCCAAAAATAAGTTATTATGTTACTCCCAAGCCTTTTCTTTTCTCCAAATTCTATCCTATAATGTTTGATCACTCTACTTAAGCTAAGAAAATTTATTATTTCTTTCTACATTTGCTAGTTACTCCCATTCACCTATTTACTCTAGCCAATGTATTCTTTATTTAAACGTTAATCAAATATACTCCCAACTATTCATTCACACAGCTGTGGCTGTAATTCATCTCTCCTGAATTAATTGCCTTGTGTTGAGTGTCTCTCTCTACAAATCAATTCTATCAGAGTTTTTTCTTTGTTTGTTTCTATGGCACACACTTACTTGTGTGCTTTCTTTTCTTAAAAAATGTTCTGTGTAAAGTGTAATACTTTGTTTCAAAAAGTATATTCTTCCTTGTTTTCTGTGTAGTAAAAACACAAAGTTCCCCAATAAAGATAAAATAATATTCTTTGCAGTACTATTATATTTTTAGTTTCAAAAATGTTATCTGGGTAGTGAATATATGAGTCATTAAAAAATAGTATTTATTTTTTACTTTGACATATTAAAGAACTATAGCAATCACATTAACAAATTACATGGTATGAGACAAAATCAGCTTTCTTCATGATTGTTGCAGAGATTGGAGTTCATATGCCTTTGCACATCCAATATCAAATCCCATCATTCACATATCCATTCTCATCCCAGACACACCATCTGTCTTAAATTGTCTTTATACCTTTACTCAAGATACTTCTTATGCATTAAATGTCCTCATTCTCCACTAGAAAAATTCAATTTATCCTATGAAGCATAGCTTCAAGGACACCATCTCAGTCACCTTGTGTCTGATATTGTAATCAGAAGTAACCCTCCATTTATATGCTCTCATAGCACTTTTTGCTAATGTTAATATAGTTCTTAATCCATTGTACGAAGTTGTATATGGTTTGTCCTCCCTACCAGACTGTGAGCTCCTTGAAGGCAAATGATTGTATAATTTTCATATTTATATCCTTAGAATCTAATAAAGTGCCTGGCATTAGATATAAGTGACAGTCTGTCTGTATGTCAACAACATATTTGATGTAGTTTTAGAACTTTTCCACATTGATTCTTAGTACATGTCTCTACAGAGGAATTACAATAAGCAACTCATGAGCAAACTGTTGCATTTAAACTTGTTTTCATATCCACATTATATTCTACCATAAGCTCAATATTCATATAAGCATTATTATCCCTAGTTTATAAATGAAGAAACTTGGAGAAGTAAGGAAACTTGGAGTTGATGAAAGTCACAAAGGTCCTTTAATTCTACAATTCGGTATCTTTTTACTTGACTAGAATCTCTTAGATTTAAGAAAAAAAATTTATCACAATATAGCATGAGTTAAAATCCCCGAAGTATTCAACTAACTTCAGAGCTCATATATACTGAAAGGTTAAAAGTGTGCATGAATATTTTAAGGTGCAATTTTCCCAGCATAGGCTTATTAAACTGCTATGTTTTCCCACATATAAGTTTATTGTAATTCTAGTGTCTTGCTAACCTAAAAAAAATTACTGCTTGTAAAAAATTTGTGATATGAATAACTGTGACAATTGCAAATTATTTCATATTTTTCAAGACATGAAGTGACTGAAAAAACACTTGATTTGAAATATAATTCTCATAACACAATAATAAAACTTCAGCTTGAATTTGTCTGGAAGAACTTCTTCAGACATTTTATGAATGGCTATCTTTACTGCATAGCTAGCAACCTCACTTCCTAGAAAAAATTTTCTTTGTTCTCTTAAAGTTTGTCTTTCTTTGCCAAGTTAAACATTCAAATGCATAAGGCAGGGATTTGACTTCTCTGCTGATTCTGCAATATGAGTACATTCTTTGCAGACAATGAAAGTAAATAACTATAATGCTAATAACATGTACCGATGAAAGCAATAATGATATTGACTGTAAATTGACAGTAAGGAAACATTGTATTTATATGCAGAAAGCTGTCATATGTGATTTTAGAGTGAAATAGGAACTGTATTTGTTTTCAAACGATTTCTATCACCGTTTAAATTGTTTTATTTTATTGTGGTAAGACCATTGAACATGAGACTTACCTTCTTAAATGTTTCAGTGTATGAAACATTCTTGTTGACTATAAGTACAACGTTGTAAAGCAGATATTTAAAACTTACTCATCTTGCTTAAATTAAACTTTATACCCATTGATAATTAACTCCTCTCTTCTCCCTTTCACTAGGCCCTGGAAATCATCAATCTACTCTCCTGTTTCTATGATTTAGACTATTTTACATACCTCATGTAAGTGGAATTATGCAGTATTTATCTTTCTGTGACTGGCTTATTTCATTTAGCATAATGTCTTCAAGATTCATCCATGTCGTTGCGTATTGCAGAATTTCCTTCTTTTTTAAGGCTGAATATTATTCCTGTGTATATACCACATATTTGCTTATCTTTTCATCTGTCAAAAGACATTTAGGTCATTTCACATCTTGACTATACTGTAATGAATGTGAGAGTGCTAATAATCTCTTTGAAATCCTGATTTCAAATCTTTTGGATAAATATGCAGAAGTGGGATTGCTTGATAATATGGTAGTTCTATTTTTAATTTTTTGAGGAATCTCCATACTGTTTTCCATAGCAGCTTCACCATTTTGCATTTCCACCTATCACATTTAAAACTATTTGGGGGACTTCCCTGGTGGTCCAATGGTTACGACTCTGCCTTCCAGTGCAGTAGGTGAAGGTTACCTTCCAACGCAGGAGGCGCAGGTTTGATCCCTGGTTGGGGGACTAAGATCCCACATGCCACACAGGTGTGGCAAAAATCTAAACAAAAATAAATTAAATTAATAAATAAATAAAACAATTTGGCTCTAGTATGCACTTGTGTTGTTTTTCTCAAATTTTCTCCATATTTAAAATTTTTAATTCCTAACTATTCTTTTTGTATACACAGAAACTTACACCTTAATATTTTTATTTACCTTGGCAAGAACTATTTTCAAAATATCACTTGATTACATAAGAAAATATTAATTATTTTATTTTATTTTTTGTGAAAAAATGTTCTACATGAAAAACAAACTTACTTAGTTCTCATAAATTTTAACTTTGATCTGGCAGAATCATATGCTATAAAGAGCCAGCTTCACAAAAATGTTTTCCTCTCACCTTCTTATAATTACTGAAGGCAAAGGATTTTGCTGAAGATTGAACATCTTCTTAAAATACAGTGAAGATCTTGTAGAAACCCTGATAAAGCAAATTACTATACTTGTTTGAACTTTTCAAGTGATGAAGTACTTAACTATATCACCTATACATTTTTTGCCAAGTCTTATTTTTATATCTCTGTCTTTGTGATGCATTATTATAAGTTTTGCTCATAATGACTTTCAGAAAGTTAATGATATAGCTTGTTATTGAGTGTATACAAAATGCAACGATTCTCAATTTAAAAAAAAATTAAAGAAAGAGATAAAATGAAATCATGAAAGGAAAACCTTTATATAGAAGTTTGTCCATATTCCAGAGCATAAAGTCAGGTTAGTTAGATTACTTTCCCTTGCTGCCTTTGTTTCTTCACCTACTGATTGAAAGAACATGAGGGGTCATTTACTCAAGTACTATGGGACCAAACACAACATAATTGGGAGAAGAGAGTCCGATGGAACACAATGGCAGTGGGGTGGCCTGTGGAGACCTAGTTAGGTTACATGTTTCTTAACAAAATCCACTGCTATTTAGCTGCAAGTGATTGTAGAAAGGCAGGCCCAGTATCATAGATTTTCATTTTCTTTTCAAAAAATGTGCAGCAAATTCTGATTTTGGGTAAAATAGTCTAGTCTTTATTTTTTTGCTACTAAAACATGAATTCTATTGTAGCATTGTTTTATAAACAGAGAACTGTTAAATGTGTTATGACAAGAGCGATGACTCATTTGTAAATCTTATGGAAATCCATGCCAGAAAACACTTTTAAGGGATTGGGAAATGACAATGGAGGTAATGTTGTTTGATTTATATTAATTTTGAAATTTTTGTTTTTTCTCTCAATATTATAAAATAAGTATTTTCTTTTTTTTTAGTTGAAATATAGTTGATTTACAATGTTGTTTTAGTTTCTGGTGTACAGCAAAGTGATTCAATTATACATATACATATCCTATTTCATATTATTTTTCATTATACTTTATTACAAGGTACTGAATATAGTTCCCTGTGCTATACAGTAGGACTTTGTTGTTTATCAAATATATACTATTTTTAAATGTTGGCAACTCAGTTTTTTGAACACTACATACCACAACACAACATAATCACCATCCTGTTTTTGGCTTATAAGCTACCAGTTACTAACAACCTATGGGTGAAAGAATATCCAGTTATGGTACTAAGATGCCTTAATTTTAAGTGTACTGAGCATTTAACAGCTCTTTTTTGCTTCAGAATGATGCAAGGACTTCTAAGGACTTTAAGGATATCACTGTGCTAGAGACTGTGGAAAAACCAGTTAACTGGTGCCAGAAACTGGTTGATAAATAAGAGTTACATTTTTTTTAATGAGAATTCATAACTATTTGGTTGTAAACTTGATAACAAAAGTCACTTTTATTTTCATGATTTTCTTTTAATATTCTTCATGTAATTTGTGGTTTCAGGCATATATCAGTACAATTTGAAATATACTAGGTATAAGTTGAACTGGCTACATATTGTTCCATATTCCATATTTTGCTTTCATATTAAAAGCTCCTGAAAAAAAAAAGGCATTATTACTCGAGGCAATCTCTAGAATTATAACCCAGTTACAAGTGGAGAGTCCAATGCACCTGCAAATAATGATAGCTTCTACTAGAGACTTTGCCTACAACCTCTTTGTCAGAAAAAACAAAAACAAAAAATACCCCTTTGATCTAATTATCATCATTTCCATTGATTATGGTGTTTTTCAAAGAATTACACTAAAACAGAGTGTTGCTTATATGACAAGGTCAAATAATGACAAAGGCACACATACAAAAATATTTGATCTCAATGACAGACTAAACCTTCCAAATTGTTAGTCATTAAGATACCATATTGGGAAAGGTTTTATGTGGCACAGATTTAAAGCTTTAGCATGGAATTTGGATGAAAAAAATATTTTTGAATGATAAATTTACGTCAGAAAGCTGTCAATAAAATTATATTCCTGTACCTGGATAACTTTTGAGTTTTTAGAAAGATGATCATCCCTGGAGAGTGAGACCATAGGTGATCCTTTATGTCAGCCAGGGTGCCCACACCAAAAAGAAGCTGATTCATCTGATGAAATTCAAAACCGATTGAACACGTATTCAAGCCATTTCTTAGCGAGGTTTTTCTTCTGAAACCAATTTCCACTCTGAAAGCATTATTATCTTTTGTGTTAACATTCTCACAGGTTGTATGTTTACGCACAGGCAATTTATTTTCCCTTGCTCAGCACTTAATCAAAACATCAATTTGAAAACTATGATTTCGTTTTCCTTTTATTAATGGATTATTACCTTTTTCATTTTTTCCTGTTCTTTCTATTTGAAAATATATTTTATGTGGCTCTTGTATACGCTAGATAAGTTTATTTGTATCTCTTAATTTTGCTTTCAAATTGTCCAAATTTTCATCTTTGTCTCTATTTTCCTTTGTGTATTTTAAACCTTTCCACAACCACTATACTAATTTACCTAACATACTTACATACTTCTTCTTCGAAACTGCCCCTTTAAACCAAACACAGATACACACGCACAGACACACAGACACACACACACACACACAAAGATAGAGGAGGGAAGGAGGGATTCTTCTATTTTTATTTTAATCAGCAGTAACATTTTAAGTTGCTTGTATTTTGTTCTTGTCTTCAGAATGCTTCTTTAACCTAGTAGCTTCTTTTAATTTTTAGGAACAGGCTATCTTGTCTAGTCTTTGTGAGAATGCTAATCGAAAATTTAAAATTTTTATATTTTCATATAGCAAATTCTCTCTGCAATTTATACAGTTCCGTGTGTTCTGAAATATGACAGAGCTTTATAATCATGACTGCAATCATGACACAGAACAGTTTCCTCACCCCTCCAAAATCCTCTTCTGCTATCCTCCCATCCCCAACCCCTGGCAACCACGGATGTCTTCTCCATCCCTATAGTTTTGCCTCTTCCAGATTGTAATATAAATGGAATCATATAATACTTCATTCTTTGACTTTGGCCTCTTCACTTGTCAAAATACACCTAAGTTCCATCTATGTTACTGTGTGTACCCATAGTTTCTCTAAGTATGTTTATGGAAAATGTTTCCTCTTTTACCAAAAGCATGCTGGATATTTTGGAGATCCTTTGTTCTGTTGTTTTTGGCTTTTTGATGTGTGATAGTAGTTTACATAAATGTCTGGTGGTCCTTAATTGCTACTTATTTTTTTATAAATGGAGAGCCATGATGTTAATAAAAGTCGCTGGCACAAGCTTTTCTGTCTGGGGTAGGTCTTTTCTCATGACTGCCTGTCCCAGGAAGAGAGGGACTGACAGGACTGTGTGGAGCAGTGGGGACTAGTGACCACCAGGCATTTGGGGGGTGGAATGGGGAGCTGCACATATTGGGTGTAGAGATGCAGGTGGTTTTCACACGCATTCAAATGCCAAAGTAAGGACTTTTGGGAGGTACCAACACTTACACTCAAAACCTTGGTCTTCCCTGGCCGATTAGTCAGTTTCTTTATAGAGGAGGGTTTTATTTTTTTTTTTTTTATTATTTCCTTTTAGCTAGGAGCAAAGACCATGGCTGCTGTTTCTTTCCCTCTCTCTCCCTTTCTCTCTTTCTCTTTCTCTCTGATAATATGTGTGTGTGTGTGTGTGTGCGTGTGTGTGTGTGTGTTGGAAGGGGACGTGATAGGGAGATGGATGTTAGGTGGCCTAGCCCTGTGGTTATGGAGAGAAAAGGTCTGCCCATTTCAAGCTTGTTGTCTCCTCACAGCTCTGCTGGAAAAGGACATCTCCTAGTTAAGTAACAATATTGCCCTCTAGATAATGCAGCAACATGAACCAATTGGGTTTTTTTCCCCATATTCCTCATAATTTCTGAAACACTCCTGATCTGCTGCTGTCCTCAGTGCTATTGTGAATCACCTCTTCTATACATGTTTATCATTCCTTCAGTGAGCTTTGGGGAGAAAGAGGAAGCAAAATGGTATGCACTCTCAGCCATCCAGAACCAGAACCCAGATAGTACTGCCATGGTAGGAGAATGGTTGATCTTGTGTAAGAACTGTGTGATCCTGCACTGGAAGTCTTCATTACTTGCCACAGAAAGGATCATTTCCCCAGTAAATTTTTCTTTCTATTTATTATATTAATAAATTTGGGGCTAATACTTATAAAAGAGAATATATAAGAAATTCCATTTTTATTCCAGAAAAATTAATGAAACCTTCTGTCTCTCTCTAAGGCATGATTTTCAAAATTTACTTCACTGTCCTATAATGCATTTAGTATGCACCTCTACCTTAATCCTATCTCATGTTTTTTTTTTTTTTTATTTCCTCACTGGGAAGTGGATTCCTTGTGAATAGTATCGATCCACAAAATCTATATATCCACATACTTTTGTGAAAAAATTATTCATCTGGATATTGCAAGGTGATGTAGAGTTACTGAAACAGCAATAAATATGTAAAGTTTTTAGCTATCTAAAACTAAATACCTTTAGTATTTATCAACACCAAAAATAATAAAAAAGAATTGCAGTAGTAATACACATGTAAATGTTTCTGGAATGAGTGTGTTCTCATTAAATGCTTCCATTTTGTCTTTGCCTCATTCTGCATTGATTGTTCCACCTGGTGGGAGTTTTACAGAGTACAACAGTTACCTGTACACTCCTGGATCAAAGCCTGGAGAGTAACTTCTCAGTTGTGCTTCTTTTACTATTTTCTCTTCGTTACACACACACGCACACAAAGAGGTAAAAAAAATGCACAATCCTGCATGGAATATTAGAAAATTGTAAATGATGTATGAGATAAAAAAGTACCCTTGTCTGAAAGCCACCACACATAGAGTACAGATGTTCTTGAACTGCTCTTTGTAAGACTAAGCCCTGAGAACTATCCCCTCTAAATAATGGACAACCTTAACTTTTTAAAAAGGAAAGCCAAAACAAAGAGAGGGAAGAACTTTCTAGTTTCTTTAGAATTTGGCATTTGTTATCTTCTAGACAAAAATTCTATACCTCTCTCAATGGAAATATCATACAGCAGGTACACTAATCAATATTTCAAGCTAAATCTTGGATGGAGGAACCAATTTCTATTGCTTTTAATCTATTCAAGTGCTAGGACGTTTCTCTTGAGAAACATTTTAAGTTTGGTCAGACTGAGAAAATACTACACCTGCCCTACATATGGCAACAACTTTTATGTATAAACTTTTCTTCTTTGGTGTGTATATATACACAGACATATTGACTCTTCACCTATATTGCTATAATTTGCATATATTCACAAGTATAATTTACAAATGCACTATCTCTTCATATATACATATATACATATGCTAAAAAGCACTAAACAAGTTTGAAATAATTCAATGTGTAAGGGTCAGAAATAAATATGCACATTATATTTTAATTTTTAAGACAGGAATAATGTTAACAAAATAGGTTTTTATTTGATATCAGGATTCTCAATCCCTCTTCTATGAAATTCACTAGAAGGAAGAAATTGACTTTCTGGACACATTCCCATGGTATAACCTGATTTTTTTAACAATTATGGCATTGATGCTAGAGGCAAATAAGAGGCAGATAGTGTACATTTTCCTGCTAACTGTCTAGATGCTTTTCCAGTAATTAAGGGCTCATCTATGTGTCATACCACATGGTTTATCAGGCAGTGAGCTGTTGGCCAGGACTAGAGCAAATGCCAGCCTGGTCTGCTGTAAGAAATGAGAAATCACAGAGCTGTTCCAATTCAACCCCTTTTAACCTCCGCTTTCTTCCCTAAGTCTTGCCCTTGAAGGAATCTCTGACAGCTCTCAGAATTTACTGACAAGGACTTGTAAGTAGAGGATTCTCTTTTTTCCACAACCAGCAAGTTGGAGGGAGGAATTCCAGAGAATGCAATGAGTTCAGGTAAACGGTTCTTGCCTGGAACCAAAATGCATTTTCCTACAGAAACATACTGGATGATGCTTCATGATACAGGATTGACAAAACTACAAATGAAGTGTAACATTGATTAATAGTAATTTTCTGTACTTTAATGCCTAACCATCCATTATATTTTATTCTGAGGGAAAATATAAGCCAAAGTACAATCAAGTAACTTGAAAAAGTACTTGTGTAAAGCAACAAAAATTTAAAAGGGGGACATCTTCTGATGGAAGTCCCATAAGAAAATAATTATGTAATTTTATATTAACTCTTCATGTATTTTAGAAGAATATTCAAAAATTTTAAAAGATTTTGAAATACATTTCTAAAAGAAGGATGAAAGCCTTGCAGATGAATAAAAGAAGAGCACAAAGAGGCAAATAGAATTAAAATCTTGGAATTTTAATTAAAAAACACATGATCTCTGGAGTCAGACAACAACTGTTGCTAATTTGTGCTCTCTTACCTATTTGCTGAGTGAACTTAGATATTTTACTCAACTTTTCTGTTGCTTCATCTGTAAATAAAGATGATAATACCGATATCAAAAGGAAGCTATAAGATTAAGGGTGATAATATGAAATTTTAGCATGATCATTTTAAATTTGATTTCCCTACTTCTCACTTTCCCCAAGGGTTCTCTGAGAATATTTTTTTAGTTTATTTTATTTGGTGGTTTAGCCAGTTCTATGACTTTTATTCAGAGACCACTGCTGAGTTGTGGTAGTCATAAGGCATCCTTGACCTACTAGAAGCAAGACTGACCTCTGTCTTGCCCTGCTAAGCCAGTTGATTCATTTACAGAAAACTGAAAAGAAAACCATCAGAAACCTTAATTGATGGCCCAATAAAATTATTATGTATCTTTCTTAACAAATTCATTCATCTGCTATTTTGAGTGACTTACTAGTTATTTGCAGTTCATGCAGGTATTGTTTGCAAATAGGCAGTAATTCCATTTGTGTCATCACCAAGAATACAGGAGCAGGTAATTTATAGCAACCCCTCCCATTTCTGTAATATCACTATCTATAGATGGCAGATTCTCATTATTCCAGTGATTATGCTTTAAAAAGTTACTGTGAACACTGAATTAGTAAATACTGAACCATTGTTCCTAGGGGAAATATGAAATTAGTTTCCTGTAATCATCTGTTCACAACATTTTAATCACCAATCAATGCATTATCTTGTTTTATGTGTGTCTCTGTTTAAATACATTTTATTTAATATATTCGGGAATCATTAAGTTTTTTAAATTGAAGTATAGTTGACTTACAATAGTGTGTTAGTTTCAGGTGTACAGCAAAGTGATTTACTTATACATATATATGTATAAATATTTTTTATTCTATTCCATTATAGTATATTATAAGATATTGAATATAGTTCCCTGTGTTATACAGTAAATCCTTCTTGTTTATCAATTTTGTATATAGTAGTGTACATCTGTTAATCCCCTCCTTCCAATGTATCCCTCCCCCCACTTCCCCTTTGGTAATCATAAGTTTGTTTTCTATGTCTGTGAGTCTGTTTCTGTTTTGTAAATAAGTTCATTTGTATTGTATTTTAGAGTCCATATAGAAGCGATATCATGCAATATTTGTGTTTCTTTGGGATGATTCATTAACTTTGAACTCAGGAGCAACAGTACGATAACTCATGCATGAATATACCTTATCTAACACATGTATTTTCTCTGCAAAGCACATCACAGCCTTCTTGTGCTTAGGAACCCTAGACGGCACATCAGCACAATGATTGGGGCCATTGTACACAGTGAAATCACCAACAAAAGGCATAAAAAGTATGGCACTAAAAAGACCACAGAATGGACAGTTACAGTCTTAGAGCTATAATGAGAAGTCAGTGTCATCTTGTTCCTCCTCAGCTAACAGCACGTATGCCTGGGAACTCAAAATTTTGCCCCACCGTGCATGTCCTCAAAGGACTGCAAAAGCACTGTGAATATTGATTTGGGAGTTACAAATAAATTTTAGCAAGTAGGTAAATTTGCAATAAGGAATCCACAAATAGTGATTATTATTGTAATTTTTACATTGTATAATTCTTGAAAATCTACCTCTGGATTTATTTCATCTTCTCTCATATTTTTAAATTAAATATGCCATTATAAACTTTAAAATTGGTAATTTATTACAATCAAAATTTTCAAGATATATGGGATGACTCAGGGTCAACCATGCTATGAAAGTTTTGTGTTTGGATCCTCAGAAATTCTTGAAACTGATGTCAATATTATGATAATGACTTAATTTATTTCTGTCCTAGGTAAAGGAAAACCATCTGCCTTTCATAGCTCAGTAGGTAGTCCCAGAAATAGAGTTGGGAAGAGTGGTGAATATTTGAAAGAGCTTGCTGCAAAATTTTGGGAAGAAAGAAGACCATAAATACGTAAAATTGCTAGTGAAAAGTACTAAAAAACCAAGAGTAAAGATTTTAAGTTTGAAGTGATTTTAATCCACTTACCATGTGATCCTCTCTAACAGTACTTAGGTAACTCAGGTGTAAGATGAGAAGTGCTGAATGTCTATGTTGATCCAAGGGAATAGGTTACAATAAGTATAGTAGAGAAAAGGGTACAAAACAGTGGAATATGTGACAATAGAAGAGTTGCAGCATGATGTCTGTACTAGTTAGGATGTTGTTAGGGACAAAAGTGAGTTGGGTTGAGAAACCTTAAGACTTCAGTAAAATCAGAGATCTACTTAGAATATGAATTGAAAGAGATGAAGATAAATGAAGCATGCTCGGTGATTATATGTTAGAGTTTAAATTCACAGAGATATAATAGTTTGGGCTGCTGAAAAAGCCCAGGGCTTTTCATCCTCAAAGATATGAGGATGAGAGGGTTAAATTGATTGATTCCTGGTAAAGAAGTGTACAGTGTAGAGAACTGGATCATTTACATTTATTCTGATGATTGAAGTTCTTGGAGTAGAGAATCATGTGAGTTAGATGCCAATATCCATTGCGAAGAAGGAATGGGAACTCTGCAGAAGAACTGACAAGATACTGAGGTCTGATGTCATGAACCTCAGGGGAGAAGTGTTTATATGTTAGGGAAGTAGAATAACCATCTGAAATTGGAAATAAGGAATTGGGAGGATGCCAATGTCATCTCAGACTCCTGTGTTCCTAGTAGTGTAGGAGGATGAGAGAATCCTCTGTTCCTTTTAGGAGAGCTGTGGGGAGATTAGTATGCTGATTCAGGGAGCCAAAGTTAAATTATGTCAACTATGTTCAGATAAAATCATGGGCAGAGACTTAGGATTTAAGGCGCAGGGTTATAAAGAAAGATAGATTCTAAAGAACAGATTAAAAAATGGTAGAGAGTGAGGGAGTGGCAGTGTGAGGAAGAAATAGAGGGCAGGGAGGAGAAGGCTGAGCAAGAAGGAAAAGAAGAGATAGGTTGGGTGTGTATTTTCGGTTGTGTGTAAGTATAACTGGAATTAAAGGGCTTGATGGATTTAACAATTATCCTGATTCTTTGACGAAGCTGGTGTAAAACTCAGGTAGTATTAGAGACCAGAGGAGTTTAGCAATCTGTATCCTGGTTCACCAGGCTGACCTCTCTAACTTTCCCCATCCACGTGGCTGCAGTGGGACCAATTGCTGAGCATATATGCTCAATGAGAAAAAAAATCTGTGCATGTACGTTCAATGAGACAGAAATAACCCACTGATACAACCTATTCCCTGGAGATTTTTGTGCAGGTGATAAAGACTGCCAGTGTATAGCTGATGGATAAAGCTGTAAAATGCCATATTCAGGAGCTGGTATAGCCATGTTTCCTGTCATGAACACCAGAGGAGGAGAAATTTTACTTTATTTTAAAAGAGAATTAACAGTTTTGTCTCTGAAGTAGAGTGATTCCTCTTAAGGTTAAAAGAGAATATACAAGAGGATAAATATCAAAAATCTTAAGAACATGTGATTATTTTATATGCTGAATTTTAATATTAAAAAATCATTTAATTCCTTGCTGTAAAAGAAAAGGAAATGACAAATTTTACTGCTGATTTTATTGTATGATTGTATGTGTGTGCACATATACTATATGTAAATATATATATATATATAATATATGAGTACATGTATGTGTGTATACATATATAAGCATATGTATACTGTATATATATACATATATATACCTCATATATATAGCCTCACGTTATTGTTTTATTTTATCTATAAACTTATTTTAACTTTATGGTTCTGTTATGCTTTCTTCTGTTTCTGGAATTATGTTATCTTCTAAACTGTATTCTGTAGTCTTTTTTAATAATATCTTTCTCTTTTCCTCCTTTTCTCTTCTTATACCTTTTATAAGATAATATCTTTTATTTGGCTTAGTAAAATTCAATTGATTTCTCCTTGACTTGTCCCACTTTATGAGAATATTTTTTCTTTCTTCCTTTCTAATCTGTAACTTGAAATCCGTTCAAGCTTCTTGCTTGTCTATAATCTGAGGGCATGGGAAGGGATGGCATAGAAAATGGTGAACTAAGGCTATGTGTAGACTTCTACTTTGAGAATATTGACTCATATCATTTGGGGAATGTTCTAAAAGGGTGTTAACAAAATATAGAAGTGTATCCTATTTCTAAGGACAGTACCCCTGAATCTAGACCATTTCCAGCTTGGAGCCCTAGAAATGGCAGGCTCCAGCACTTTGTCCTGCATCTACTACTGAAGCACTGAGATATCAAGATACTGACATCCTTAGTGATTGGTAGGCTATTCTATTTTTAAGTGATTTTCCATTTATTTCTCCAGTACACTTCTCTTCTAGTTGATTGTGTGTGTGTATTGAGGAGGGGAGTATATTAGTGAAGACTGCGAGGACTTTTCCTATTTATCTCTTTTCCCCAGGACAGCATCTGGAGAGTGGGACAGAGAGTTAGGATCCAATTTGACCAGTAAGAGTTTTCTTTTTCTTTCCTTATCCACTATTTTAGGGAAAATAACCACACTTCAGTGATAGAAGTTTTGCTAAACTCCAGTCTTATGTGTTCATATCTGTCAGATTTGGTGACACATCTTCTGTGATCTGATTTTATTCTGTCCCCCTTTACTTACCTGGGACACTCAACACTTATTTTAAATACAGAAAAAATTGAGGTCAGAGTGCTACCTAGTCACCTAAGTTTAATCAGTTAATTAAAGGGTGTTTTTAATTTATAGGAACTGTAGAACTTTTCAATGAATACATGTCAGTGAAAACTTTTAGTGAAATACATTTAAGAAGAACATAACAGGGGTTATTTAGAAAAATATATAAGTTTACCAGTAAATATCAACTGGAAACGTATTGGGTGTTATTTTTCTATACATCTGATTTTTTAAGAAACAGACTGAATTGAATATGAATCTAGACATTAAATATCAAAATACTAAATTTATGTCAGGTGAAATGTAAAAGCTTTAAACCTAATTCTTATTTTTATACCATCACTAAATCAAATATACCCCAAAACTATGAACTTTACCTGGTTGACCAACGATACAAAATAATTACTAGTACTTTACTCAGTAATTTCTTAAGCTACGGCAATGTAAGCAACCAACCAAAAATGTTAAAGCAAATAAGACTACAACTTCTAGGGGTAACAATTGTCTAACTAAACCTCTGAAATATATATGTATGCATGTATGTATTTGGTAGAATGTACTAAATTTTTCATTATTTTATTCTCAAATATGAAATGGAGGCTCACAAAATCTAACCACAAGACCAGAGTCTGCAGTGCTTTGTTTGTCAAATGATTCAGGGTGATTCCCTCTACAGAAAAGAGCCCTAGACCCTTAGGACAGGTGTCTGGAGAAATTTTCAACAGCTGATTTAAGAAATAAAATCAAACTGCTTCTGGTAGATGTTAGATGTTTTCCTTTAAACTGTACTTATATGGAAACATTCTAAAGGTCATCTTTAGTGGAAAAATCCCTTTACCCTTAGGAGCTGTAGTCTTGTTTAAGGTCTTAGAATCTCTCTTTTTCTTTTACTTCCTCATTTTTGGGGCGGGGGGGCTCTCTCTCTCTCTCTTTACCTTAGTTTTTTTGTGTTTTTTTAAAAAAAATAGTTTAGACCATCAGACCAGTACTACTCTGCTTCCCATTTAGCTTCCAAACTGATCCTTTTATTTTTATTTTTTTATTTATTTTTTTAACTTTTTTTTTATTATTAGTTTCTGCTTTATAACAAAGTGAATCAGTCATACATATACATCTGTTCCCACATCCCTTCCCTCATGCATCTCCCTCCCTCCCACCCTCCCCATCCCACCCCTCCAGGCGGTCACAAAGCACCGAGCTGATCTCCCTGTGCTCTGCGGCTGCTTCCCACTATCTATCTACCTTACGTTTGGTAGTGTATATATGTCCATGCCGCTCTTTCGCTTTGTCACAGCTTACCCTTCCCCCTCCCCATATCCTCAAGTCCATTCTCAAGTAGGTCTGTGCCTTTATTCCCGTTTAACCCCTAGGTTCTTCATGACATTTTTTTTTAATTCCATATATATGTGTTAGCATACGGTATTTGTCTTTCTCTTTCTGACTTACTTCACTCTGTATGACAGACTCTAGGTCTATCCACCTCATTACAAATAGCTCAGTTTCGTTTATTTTTATGGCTGAGTAATATTCCATTGTATATATGTGCCACATCTTCTTTATCCATTCATCCGATGATGGACACTTAGGTTGTTTCCAGCTCCGGGCTATTGTGAATAGAGCTACAATGAACATTTTGGTATATGTCTCTTTTGGAATTATGGTTTTCTCAGGGTAAATGCCTAGTAGTGGGATTGCTGGGTCATATGGTAGTTCTATTTGTAGTTTTTTAAGGAACCTCCATACTGTTCTCCATAGTGGCTGTACCAATTCACATTCCCACCAGCAGTGCAAGAGTGTTCCCTTTTCTCCACACTCTCTCCAGCATTTATTGTTTCTAGATTTCTTGATGAACACCATACACAAAAATAAGCTCAAAATGGATTAAAGACTTAAACGTAAGGCCAGAAACTATCAAACTCTTAGAGGAAAACATAGGTAGAACACTCTATGACATAAATCACAGCAAGATCCTTTTGGTCCCACCTCCTAGAGAAATGGAAATAAAAACAAAGATAAACAAATGGGACCTAATGAAACTTCAAAGCTTTTGCACAACAAAGGAAACCATAAACAAGACCAAAAGACAACCCTCAGAATGGGAGAAAATATTTGCAAATGAAGCAACTGACAAAGGATTAATCTCCAAAATTTATAAACAGCTCATGCAGCTCAATAGCAAAAAAACAAACAACCCAATCCAAAAATGGGCAGAAGACTTAAATAGGCATTTCTCCAAAGAAGATCCTTTTATTCTTATCCCATAGGTTGGCTGCTTCCCAATTTCTTTTTGATTTTGGAAAAGTATATTTTTTCTTTCACTGCCTTGGCTCAGCTGGTCTGCTGTCTGGCAGCCTTTAGAAATGACCTCCTCCATTATTATTTTATGTGTATTGGATTGGCAACTATTGTAACTACAACTGTTGCCTACATTGCATTCCTCTTTTTCACTGACAAGAACTCCTTGCAGCATCTACAGCTGAGATATCCACCCACAGCTCACAGTATCTGTTTACTGAGTTGTAGTTTTTTCATGGGGGGAAAAATACCATTGTGATCACAATACTTTTCTATATTTCTTACATGACTGTTAATTTATTAGATGAAACACTAACGATTTTTTCAAACCATTTGCACAAATTCTAAGTCATATTGCACATCCATCTCTATCCATCAGGGCCTAAACATGCAGGTGAATACAAATGGAAGAAGTGTGCAATACAAGGACAGGGTGATCCTACTTAGAAAGTGCTGGAACAGAATCCAGACAATTAACAGAGTGGCTATACCCCGTGAAGTATCAATAGCTGTGACCAGGGCTGACGTGGTTTGCACACTGGTCTGTCCAGTCCCATTTGTGCATAGATTCAGCTATTGGGTCACCAATGTCCAGTATGAATAATGGTTGCCTGTCTACTGTCGTGGTCCCCTACCCCATACATGTAAACACACTGGCAGTCCTTAGTGGTCTGAATGGAGGACAATGCATCCACCAAAACTCAACTCATCCACCAAAACTCAACTCAACCATAACTTCCTCAGTAAGGCCTTCTCCAGTCCTCAGGCATAGATAGGTGATCCTGACCCAAGTTCCACAAAAGCTGAGATGTATGGCTGATATGACACCTATAGCATACTATTGTCATTATATTTCCACTGGTCAGTCTAATCATAAGACTGCAGTTGAAGGTAGATGGAGAAGGGAGCTATCAGAATCTCTTGTTGAGTTTTCAAACCATAATCATCTGTGCAACTGCAGCAAGAACATTTTCTTTGGTCTTTCTGAATTTTGCTTGCCAAGACCCCTTATTCAAGCCTATACACATATTTTTCTTTTAACTGAGCTTTCCATGTATATTGATTTAATAGTTTACTTTCGCTGTCATACTAAATAAACTACAGAATTGAGGGCCTGGGTTATAGGCTCTAGTGACAAAAGCAGTCTCTAATTTTTTCACATATATGAATCTTTTCTTCTCAACAAGAATTTGAGTACATTCCTGATATTGTTCAAACAAGCATACAGTATGGGCCACCACCCTTTAACTACACCCCTAAGATCTGAAATCTAGAAAAAACAAAGCTGTGGGGTGTTTTTAATTATTACTTAAAAAAATTTCTCATTTGACAGCACAACCTAACTTCACCAGGACTCATTTGCTGGCAAAACTGAACCAACACTGATAGGTGACTAATTACATTCTTCCTTCTATGATATTTGAAAGAATTCAAATACTATATGAATAAACAATAATGTGTTTAATTATGTGATTCTGTCCCAGTTCCCACTGAGATGTTATGTATCATAAAGTATATTTTCCATGTTACCTTGATAAAATCTGAAAGATTCTAAATTTCCATATACTTTTTGCCCCAACTGTTTTGTTTAAGGAATTATGAACCTGCAGATGTTAAATCAATTTTTTTGTTAAATTCATTACTTATTTCTATGTTCACCTCATAATTCAAAATTGCTTCATGAACTAACTGATGCTGTCTACACTATGCAAACACCAGTCTGAACCCCATTCCCTCATCCTTCTCCCTTCCTCATTTATTTCCTGATTTGACGGATTAGTTTGATACCATGTAACATGGAAAAGTGTCTGTTTTCACGCCTTTCTGTGGCTTTCATTTATATTTAGACTTGCGTGAGATATCTTTTTATGTACAAATTGACTGTAATTCAATTTATCTGAGAATCTGAAGTAGAAATGGGGCATTTTCATAAGCAGCTCATAGATCCTTCACAGTGGCACTGGTAAATTCGCCTAATATTGATAGTTTTATGCAAATTATCACAACCTGTCACAAATTTTTCAAGAGAAAATCTTCTAAGAATACACAATGTTTAATCTCCCTTTTAGAGACTTTCATCAAACAGGATAACTTCTAAAAGCAGTTATCTAAATTATACATGGATTGCTCAATAATGTAATATCTACATATTTGTTTCAATGCATCTTTTTTAGTGCTTTGAAAATTCTAAATAACAAAAATAAATAGGTGAAACAATTATTTCTACAACCAATATATTTAAAATTGACTTTCACACTTAAAAACTTTACATAGAATTAATGACAAATACCATGCATATTTACTGTTATGCATTAGATGGGAAATGATGTTTAAATGATACACACTTTAAAATGTTAGCTTATTTATAAGTAGGTATTGAAATTAATACAAGGAAAAAGCAACTTTAATAGACAATTGGTCAAATTTATTTTCATAATTGTTGGTGTCATTTTTATTGTTTAATTTGGGGGAGTTTGTTTTAAGGTGTTTTATTTTGGAGTACTAAGTTATCTACAAAAGAAATATATTGTTGCTAATTGTAAAATACTTTTAAAAGATAGAATGATCTATGAAGTACAAACATATAACACATAAAAATATAAGTTCAATGGCTTATTTAAAATGATTAATTAGTTTTATCTCATGACCTTTAGTAGAAAGTTAGCAGGTGAGCTCATAATATAAATTTATTTTTTTATTTATTCATCGAAAGTACTTATATATACCAGACCTTTTCTAGAAATGCAGGATACAGAATGAGTCACACAAGGTCTCTGTTATTCAAAATTAAAATCGAGCATAGTGAGATTGACATAAATTATTAAATAAAACAAAGGGTTCTAGGTAGGAAATGGTAAAGAGGTTGAATAGGAAGAAGCAGTGGACTTGAGGGGCAAAAAAAGTAGATAGTATCAAATGTAAAATAAATAGCTAGTGGAAGCAGCCGCAGAGCACAGGGAGACCAACTCAGTGCTTTGTGACCACCTAGAGGGGTGGGATAGGGAGGATGGGAGGGAGACACAAGACGGAGGAGATACTGGGCTATAAGTATATGTATAGCTGATTCACTTTGTTATAAAGCAGAAACTAACACACCACTGTAAAGCAATTATACTCCAATAAAGATGTTAAAAAAAAAGAAAAAAAGTAGATAGTACAAGAAAAGCTTTAAAGAGGCAGGTTACTGAAATGCTTGATGAAAGATATATGTGTAGAATGAGGGGTATGTATGTACTTGTTGGGTTGGTTGGTGGGGTAGGGCAGGGGGTGAGTATTTAATACAAAAGTGAGTGTGAATACTTACACTAAGGGCCATAAAACATTGAATGTAAATATGCTTTGTTATGTTGGGGAATAAAATGAGTAAGATTTGGAAGAATTTTGTGCAGTTGACAAGGCTAGGGATGTAGCTAATGGGAGTCAGGCCATGGAAGAATTTGTGACCTTGATAAGTAGTTTGGGCTTTGCCGTATGGAAACGTGGTGACATTTAAGGGATGTTAGCCCAAGGAAAATTGGAATCAGATTAATATTATAGAAAAATCTATGCATATGTATAGTATATGATAAAATTAAGTCCGTTAAGACTAGAATCAAAGAAGTTGGCCAAAAGATTCCATGTGAGACATAAAGACAGTCCAAGAAGAAGCAGTAGTAGTAGGCTGGAAGGAATGGAATTTAAAAGTCAATAGAATAAAAAGGGACACATGATTTTGGTCTCAGGCAGATCTATGCTTGAGTACTGGCTGTATTTGCTACTTACAGTATAATGTTTGAAAAATTATTTAACCAGTCTTCTCTTGAATCTCCATTTGTAAAATGAAAATAAACATAGTACATATTCATCAGGTTATTGTGATGATTAAATGAAATAATGCTTGACATATATACACTACCAAATGTAAAATAGCTAGTGGGAAGCAGCCGTATAGCACAGGGAGATCAGCTCGGTGCTTTGTGACCACCTAGAGGAGTGGGACAGGGAGGGTGGGAGAGAGACAAAGAGGGAGGGGATATGGGGATATATGTATACATATACAGAAACTAACACAACATTGTAAAGCAATTATACTCCAAAAAACCAAAAAAATGAAATAATCCTTGTAAAATACTAGGATAAACCTGATAGATTATGAGCCTCAATAAATGTTAACATTTTTTGTTATTAGGAATACTTCAAATGAACAAAAGCACAAAGCAGAAACAAACATGGCAAATAAGTATATACTTGAAAAATGTTTCAGCTGTGTAAGTGTTCAAGCATATGCAAAGTAAATTGACACCAAAGGATAATTTACACCTAGCCGATTAACCAACATTAAAAGAATGGTAATACTCAGTGTGGGCAGGTGGGTGAGACCAGCACCACTCAAACTTCAGGGGAATGGTGTGGTTGTTCTGGAGAAAACATAAATCAAAAGCCTGAAAAATGCATATCCTTTGACCCAGCAATTCCACATCTGGGATTTTATACTGTAGAATAGATAAATATAAAAATATAAATAAATAAGGATATCATTTGTGGCATTGTTTATGGTAACAAAATACTGGGAGGAACACACAACAACAAGGAAATGTTTGAATAATTTATGTTGTAATTTATAGAAAGAAATTGCATTCAGCCTTTAAAACGATGAAATAAATGAATATTTATTTCTGTGTAACTATCAACGTGGTGTTTTTTTAAAAAGCAGGTACGGCGTAAAATAATTTTTGATTGAACCCATAAATGTACAATCACATATGCTATATTGGATAGATCTCACTAAATTTATAGACTTATTAAAAGTTGTTAGAATGAGAGAATGAGGGCTACATATAGGGAAATGTGAAGGGAAAATTGATTAATGAAATTCCCTCTGGAAACTAGAGCTCTTTTCATGGTATTAGTGTTATGAAAAGGAAACACTTTTCTCACAAATTGAAATAAAGGAGGTGAGGATATATCATGTGATCCAATAATCTCCTGACTCCAGAGAAAACAACTTGAGGTTTTTCTGGTTTTCATGGGTTGTTTTTGTTGTTGGTCTTTGTTTGTTTGTTTTTTGTTTTGCTGTGCAGCCTAAACTACTTCTCTACTATTTTCCTTTCCAAGACTCTTGCTTTCTCTCTTTTTTTTCTTCCTGCCACACATACTCTGAAGGCCATAGATGTTTTATATATATATATATATATATATATATATATATATATATATATATATAATTTATAATATATAAATATATATTTTCAATTACATGTTTGAAACAAGAGGTGAGGGATGGCTTGCTTTATAACCTCAGCTCTGTTGTTGTTGTTGTTATTGAATTGTCAGTAAGATCATTTACTAAGAGGAGGGGGGCGGCAGTGTGGACGTGTTTATTTATTTTTTGTTTGTTTGTTTGTTTTGCGGTACGCGGGCCTTTCACAGTTGTGGCCTCTCCTGTTGCATAACACAGGCTCTGGACGTGCAGGCTAAGCGGCCATGGCTCACGGGCCCAGCCGCTCCGCGGCATGTGGGATCCTCCCGGACTGGGGCACGAACCCATGTTCCCTGCATAGGCAGGCGGACTCTCAACCACTGCACCACCAGGGAAGCCCTATGTGTGGACGTGTTTTATGAGCATAGCAAAGAGATGTGAAGCACACCACAGAGGACATCGATCTAACACACAGCATCTCTTTGTGGGTCTTCCCCTTTGCTGGTCCCCAGTAATACCACTCAACTCATTTAGGTAGAGTAAGCCTGACTCCTTTTAGTTTATTTCACGGGTGTTTTATAAGAGTTATGGGGAAAGGTAATCTTTTTTTTTCCTGAAGGTGTATGAGTTTAAAAAGATAGTTAATCCTGGAGCTGTTGTTACCATTTTTTTCTGTCATGGAACAAGACATTGCCTGAAAAATTAAGTCAACACAAAGGATAGAATAGAGAGAAAAGAGAGATACTCTTATGATATCTTTGAGCCCCTGTATCCTGAAATGTTTTAAGAGAATTCTGTTTCTAAACCAGTGGATCTCAAAGTGTGGTCCCCACTCCTGGGTACTTGTTAAAAAATCAAATCACACATTCCCATTTTAGACCTACTAAATCAGAAACTCTGAAATGAGACCCAGCAATTCTATTTTAACAAACCCTATAGGCAATTTTCATGAATGCTAAAGTTTCATACTGGGATAAATAGAGTAGGTTGGGTTGTGATAGCTCAATAGTATTATAGACCCAAAGAGAACTGAAGTGATTTTTTAGTAGCACCAAACTTTATGGTTCTGTGATGTCATGGGGCAAATCTCAGCTGTCCAGATGTATGAATAGAGATAGTAAATGGTGAGAGTTTTCAGGGAAGCTGTCTAAGAAAAGCAAGATCAAGGAGTGGGACCTTAGATGAAAGTTCAAGAAGGAAATGAAGTGAGAAATGAAGTGATCAGTGGCGATATAAATGTGAGACCAAGGGTCAAGATATCAGAATGATATCAATGAATATATGCTGAAAGTAAGATAATGAGAAAGAAAGAGGGTGGGAGGCTATGGTTAGACATTTTCATGCCTAAACTCAAGTTAGAGCAGTTATAAGGGGTAACAGTGTCTGGGTTGGGGTGTAGGAACAGATGGCAAGTGTTGTTGGTGTTGAGAAGATCAAACAGTTCCAGATTCCTGGGTCAAACATGTGGACATCCACAGAAGTTTAGCCAAGTGCCAAATTCCATAATGAACAAGGAATTAGAATATTAGTAAATTAGGAGAATAATGTGTTTTGAGGGTGTCATAGCTGGATGAAATTGGCCTCAGAAATGGAAGCAGTTCTGTAAGTGGGAAGTTTTGGTCAAGACATAACACAGGCAGGTATGAGAACTGTAACATGGTCCATAGAACATGGCACATGGAATTCAGCATTATAAACCTCTACCAAGGAGAACTGAGAGAAGCAACGCTCAGTGGTGGGGAATAATTCATGAAGGCACAGAGTTAGAGGCAGCATCTTGAGATGCTCACTAAGAAGTGATGCATTCATTGTTGGAGAGAGTGCTGTGATGTTCAAAATGACAGAGAAGAAGCAGAAAGAAGCAGAAGTTAGCTTCCATTGTCTCTATTTTTTTTTTAAGAAGAATATTAAGAATGGAAGCAAAGTGAAGAAGAAATAGAAGATGAAGATCATTTTATGCTCTGTTATTGTACATTAACTTTTACCTGAGTCAATCCAAGATTACAGTTGATCTATTTCTATAAATAATTTGTAGAAACTTCTCATAGGAGTTTCACGTTTTGAGTGTGAATAATGGGGCACATTTACTTGCCATTAGAAAAATTAACCTTGGTGTTGAGTGTGTAGTAAATGCAGCCTGCATTTCTATCATGTCTTCCTCTGTGGCATGCAGGGGCAGGCTGGCCTTGTACCTGGGATTGCCTTCACTGTGTACGGATAAACTGACTGTAAGTAGGGCACTAGGTTTCTAAATAGTGATGGACATCAGTATCTCACTACTAGTGTTGAGTATCTTGGTCCATGTTGTGAATGAAAACACTCATTCAAGCACAGTATACATATCAGAAATCTATGTTTGTCAATGTGTCAAACCATTCTTTGGGTTAATAGCTAACAGTCATTTCTCTAGTCCTTTCCCCCCAAAGAAAATATTCTTTAAAATATCCTGTGTCAATGACACCACCACCTCGGCAAAATGAAGTATTTTATTTTCACACATGGTTCAGACCTTCCAAGATTTCACATTCTTGAGAAAATGATAAAAATAAAAGTTGATGATAACACAAAACACAAAAACATGGCTTTCAATTTTTTTCTTCATAATGTTCTATGTGTAGTGATGTTTTAGTTTTGTTTTGGTTTATTTGTTTTGGACAGTAATAGATAGTTCCATTATTAGGCTTCATTTCTACAGACCCAGGCTGAGAGGATAAATGAAATAATAAAGTGCATTCTACACTGAAAGCCGTATTTAAGACTGACTCATTTCTGCTACATATTCATAGACATCTATTTGTCAGTAAACTACAGTGTTTTTTTCTTTTTCCCCATTCAATCAAGCACCACATGTGTAAATATAGTCCCACCACATTAAAAAGCACACATATTAAGAATGTTAAACATTCTCTGTACATCAAAAAATACTTCCAAGTGGTTCCCAGCAGAGAATGTCTATCTCCAGCTAATGAGTCTTAATGTATGATTTTCCTGTACCTTGTCTTTCTTTACACATCAATCTGTTCATGGCATCTGCCATGCAAACAGTAACAGGGAAATCACTGTGGCTGTCAAGGAAATGACACCTTTCTCCTTTACCAGAGTCTGAAACTGATACCCAGATTTTTCTGAAATTCTCCAGGCAAACTACGTCTTTCTTTTGAAACCAATACCATCTTCCCAGGCAGACATTTGTGAGCCAATTGTCACATAAAATATTTTAGCTGATTTCTGATGTTCAAGCTTGTTATATTAGGTTATCAAGCTTTCACTTAACTAGATGACTTGTACGTTTCAAATTGAAGATAGGTATTGTAGAATATAAAGGCATGTGTTAATTTTAGCCAAACTACAGAGTGGTAACAGAGGTAGCCTTGATTTATATTTTAAAATAAAGTCACTCAATATTTGTTTCAATTTAACATATGTACGTGTATGCATATATGCATGATTTCTGAATTTTTAAGATTTTTTTTCTTTCAGAGTGAATGTTGAAAGCATATAAAAATATATTATCAATGGGTATAAATGAGTAGTGGGCATTTTCATGTTTCTTGATTAAATTTTTATTCAGATTAAAATTTAACCAATATCATATAATTAAGTATAATCTCAAACACTCAGCTGCAGCAAAATTATCCCCTTTTAAACATTTCTAATTCCATAGCTAATTGTACTCAGCAGATAATTTATTCACAAGAGTACACTTTTATACCTGGTTCATCTAGTTAATTCAATTAATCTAATTTTTTCCCTAATTCATTAAGTTACTCAAATATTTATCATCTTAAAGAAAAAATATAAAAATACATATGTGTTGCATATGCATATATGTACATACATACCCTATAAAAGATGTTGTAATTTTTTTACTTAAAAACATTGATACCATCCTGTGTAAATAAATATATATGTATTGCACAAATTTTAATGTTGCTCAGGATTTCACAGTATGCACATATTATATATGCCCTGTTTGAAGGACTGTTACAAAGTTGCAGTGTTTTGTTCTTGTTAAAAGCATATTGATGAACATTTTTATTGGTATAGATTTATAAACTTCACATTTCTGCTCATTTTTATAACTCCTCCAAGGGTTATAACAGATCATTAGGAAGTTAGGAATATTTTAATGATTTTGATATATATTATTATATTCTTCTAAAAATTATAAAATGAAGCCTCCTTCAGCATGGCACGAATGTTTCCATTTCGCTATGAAAGTGTCAACATTAAATCTTTTAATTAGTTACTTCCTGATAATTGAAAATTTTTCTCACTGCTTTGTTTCTTTTTTTTTCATTTCCTCATTATACTTTATTCTAGCCAAACAAAAAAAAAAATTTAATTGCTTAGTTTTCTCTTTTTTCTTTTTTTTTTGCTTTATAACAAATTTAATCAGTTATACATATACATATGTTCCCATATCTCCTCCCTTTTGAATCTCCCTCCCATCCTACCTATCCCACCCCTCCAGTCGGTCACAAAGCACCGAGCTGATCTCCCTGTGCTATGCTGTTGCTTCCCACTAGCTATCCACCCTACGTTTGGTAGTGTATATATGTCCATGCTGCTCTTTCACGTTGTCACAGCTTACCCTTCCCCCTCCCCATATCCTCAAGTCCATTCTCTAGTAGGTCTGTGTCTTTATTCCTGTCTTACCCCTATGTTCTTCATGACATTTTTTTTTTCTTAAATTCCATATATATGTGTCAGCATACAGTATTTATCTTTCTCTTTCTGACTTACTTCACTCTGTATGACAGACTCTAGGTCCATCCACCTCATTACAAATAGCTCAATTTCATTTCTTTTTATGGCTGAGTAATATTCCATTGTATATATGTGCCACATCTTCTTTACCCATTCATCCGATGATGGACACTTAGGTTGTTTCCATCTCCGGGCTATTGTAAATAGGGCTGCTATGAACATTTTGGTACATGTCTCTTTTTGAATTATGGTTTTCTCAGGGTATATGCCCAGTAGTGGGATTGCTGGGTCATATGGTAGTTCTATTTGTAGTTTTTTAAGGAACCTCCATACCATTCTCCATAGTGGCTGTACCAATTCACATTCCCACCAGCAGTGCAAGAGTGTTCCCTTTTTTCCACACCCTCTCCAGCATTTATTGTTTCTAGATTTTTTGATGATGGCCATTCGGACTGGTGTGAGATGATATCTCACACCAGTTTTGATTTGCATTTCTCTAATGAGTAAAGATGTTGAGCACCCTTTCATGTGTTTGATGGCAGTCTGTATATCTTCTGTGGAGAAATGTCTATTTAGGTCTTCTGCCCATTTTTGGATTGGGTTGTTTGTTTTTTTGTTATTGAGCTTCATGAGCTGCTTATAAATTTTGGAGATTAATCCTTTGTCAGTTGCTTCATTTGTAAATATTTTCTCCCATTCTGAGGGTTGTCTTTTGGTCTTGTTTATGGTTTCCTTTGCTGTGCAAAAGCTTTAAGTTTCATTAGGTCCAATGTGTTTATTTTTGTCTTTATTTCCATTTCTCTAGGAGGTGGGTCAAAAAGGATCTTGCTCTGATTTATGTCATAGAGTGTTCTGCCTATGTTTTCCTCTAAGAGTTTGATAGTTTCTGGCCTTACATTTAGGTCTTTAATCCATTTTGAGCTTATTTTTGTGTATGGTGTTAGGGAGTGATCCAATCTCATACTTTTACATGTCCCTATCCACTTTTCCAAGCACCACTTATTGAAGAGACTGTCCTATCTCCACTGTACATTCCTGCCTCCTTTATCAAAGATAAGGTGACCATATGTCCATGGGTTTATCTCTGGGCTTTCTATCCTGTTCCATTGATCTATCTTTCTGTTTTTGTGCCAGTACCATAGTGTCTTGATTACTGTAGCTTTGTAGTATAGTCTGAAGTCAGGGAGCCTGATTCCTCCAGCTCCATTTTTCATTCTCAAGATTGCTTTGGCTATTCGGGGTCTTTTGTGTTTCCATACAAATTGTGAAATTTTTTGCTCTAGTTCTGTGAAAAATGCCAGTGGTAGTTTGATAGGGATTGCATTGAATCTGTAGATTGCTTTGGGTAGTAGAGTCATTTTCACAATGTTGATTCTTCCAATCCAAGAACATGGTACATCTCTCCATCTATGTGTATCATCTTTAATTTCTTCCATCAGTGTCTTATAATTTTCTGCATACAGGTCTTTTGTCTCCTTAGGTAGGTTTATTCCTAGATATTTTATTCTTTTTGTTGCAATGATAAATGGGAGTGTTTCCTTGATTTCACTTTCAGATTTTTCATCATTAGTGTATAGGAATGCCAGAGATTTCTGTGCATTAATTTTGTATCCTGCAACTTTACCAAATTCATTGATTAGCTCTAGTAGTTTTCTGGTAGCATCTTTAGGATTCTCTATGTATAGTATCATGTCATCTGCAAACAGTGACAGCTTTACTTCTTCTTTTCCAATTTGGATTCCTTTTATTTCCTTTTCTTCTCTGATTGCTGTGGCTAAAACTTCCAAAACTATGTTGAATAAGAGTGGTGAGAGTGGGCATCCTTGTCTTGTTCCTGATCTTAGTGGAAATGGTTTCAGTTTTTCACCATTGAGGACGATGCTGGCTGTGGGTTTTTCATATATGGCCTTTATTATGTTGAGGAAAGTTCCCTCTATGCCTACTTTCTGCAGGGTTTTTATCATAAATGGGTGTTGAATTTTGTCGAAAGCTTTCTCTGCATCTATTGAGATGATCATATGGTTTTTCTCCTTCAATGTGTTAATATGGTGTATCACGTTGATTGATTTGCATATATTGAAGAATCCTTGCATTCCTGGAATAAACCCCACTTGATCATGGTGTATGATCCTTTTAATGTGTTGTTGGATTCTGTTTGCTAGTATTTTGTTGAGAATTTTTGCATCAATGTTCATCAGTGATATTGGCCTGTAGTTTTCTTTCTTTGTGACATCCTTGCCTGGTTTTGGTATCAAGGTGATGGTGGCCTCGTAGAATGAGTTTGGGAGTGTTCCTTGCTCTGATATTGTTTGGAAGAGTTTGAGAAGGATGGATGTTAGCTCTTCTCTGTTTGATAGAATTCGCCTGTGAAGCCATCTGGTCCTGGGCTTTTGTTTGTTGGAAGATTTTTAATCACAGTTTCAATTTCAGTGCTTGTGATTGGTCTTTTCATATTTTCAATTTCTTCCTGATTCAATCTTGGCAGCTTGTGCATTTCTAAGAATTTGCCAATTTCTTCCAGGTTTTCTATTTTATTGGCATAGAGTTGCTTGTAGTAATCTCTCATGATCTTTTGTGTTTCTGCAGTGTCAGTTGTTACTTCTCCTTTTTCATTTCTAATTCTATTGATTTGAGTCTTCTCCCTTTTTTTCCTGATTAGTCTGGCTAATGCTTTATCAATTTTGTTTATCTTCTCAAAGAACCAGCTTTTAGTTTTATTGATCTTTCCTATCATTTCCTTCATTTCTTTTTCATTTATTTCTGATCTGATTTTTATGATTTCTTTCCTTCTGCTAACTTTGGGATGTTTTTGTTCTTCTTTCTCTAATTGCTTTAGGTGCAAGGTTAGGTTGTTTATTCGAGAAGTTTCCTGTTTCTTAAGGTGGGATTGTATTGCTATAAACTTCCCTCTTAGAACTGCTTTTGCTGCATCCCATAGGTTTTGGGTCGTCGTGTCTCCATTGTCATTTGTTTCTAGGTATTTTTTAATTTCCTCTTTGATTTCTTCAGTGATCACTTCGTTGTTAAATAGTGTATTGTTTAGCCTCCATGTGTTTGTATTTTTTACAGCTCTTTTCCTGTAATTGATATCTAGTCTCATAGCATTGTGGTCGGAAAAGATACTTGATACAATTTCAATTTTCTTAAATTTACCAAGGCTTGATTTGTGACCCAAGATATGATCTATCCTGGAGAATGTTCCATGAGCACTTGAGGAAAATGTGTATTCTGTTGTTTTTGGATGGAATGTCGTATAAATATCAATTAAGTCCATCTTGTTTAATGTATCATTTAAAGCTTCTGTTTCCTTATTTATTTTCATTTTGGATGATCTGTCCATTGGTGAAAGTGGGGTGTTAAAGTCCCCTACTATGATTGTGTTACTGTCGATTTCTCCTTTTATGGTTGTTAGTATTTGCCTTATGTATTGAGGTTCTCCTATGTTGGGTGCATAAATATTTACAATTGTTATATCTTCTTCTTGGATCGATCCCTTGATCATTATGTAGTGTCCTTCTTTGTCTCTTCTAATAGTCTTTATTTTAAAGTCTATTTTGTCTGATATGAGAATTGCTACTCCAGCTTTCTTTTGGTTTCCATTTGCATGGAATATCTTTTTCCATCCCCTTACTTTCAGTCTGTATGTGTCTCTAGGTCTGAAGTGGGTCTCTTGTAGACAGCGTATATATGGGTCTTGTTTTTGTATCCATTCAGCCAATCTGTGTCTTTTGGTGGGAGCATATAGTCCATTTACATTTAAGGTAATTATCGATATGTATGTTCCGATTCCCATTTTCTTAATTGTTTTGGGTTCGTTAATGTAGGTATATTCCTTCTGTTTTGTTTCTTGCCTAGAGAAGTTCCTTTAGCATTTGTTGTAAAGCTGGCTTGGTGGTGCTGAACTCTCTCAGCTTTTGCTTGTCAGTAAACATTTTAATTTCTCCATCAAATCTGAATGAAATCCTTGCTGGGTAGAGTAATCTTGGTTGCAGGTTTTTCTCCTTCATCACTTTCATTATGTCCTGCCACTCCCTTCTGGCTTGTAGAGTTTCTGCTGAGAGATCAGCTGTTATCCTGATGGGGGTTCCCTTGTGTGTTATTTGTTGTTTTTGCCTTGCTGCTTTTAATATGATTTCTTTGTGTTTAATTTTTGATAGTTTGATTAATATGTGTCTTGGCGTATTTCTCCTTGGATTTATTCTGTATGGGACTCTCTGTGCCTCCTGGACTTGATTAACTCTTTCCTTTCCCATATTAGGGAAGTTTTCAACTAGAATCTCTTCAAATATTTTCTCAGTCCCTTTCTTTTTCTCTTCTTCTTCTGGAACCCCTATAATTCGTATGTTGGTGCGTTTAATGTTGTCCCAGAGGTCTCTGAGACTCTCCTCTGTTCTTTTCATTCTTTTTTCTTTATTTTGCTCTGCAGCAGTTAGTTCCACTACTTTATCTTCCACCTCACTTATCCGTTCTTCTGCCTCAGTTATTCTGCTATTGATCCCATCTAGAGTATTTTTCATTTCATTTATTGTGTTTTTAATCGATGCTTGATTCATCTTTAGTTCTTCTAAGTCCTTGTTAACTGTTTCTTGCATTTTGTCTATTCTATTTCCAAGATTATGGATCTTGGAAATAGAATCTTGGATCAGCTTTACTATCATTATCCTGAATTCTTTTTCAGGTAGACTGCCTATTACCTCTTCATTTGTTAGGTCTGGTGGGTTTTTATCTTGGTCCTCTCCTGCTGTGTGTTTTTCTGTCTTCTCATTTTGCTTATGTTACTGTGTTTGGGGTCTCCTTTTTGCAGGCTGCAGGTTCGTAGTTCCCGTTGTTTTTGGTGTCTGTCCCCAGTGGCTAAGGTTGGTTTAGTGGGTTGTGTAGGCTTCCTGGTGGAGGGGACTAGTGCCTGTGTTCTGGTGGATGAGGCTGGATCTTGTCTATCTGGTGGGCAGGTCCACGTCTGGTGGTGTGTTTTGGGGTGTCTGCGGACTTTTTATGTGTTTAGGCCACCTCTCTGCTAATGGGTGGCGTTGTGTTCCTGTCTTGCTAGTTGTTTGGCATAGGGTGTCCAGCACTGTAGCTTGCTGGTCGTTGAGTGAAGCTGGGTGCTGGTGTTGAGATGGAGATCTCTGGAAGATTTTCGCCGTTTGATATTATGTGGAGCTGGGAGGTCTGTTGTGGACCAGTGTCCTGAAGTTGGCTCTCCCACCTCAGAGGCACAGCACTGACTCCTGGCTCCTCAATTTGGGATGATTTGTTGTCTATTCATGTATTCCACAGATGCAGGGTACATCAAGTTGATTGTGGAGCTTTAATCCGCTGCTTCTGAGGCTGCTGGGAGAGGTTTCCCTTTCTCTTCTGTGTTCTCACAGCTCCTGGGTCTCAGCTTTGGATTTGGCCCCGCCTCTGCGTGTAGGTCGCCGGAGGGCGTCTGTTCTTCGCTCAGACAGGACAGGGTTAAAGGAACAGCCCCTTCGGGGACTCTGGCTCATTCAGCCCGGGCGGGAGGGAGGGGCACAGAGTGCGGGGCGAGCCTGCAGCGGCAGAGGTCGGCGTGACGTTGCACCAGCCCGAGGCGCGCTGTGCGTTCTCCCAGGGAAGCCGCCCCTGGATCCCGGGACCCCGGCAGTGGCGGGCTGCACAGGCTCCCGGAAGGGCGGTGTGGACAGTGACCTGCGCTCGCACACAGGCTTCTTGGCGGCGGCAGCAGCAACCCCAGCGTCCTACGCCCGTCACTGGGCTCCGCGCTTTCAGTCGCGACTCGCGCCCGTCTGTGGAGTCCCTTTAAGCAGCGTTCTTAATCCCCTCTCCTCGCGCACCAGGAAACCAAGAGGTAGGAAAAAGTCTCTTGCCTCTTCGGCAGCTCCAGAGTTTTCCCGGACTCCCTCCCGGCTAGCTGTGGCACATTAGCCCCCTTCGGGCTGAGTTCTCGCCGCCAGCCCCAGTCCTCTCCCTGCGCTCTGACCGAAGCCTGAGCCTCAGCTTCCAGCGCCGCCTGCCCCGCCGGGCGAGCAGACAAGCCTCTCGGGCTGGTGAGTGCCGCTCGGCCCCGATCCTCTGTGTGGGGATCTCTCCGCTTTGCCCTACCCAGGTATGTGGGGAGTTTCTTGCCTTTTGGGAGGTCTGGGGTCTTCTGCCAGCGTTCAGTAGGTGTTCTGTAGGAGTTGTTCCACGTGTAGCTGTATTTCTGGTGTATCCGTGGGGAGGAAGGTGATCTCCGCCTGCTTAGTTTTTTCTTATTTGGTTAATTTTTTCCCCCATCATGCTCCTACAGTTCATGCTGGAAACAGTGGCTCCTCAGCAGTTTTCTTCTTCCACATTATCTGGATGCTTGGATCACTCAGAGCTCTTCTCTCCATACACAGTCACGTGATCTTCAACAAGGGTGTAGATTGACTTAAACTACCATGATTGAACCTTTCTTCTTCTCCAGATCTCTGTTATAATCCTTTTTGTCTGCTCACTGATTCTGCCTGTAGGAGCAGAGTAGATGTCTATTGGAGTCAATCTCCCATGGATGCAAATTGCCTTTAATTTCCTCTTTTTTTTTTCTTTTCCTTTGTGCTTAGTCTAGTTTCCTGTGCTCACAGAGTGCTGCCTGCCGAAGCCTCTCGCCCGGCACTTCAGACCGACGTTCCTCTAATTGTTTCTTGATAACTACAAAGGTTTAATGTTTTCCCACAAGTTTCTAGAACATTCTAACTATTCTTCTGTGATTTATGTCCTTTCCCATTATTCCATTAGAGTGTTGTTATTTTCCTCATTCATTTGCAGTAACAGTGCACTCTTTTAAGATATAAATTCTTTATGCATTATATAAATTATCTGGGTTTTCCAGATTTCCATTTGCATTTTAGTAAGGCTTATAGTCATTTTTTTACTTGCAATGTTTGTCAATCATTTATATCAAATTATTCTTTATGGACTCTGTTACTCTTTATGGTTTGTTATCACTCAGAAAATCTCTCCCTGTTCCATTATTATACAAGTGTTCAAATCTATATTTTTCTAGCAATTTTATAGTTTTATTTTGTATGCCTGATTTTTAATAAATATAATTTAATAATGACTCTTCCAATGACTTATATGAAATATCATCTTTATCATATGCTATAGTTTTATAAATTGGGCAATATAAATCTCTGAGTTATATTTGTGGGGCTATTTATCTATTCCTATTCTAGCAACATATTCTTTTATTTCATACATTTAAATCTTTTTTTAGGGAAAATTATATTTTCCCAATATTATCCCAACTCTACTACTCTTTGTTTTAAAGAATTCTATAACTATTTTAACATGTTTGTTGTTTCAGGTCAATTTTAAAATGATTTGGTTAAGTTGTTACAAAAATTTTAAAAAAAGTTTTCATTAGTTTTTTACCTGAATGTCACTGAAACTTTTAACCAGCTCTTATTATCCATTCTCCTTTTCTTTCTTTTGCACTAGAAACCCAAAATGTTAGCTGGATATAGGTTGCCTACCATTACAACTTACCATGGCTATGTAATTAAACTAGTGTCTGGGTGCGTGAGTCCAAGTGACAAGTACAGCCTCTGAGTCATTTCCTTAAAAACTGTTGCCCTACAACATTCAACTTGGAATTGATCCCGACAACATTCAATTTGGAATTGATCGGTGAGAGAAAAAACAAACTTCTTTTTTATTTAAGACTGCGTATGACAGGATACTTTTTATAGCACTTTAGCCCGAAACCTAACAAATAGAATTGTCTTCTGTGATGCTGGAATACTGACAAAAACCTAGAATATGAAGGATTGCCTTAGCGATAGTTTAATAACTAGAAAGAACACAGGTATAATTATAGTCCTGCAATCTAGTCACCAACTTTAAAGCACTCGGCAGAACACTTTCTGTGATAACCTGGATGTCAGACTCATGAGAGCTGGTTGAAAAAATGTAGAATGTTTGCAATGGCTATTCCTTGTTGCTTTTAGCAATAGAGAGTGAAAGAGACATTTAGCCAACAATTGGCCGGTTTGCAAGCAAAGATAGAACCAAAAAAAAAAAACATAAAACAAAAAAAAACAAGCTTTGGTTAACAGGAGTTCTGACAGCCAGTGGCCTGAAATTTAAACTGAATGAATGTCCAGAAGTTTGAGGCCTTAATGAATTTGAAGTTCCAACTGCTTCTATATGGAAGCAACAAGAAGTAAATTTATTGCCCAAAAGCAGACTGAAAGCAAAAGTCAGATTAAGGGTGTTGCTGTCCCACATGAGCTCATGGTTACAAATCCCTCAAGGGAATTCCCATTGTAAGACAGAGAGATGACTGATAAGTTCAGAAGCCATCTAATATAAGAAGAAATTCTACAAGTTTAGGAACTGTAAACAGAGGAGATCTATGTGAATGGTTATTTCACATAAAACTGACTGGAAGCAAGTAGACCAGAGACTATTAAATTTTGGAGGAAATTGAATTGTCAAATAAATTACAAACCTGAGCACAGAAGCCTATGATTGTTCTGGCTCCAAAGCAACCCTGAGGTCATCAAACCTCCATATCTGCAACACCCACTGAAACAGTGGCTACAAGGCATAATAGGTGAGGGAGAACTTGCAAAGGATCACATAGGGGATGAGAAGGACTGTGAAAAAGGAAGTCCCTTCTATAGAGAAGAATCAGGGTTGACAAGAGAAAATATACCAAGGAAATTGCTCTCTCTGAAGCAAGGAATCTTCTTTCAAGCAGGGTTTGATATTGGTAACAAACAACTGAATGTTTCCAAACCTCCTTTTTTCCAAATAATAGTTTATTCACTTAAGCGTTCTTCTTCCTAATCTTCTGTGAATATTGGTGTTTTTATCTTTGACATTATTAGTTCTCCAAGACTTAGAACTCATTCTTGGAATTAATACAAATAACAGATTTGTATTAATTAAATTTGAGCTAGATGCAGCAAGTGGGCGGGAACTTGAAAGCATGCATGTGTATGTGTGTTTAGTGTTTGTGGGACAGAGGAGCCTAGACAGGGACTAAAAAGCATTTCTCAGCTTCTATTCTCCTATTCTTTCTTTTAATAAGCATAACCATTTTAAAATTTGGCTCCAAATTTTTGACACTCTTCCACTGAAAAGTGGGTTCTATGTCTTCTCCTCTTGATTCTGGTGGCCTTTTTCTGTGTTCATCAGTAGAGTACAATAAAGATGACACTAGGTGATTTCTTAAGTCCTCTTAAGGCAATTAATTTTCTCCCTCCTTCACTGGGAGTATTCTTCCTAAGGACCACTGACTTGGCATGTAAGCAGTCCAACTGCCCAGAGGCTGCCATCCTTGGAGAAAGTCCCAGCTAGTACATCAAGACCACATGGAAAAGTTCTCAGTTAACAAGAGAGGAAAATGTTCAACCAGCCACCAGCAACTCCATCACTCCACAACTCTACTCTTACTCTTGATACCTTCACATTATAACTGCAGGAGAGATATTGAGCCAAAACTGCCCAGTTGAACTCTTCCAAAGTTCCTGAGCCACCAAAAGTTTGAGAAATAATAATATGATTGTTGTTGTTTTGAGTCACTAAGTTTCAAGTTGATTTGTTACTAGGCATGTAGAGATTCCACCCTGCTTTGGAATAGCTACAGACTTCACTTCCTAGTCTACATGGCAGCCAGACATGGCAACATGACTAGACTGTTGCAAACGAGATGTGCGCAAACTCTCCTTAAAGATAGATGCCCTAGCATCTCTATTTCCTCCTTCTAGCCTAGTGGGAAATAGGAAAAAATAGGGGAGAAAATAGGAAAAAAAACTAGAAAAAAATAGGAAAAAACTAGAGTAAATTTGGATGCTAAGGATATTAAGGATGACAGACCAATCCTGACACCCTCAGGCCTTTCACTTCTGGACTGTTAGATTAAGAAGAAATAAATTCCTTTCCTACTCAAGTCACTATATTTTGATGTTTGTTAAAGCACTTTAGCTTATATTACAATAAATGCAATGATATGCAATAAAGGTGGACATCTTTTCAATATTGAAAAGTCATTAATACATATTTTCTCAGAAATATGTATATCAACCTCCATTTATTCAATTTGCCTTTTCTTTCTCCAGGGAAGTTTTATACTTTGTTTGTTTTTTATATAGTTATTATGCATATTTTGATACATTTATCTAGGCTGTTTTATATTTTTGGTGGTATTATGAGGAAGATCCTTTTACATTTTTCATCATATTTTCTAACTAGTTATTGGTATGATATAAGAACACAAAGATTTTCAGATATTGATATTTAATCAAACAGCTCTATTATTCAATCCCAAATGTTCAATTGTTTCTCTTTGCTTTAATCAGCATGATGAGATATTGCTCACTCTTGCTCTCTGGCTCACCTTGTTACTGAAATGCATGATTGTATCAGATAAACCTTTTTTATTGTGGTAAAAAATACATAATATATAATCTACCCCCTTAATAAATGTTTAAGTATATGGTGCAGTATTGTTAGTTATATGCATGTTGTTATACAGAAGATATCTAGACTTTTCATCTTGCATAGCTGAAACTCTATACCCTTTGAACAACAGGCACCATCCTACTTTCTGCTTCCATGAGTTTGACTATTTTAGATATCTCATATAAGTGGAATCATGCAGTATTTTGTCCTTCTGTGACTAGCTTATTTTACTTAGCACAATGAGTTTACATTTCATTCATATTGCAGCATGTGTCAGAACCTCATTCCTTTTTGAGGCTGAATATTTCATCATATATACTACATTTTATTTTTATTCATACCCTGATGAACATTTAGATTATTTCTACCTCTTAATTATTGTGAATAGTGCTGCAATAAACATGGACATGCAAAGACCTCCTTAAGATACTGTTTTCAATTATTTTGGATAAATACTCAGAAGTGAAATTGCTGGATCATAGTTAGTTTTATTTTTATTTTTTTCGAGGAAGCTCCATTCTGTATCCCTGACTTCAAAATATATCACAAAGCTATAGTAATCAAAATAGTATGGTACCAGCATAAAGACAGAAAAATAGACCAATGTAAGAAAATAGAGAACCCAGAAATAAACTCATGCATATATAGTCAAGTGATCTTTCACGAGGGTGTTGACTATAGATGGGAAAGGATAGTCTCTGTAAAAAATAATGTTGGGAAAACTGGATATCCACATCCAAAAGAATAAAATTCCATCCTTATCTTAAATCATACACAAAAAATTGACTCAATGGATTGAAGACTTAAACATAAGACTTAAAACTATAACATTTCTAGAAGAAACCTGTGATTGTTAATTTTATGTACCAACTTGACTAGCTAAGGGATGTTCACATAACTGGTAAAACATTATTTCTGGGAATGTCTTTGAGGGTGTGCCTGGAATAGATTAACATTTGAATCAGTAGACTGAGGAAAGAAGATCACGCTCACCAATGCAAGTGGGCATCACTCAATCTGTTGAGGGTCTGAATAGAAAAAAAAAAGCAGAGGAAGAGCAAATTCGCTCTCTCTACTTAAGCTGAGACATCCATCTTTTCCTACCTTTGGACATTGGCACTCCTGGTTACCAGGTTTTTGAAGTCAAACTGGCTTCCCTGGTTCTGCAGTTTGCAGATGGCAGATTTCGGGATTTCCCAACGTTTATAATCCACGAGCCAATTCCTATGATAAATCTCCTGTTATATCTATTTATCTATCCATCCATTCATCTTATTTGTTCTGTTTCTAATACAAAAGTATAGGGAAAAAACTTCATAACATTCGTTTTGGCAATGATTTGTTTATTATGACACCGAAAACACAGGTAACAAGAGCAAAGATAGACAAGTAGGGCAACATCAAACTAAGACATTTCTTTACAGCAAAGAAAAGAGTCAACAAGTATAAAGGCAACCTATGGGATGGGAGAAAATACTTGCAAATCATATATCTGATAGGAGGTTAATTTCCAAAATATATAAGGAACTGCTATAACTCAATAGCATAAAATCAACTAGCCTGAATAAAAAATGAACAAAGGACTTAAATAGACATTTCTCCAAAGAAGTTATACAAAAGGTCAACAGGCATATGAAGAAATACTCAGCATCACTAATCATCAGGGAACTGCAAATCACATCAAACTTGTTAGGAAGGTCATTATCAAAAAAGAAAAAAAATAACAAGTGTTTTATTAAAACATGTGAAGAAATTGGAAGACTGTGCACTGTTGGTGGGAATAGAAAATGGCATACCTGCTATGAATAAACCTTTCCTTGATTGTGATGTTGACATTGTGTCTCAGGTGGGGACATTTCTGTGATGGTGGGGAGAGTAGATGGAATGTGAAATAGAGCATTATCTTTTATCAAGTTTGGTTTAAAGATAACTAAACCAGATTGGCTTAAGAAAAGAAGTTTCCAGAGATGTTTTCATGACCCATGGTTTGAATTAAGGTTGGAACCCAAGATTTGGTTAAGGATAAAATATTACATAGTCATTATTCCTTCTCTGTTTCACAGTGGGGATTTTGTGAAGAGAGGCTACAGATGATAATCACACCCAAATATCAACTCTCCTTTCCATGGTTCACTTAGGATTTTCATACATGCTTAGATCTGATTGACTAATATTTCACTCTGATAGTTTTGCATCTTCATTCATGTGATACTTGTCCCTAGCAATTCCTGGCATTTCTGATCTCATGTTTGTTAGCTTTTGTTGAAAGTTAGGGCAATTTGACAAAGGCAATTTTTTTAAATGTCAGTATATTCTGAGTGACAAAAAATGTTTGATGCTGAAAGGTTTGAATGAATACATATATGGGATTTTCTGCACCAAGTACAACTCTGAATAATTTTGACATGCTTCTTAATGTCTTTAGGTAAAGAGGTTACTTTAGATTTTATGTATCCTAAATCATTTGTCATATATGTTTTTTCTCAAAAAGTCCATTTCTTTGATTTTTTTCTGCAAAATTAAAATAAATGCATTTATTCAGAGAAAAAATCAACACAAATAACAAATCCTTTAGAAAATGACATATTAAAAGTGGGTATGGCCAAATCTGTAGAAAAAATATTTAACTTATATATATATATATATATATATATATATATATGTAAATTCTAACAATTATACACTTAATACTGTTGTTTTTAGGAAAATTTGGGGCTTACTTATTTTCTACATGCCACTATCTCTGAGTTTCTCAATATCTGTATCCTTTTGTTGTCAATAGGATCAAATTTGTTGTCACCTCAATTTGTTTCCATAAGGTGTTTTAAAACATATTATAAGTGAGCTAGTCTTTTGTGCTGCCTTGTATAATATCCCTGCATAGTGAATGGTCAAATACTTGGTCTCATAGTTTAAAAAAATAAGCATTGACCCTGAGACTATTAAGATGAGAGAGTACAGAGTGGCCACACATTCTTATGTATGTACATTTTTATGTATGTTTAAAGTCATCTGACTACTGCATTTTATTCTCCTCTCAAATTTGAATTCTTCATGTTCCTCTGGATATCATCCATGCTTATGGCTGTAAATCATTAATCTTGTCCTTATAAGTTCTCTACATCTTGAACCATTGCTAAGAGACAATGTTATGGAGAGGACTTTTGATGTAATCCTCGGTATTCCCCCCTCACAACTTCAAACTATAAGAGATTATATTTCTTACAAAATTAAATGAATTTATTTCAGGAATACAAGAAATACCAGGGTAATAATTACAAGGAAAATATACCTAAATAAAATTAGACAACTTCTCCCTGTTTTTTTTTTTTTCTTCAAACAATTCTAATACAATAAAAATTCAGTCTTGTTGATTCTTTTAGAGGTTGCTTTTTTTCAGTAAAACATTGATTAACTAATATGAGACATTTAATTAACATTCATTTTTCTGCAATCTGCTTCTAAAAATTAGCACCATATTATCTGAAAACAAACTGAAATTGAGGACTAAGTAGGGGAAGAAAACTTTCTGGAGTATATTCCACGGTAAATATAGACTCATCCTGACAGTTTAGTTTTCTATAAATGAAATCTAGGCTACCTTGCTTTGCTCATTTGAGAGCACAATTTGAATCAAAAGCCTTCTGTAGCAAAGGAAAGCAGCCCTGAATAAATGCATCATTTGCTCTTGTTGATTTATTTATTTTTTTTACTTTAAACAATATTGAAGAGAAGTTTACTTTAGTCTCCTAGATTTGTTCTCATGGAGATGTTTGCTTTACATATGCAAAAGCATCTCCCTATAGCATTAATATGGCATATTCATCTTCAAAGACACTATGCTTTTTTATGCACTGTAACAGCCAAGTCTGAAAAGTCTGAAATGAAAGCTTTCAAGTTTGTTGACTCTTAAACTATTTTGATTTTATTTTTCCAAGCTGCCATAAATATCCTTTTTCTGTTTCGACATTGGGGGAAAAAAAGCAAATTTTGTCAGCATAAGTCACCCAAGGAACAACATCAGTGGTTGTCTCACTCAAGAGTTTTCTAGCACCCTAGATATTCAGAATAACTGAACTTCCTGGACCCCTACTAAGTTCTCTATCTGACTGCCTCTGTGCTGTAAATTTATCCTGAAAACTATGATTTTCTCCTCAATTGCTGCAGCTTCCTAGATAAAATGAGAACTCTTCCACAGATTTTCCTGTCAACTTCAACCTGGAGGTAGGATTTAGGAAGTTTGCAATGATTTCCTCACTGTCTTCAGAGTACCCTTCCTCAAACTCAGCATTAAAAAAGAGCACACAGAAATGCTGGTAATAAGACTTTGCTGTAACAGGTTCCAAAAGGTTGTCTTTAGGCACTTTCATTTTGAGAAGTCCTGATAAGTTGGTTCAGCAAGGACTCACAGTAGTTTCCCGTTAAGTACCCTTCAAGAGTGCCGTCTAGCAATGTGGCAGTTATGTTCTCCCAGACTCATTAGTTTATACTCTCACTCATCTGCAGATTTAAGTTTGAGTTTCTCAGGATGAAAAATAGCTTCTACATTCTACTTGAAAAAAGCCAACATCTCTTTGAACTGATACTTCAAAGGGTCTTGGCAAATGGGTGCCACCATCTACCCTCAACCCGTGCTCAATGTAGATGCTCAAAAACAAATCCACTTCGATCAAATACCCACTTACTGATTAAAATGAAGTTTGCTTTGGTTAGAGTGTTGAGAACTTTATAAAGAAAGGTAAAAGCAGAGCAGAGAAAGGAAAAGAGGAGTAGGTGATCAACCTCTCCAGTTCCTGGACATGGTACTTCCAGTGCTAAAATGGGGAAAGTCCTAGGCAAACCAAATGAGCTGTTTACCCTAAGTCTGTTATTTTATGTTGTGTTATTATTATTATTATTATTATTTTTTTGGTACGCGAGCCTCTCACTGTTGTGGCCTCTCCCATTGTGGAGCACAGGCTCCGGATGCGCAGGCTCAGCGGCCATGGCTCACGGGCCCAGCCGCTCCACAGCATGTGGGATCTTCCCAGACCGGGGCACGAACCTGTGTCCCCTGCATCGGCAGGCGGACTCCCAACCACTGCGCCACCAGGGAAGCCCATGTTATGTTATTTTTAAATTTAATTTAATTCAATTTTGTTTTATTTTAATTTATTTTACTTTATTTGATTTTGTTTTATTTTCTTTTAGTCCAGCCTTATTGATGTACGATTAACAAAAATTATATGTATTTAAAATACACGACGTGGTGACGTTTTGATATACTTCTATATTGTGAAATGATTACTACAATCAAGCTAATTAACGTATCCATCACATCACTTAGTTACCAGTTTTTGGTATTGTATACTTGAAATTGTTTACCCTAATTCTTAAGTGCCCTCAAAATTAAGTCTACCACTACTATTTAGAGTTCACTTTTAGGGAAAATTGGCATTTGCCCTTTCAGCAAATAAACTACCTAGACAGGAATAAAATAATATTTCCATCCACCAATCCGCTGATTAACAAGCATTGTCACAACCTATGTTTTTTTTTTAATTTAAATGTTCTCAAAAAGAATTTTTCAAATGAAATTATTGCTAAGCAAGTAAAAGGCATTCTAGTCTACACTGGTTTAAATTCTAAGTCTGTTCCACATGCCAATGCATACTCATACTTCAGAATCCACACTAAGAAAGTACTAGTCATCCTGTCTTCACTATCATGTTCCCAACTCCATGGTTCAGAAGATATGGCTTTTTTTGAATGTCACTTCAAGAGGAAAAAAAACTGGATATTTTATAGGCTATCAGTTTTGACAGTGAAAAAAAAAGACTTAACCTTCCCTCTTGCTATTGCCTCAAGGTATAGTTGTAGAAAATAAACAAAAATTGTTTCCAAGGTAAAACTTAGGTAATAAAAAACAAAACAACATCTGTGTCAAAGGAAACTCTAAAAAAGTTAAGTCTGCATAGTTTGACCTGAAAACCACCACAGCTTGTTTGAATTACATGGCCACCTGTCACAACTGTGCTCCAGATACTTCTAAAACAGTAGGAATTTGTCACATAAATGGAATGTGCAAGATTTAAATTATTGGAGACCAGGAGGCCACCCCAATGAATGTGAAAGTTTTCAAAACAGAAATGACAGGACTCAGTGTCTCCTAAAGCCTTGTAATACTCCCTGTTGACAGCTGCCCAGAATTCCTATAGAGAGACTGAGGATTAAAATAACAGTATCATCACTGGATTTCTAACAAAGTTAACTTGTACCAATTAATAAGATTAAATTCTTGAATACCCACCTTGCGGATACATAAAACGTTTGCAATGATACATACAGATTACTGAGTCAGTTTCTAGTGTGGGCATAGTAGGCAATCAACTGGATGGTACCACTGGAGGCATTGCCTGAGATATTTCTCTTAAATACATTAGATGTCTTATCATAACCCCCAGGGAGGGCTGAAATTCCACAACAGTGAACCCATCCCTTGAGGGCTGCTTCCTCCTATGTTTCTCTTTCAAAATACCTTAGAAAGATGACAATCAAATTCATTGATACTCAGAGTCAATTGGTCTAAGAAATTGCTTACTTTTTTGTTCTCTATCCTCTTTACTGTCTTCTCAAATACCTCACAGTTCTGGGGATGATAATACTAATACCTAAGGAGTAGGGCATGAGCCAGAAGAAGGAATTATATAATCAGTAACTCCATCTGAGAAATCTTTTACATGCTCCATCCCTAACATGACTGCCCTCCAAACATGCACTCCAAGCCCCTCACCCAGTCTCAGCAGCGGATCCCTCCCAAACAGGACACCACTTACTCTACAGTGTTCTGTATGTTGAACTTCTCAACTTGTCTTAAATAACACCTAATTCACATTTTGTCTTGGACCAGGTTTTCACTTCCTGAAATACCTTTTTTCATTTATTTTACTCCCAAATCCAATTCTTTTCTTTTTTTTAATGAAAAGTTAATTTTTTTATATTTTACTTTTTTATTTCTTAATTTTTATTTTATATTGGGGTATATTTGATTCATAATGTTGCGTTAGTTTCAGGTGTACTGCAAAGGGGTTCAATTACATACATACATATATATATATATATATATATATATATATATATATATATATATATATATATTCTTTTTCAGATTCTTTTCCCATATAGGTTATTACAAAATATTGAGTAGAGTTCTCTGTGCTATACAGTAGGTCCTTGTTGATTATCTATTTTACATATAGTAGTGTATCTACGTTAATCCCAAACTCCTAATTTATCCCTCTCCACTACCCTTCTCCTTTGGTAACCATAAGTTTGTTTTTGATGTCTGTGAGTGTGTTTCTGTTTGGGTAAATAAGTTAATTTGTATCATCTTTTAGAGTCCACATATAAGTGATATCATGTATTTGTCTTTCTCTGTCTGACTTACTTCATTTAGTCTGATAATCTCTATGTCCATTCATGCTGCTTCAAATGGCATTATTTCATTCTTTTGCATATCTTCTTTATCCATTCCTCTGTAAATAGACATTTAGTTTGCTTCCATGTCTTGGCTATTGTAAATAGTGCTGCAATGAACATTTGTGTGCATGTATCTTTTCGAATTATGGTTTTCTTTAAAGACTAAGCTCATTATCGCCTGTGGTGAATTCTTTTCCAGTGTTTTCTTAGCTCTTTCATGATATTTATTGTTTTTTTTCTGATTTTTTTTTTTTTTGCGGTATGCGGGCTTCTCACTGTTGTGGCCTCTCCCGTTGCGGAGCACAGGCTCCGGATGCGCAGGCTCAGTGGCCATGGCTCACGGCCCCAGCCACTCCGCGGCATGTGGGATCTTCCCTGACCAGGGCATGAACCCGTGTCCCCTGCATCGGCAGGCGGACTCTCAACCACAGCGCCACCAGGGAAGCCCTTTTCTGATTATTAAATGTAATAAATGATTGACACAGAATATTAAGAAAAACTAATAAAATACACTTAACTTTATTATGTACATACTCTGTGTATACACAAATAATCTGAAGTCTTCTGTAAATTTACCACACAAGAAAAATCACTGTTTACATTTAGTTTATATCTCCCTAACATGTATATAATTTTTTTCTTTTATGCTCTTTGGCAGACAGTGTTCAGGCTGATTGCAGCCCTATTGTCAATGCTCATCTAATTCATCTGTGCTTTGAGATGCTTTGTGACACACGGAAGTTAGAGCTAGAAAGATCCTTGGGAATCAGAATCTAACTACTTATTTTACAGATGAGTGAAATGAGGACTAGAGATATTTATTGCCTCACCCTAGATCATTGTTTGTAAGGAGCAGAGTCAGAACTTGATTCAGATAAGGTCAGCACATTCAGTTACACAGATTGTGCCATATGCAGAGGAGCCTATACATTTACCAAACTGTGCACCAAGGCTCAGTCCTGCATCTTCTGGAGAAAGGCTCACAAAAGCAGGATCCACTTATCATGTACTTGCAGGACTTCTAATGTCAAATGTAGCAGGAGGTGGTGAGGAAGATGGGAATAAGAGAGTGTTTCTAATTCAACTGAAGGCACTGTGGAGGCAAGAAGTGGGACTGAATCCAGGCTCATTATTTCCCAAACTGATGCTTTCTTTAGGACTTTTTGTTTCCCACTGCATCTTTCTTCCTAATATGACATATTTTTAAAAATCATTCCCAGTTAGATATTACTCTGTAATTTTATACTATTTTTCATATATATATATTATTGAATATATATATATATATATATATATATATATATATATATATATATATATATATATATAATATATAATCTATACATAAGAAATTCCCCCAAATCCCATGATTATTAATTTGTGTAGTCTGAAAAGAAGGTGTAAGCAATAAACAATGGCTTGGATTGATTATTGGAGGGCACACTTGAAAAGATAGTATGTCAATAATGATTTATTAAAATTATTGGCTATGACAATGATCTTCATCTCATCTCCTGAACATCCAGCAAATTGCCTCACACTCTGCAAATATTTGTTTAAATTAACTCCTATAACACATAAGAGGAAATGTCAGTGTTTGAGATAGCATAAAAGCAACAGTATAATTCATTCTACCTTGTATTAAGAATAAGTTTGATCAGCCAAATTCAAATATGAGTAAGGGAAACATTTATATAAATAAGAGAAAACAATAGCGTGAGGGTCAAAAGCAAAGATCTTGCTATTTCCAAACTATCCAAGTCTGGACTCTGCTATTGATATTTACTAATTGTGTGATTCTCAGAAAATTCATCTGTAAAATGGAAATGATAATACTACCTCTTAGAGATCTTCTAAAAGTTAAAAAGAAAGATAATGCATCCTGTGACATATAGCAAACACTCAATAATTGTTAGCTATATTATTGAAGTTCTGTACTCATAATTTAGATGTTTTTATTTGCTTTATAAAATATCACCCTTTACTGATAAATGGGAGACTGGTTTAAGGTGACTCTCATAAATATCTAAGGAGAAATTATATCTCCCAAAACCTTATTCCAAGAGGTTTTCCTGAAGGTTTCCATTGATATAGGTAACTGATATAATGTTTGATTATTTTGATAGTTGTGACCTAGAAATTTGATTCAGAAAATAAGAGAAATAGATGTTTGTCTTACAAATTAAAACTAGGTTATCTAATTTGACATAAAGTGTTAAAATATAAATACCATCATGAAAATGTTTCAATAACTTTCTGCATCTCAAAATGGAATCAGTTACTCACAAAAGCAGTACAGCCTGTTGAAACTGCATTACTGTAGTTTCTGTAGAAAGCAAAAAAATGTAATAATTCACCAGAGATTTCATTTGAGTTTTGGGGAGCTTCAGCAAACCACCTCAATGAGCTTAATTACTTTGTGAATGAGCACAAGGATTAATAAGAATATCAGTGAATGGTAACAACACCATTATTGATATAACATATTTAGAGGAGGAAACTCAGCATCCTCCCTCCTCCCCAAACCTAAACCTTGGAGAATGGATGATCCCAAAACACGCTGAGTAAAGAACAGGATTTTGGGGCTGATGAACAAATCAGCAAATTCTTACTCCTTCTCTTTCGAGGAGATGTAAGTTGGAAAGTTAGAGAGTAAAATCAGAAGTATTCCATTTACTGGGTTAATAAAAATACGTGCATTCGTGGCCTGGATTTTACTGTAGCTTTTAAAAAGGGAGAAAACTCTTTATGTCATATTACAGAGTGATTCTTGCTAAGTGAAGTAAGGAGCAGAACAGTGTCATGAAATGATACCTTTTGGGTAAAATAGGAGGGATAAAATAATAGAAGCATATTTGCTTAGATAAGCATAAAATATCTCCAGAGGAATATATAAGAAATTGCTAATATTACTGGTTTCCATGGACAGGGCATGAGTGCTTGGGGAACATGTATGGCAAGGAGGCTTCACTGAATATCTTTCAATTTTTGAACAATGTGACAGCCCTGCTTATTTAAAAATAAATACAATTAAAAAGCTACTTTTATACTTTTTCTCAAACACCATCTTTTTTTCTGACACAGCTCTTGCCTCTTCTCTGTTTTCTTCTAAATGTCTTAGTAAATAGCATAACGTCTCATAGGATTTCTACATCATTACTTTACAAAATAGTAACCAACTTCTAGTAAGAACGTCACTGAGGCCTCTGGAAACTATATATAATTCAAGTATTAAAGTTGCACCAACATTTCATATCAAACTCCTGATATTTACCTATATTTTTCAGACTGATGTTTTATGAAACTTCCTCCTTTTCTGAAGAAACAGAGCCAGGGTCTTCCTAGACCTTGAACTGTGATTTATTTTCTTTGTCCTAGTCTGACTCACTTCTGCATCTTGGAGACTTGCTAACTCTATGCCCTTGAGGATGAGAACAAATAAATCCTTGCAGGTTCCTGGAATATAAATTACAGGGAAGTGAACAAGATAAGTATGGTATAGAAAATTGACTTCCTTTTCCCTAAGGTAAGGTTTCAGAAGTCTTTCCTTTGTTTTTTTCTAATCTGTGGCTCAAAGAATTGAGGAATTGAGGCAATTTTTCAACTAGTGTATTATTTGTTCACTTCATAACATTTTAGATAATTATTTTAAACTCTTTTCACCGAGGTTCTGTTTAGAAAAGGAGAGAATAAATTCATTCCCTAGGGCATCTGTGATTGTGGAGAAAATTCATTCTTTGTTATCCAAAAAGCAAAAATCACACTATATATATATATATATATATATATATATATATATATATATATATATATATATATATATGCAATATATATATATATGCAATATATATATATATGCAATATATATATACATATATATAATATATATGTAATTTAACTTGAACATGTATGGAAATTTAGCAATCTACATCACAAGAATATGTACCAGCCTTGTCTGATGGCTACCCTTTGCCTATGGCCCAAATCTATTCACACTTCAGTGACAGGAATTCACACATGCTAGTTTTGAAAGTAAGGTGTTACATCAGAAATAATACATTATATCAGAAAATAATAGCACTTTATTAACACTTTGTAAAATCTTTAGACATAATTTTCTCATCTGATGAAAGAGTATGTGAGATAGATAAGTCAAGAACAATTTAGTAAGTACCTACTCTGTGCTAGTTATTTTCCATTTGTTACCTAATCTTCACAATCAATCTGATAAGCCATTATGAGTGCTCCCATTTTATTGATGAAGAAAATAAAGCCACAAAAAGTAAGTCACAATCCCAATTTGGAGGATGGAGGAATTTCATTGACCCATTGGCCCACCATGGCTTAGGAGTCCACCTCTAGTCCAATTAACTGTAAGGAATTTCCCAGAAAAAGGAACGAAACTGTGTCATTTACACAGATGTGGATGGACCTAGAGACTGTCATATAGAGTGAAGTAAGCCAGAAAGAGAAAAAAAATATGGTATATTAATGCATAAATGTGGAATCTAGTAAAATGGTGTAGATGATCTTACTTGCAAAGGAGAAATAGAGACACAAACATAGAGAACAAACGTATGGATACCAAAGTGGAAAGGGCATGGTGGGATGAATTGAGAGATTGGGATTGACATATATATACTGCTACGTATAAAATAGATAACTAATGAGAACCTACTGTATAGCACATGTAACTCAACTCGGTGCTCTATGGTGACCTAAATGGTAAGGAAATCCAAAAAAAGAGGGGATATATGTATACGTAGGGCTGATTCACTTTGCTGTGCAGCAGACACTAACACAGCAGTGTAAAGCAGCTATATTCCAATTAAAAAAAAAAAAACCTGTAGGGAGTTTGGCACAAGACCCTTTATTTAGCACATGCCTGCTGCAGTAGCTCAACTTGACAGGGAGCTTTCAGAAAAGGTGAGAGCGGGTAGGCTCAGTAGGTCCCATAAAATGTGAGTAGCATGCTGTGTGATATCACAGAGTTGTGAAGCACGGCAACCAATGAACAACTCTTTTAGCTGTACCTTGAAATCTAAGTGCATCCTGGATTAATATGAACCCTCTGCCTTGAGGCCAGAGGGGTTATGGAACACTATTCAGTAGGCAGATGGTGCTTCAACTCAGATTTAAAGAATGAGAGAGACCTTATCAGTCAGATAAAAGGGACAACATAGGCTGCAGAATGGAGAGCATATCAAAGCTATAGATTCACTAGAGAGAGAAAATGTTCATAAGTGCTGAGTAAATGAATGCACTAAACACTATGGCACTGTAGAAATACAAGTGTGATTGGAGGAAGGCTGGTGTATAAAGTAAAGGGAAATATAGGAAGGTGGTACTTGATGTAGGTTTTTCTATGGCTAAGCCACCATGTTTACAGTAGAAGCTGAAGGTGATGGGAGTTATTGTTGGACTTGAAGCAGGGAAAATAAACACTCAGATTTGTCTTTTTGAAAGAATATTCTGAAATCAGTGCGGAAATCAGATTGCACAGTAGTAAGATAGAGAGAAAAGACCATTTGGGATATTATTAGAATAATTCAGGCAAGAAGAGCTGAGGATGAGTGAAAGCAGTGACAGTGATAGGAAGAGGGATGACTTGTGTACAAAAGCAGAGTTGACAAGCCTTGATAACTCCTTTCTTCTAGGACAGAAAGATGTTTGCTTGACTGTGAAATAGCTATTTTCATCATTGTGAATAGGTTAAAGGGACATAATTAACCCCTTAACAGAATGTAAATCCTTGGTTTTATAAATAAATTGTTATTTACAAGGTAGTATTATTGGCATTTAAGAAATTTGTTTGGAATTTTGTATTTGAAATTCATTTTCACCTGATTAGAATGATTATATTTATCAATTCTGATCAACTTTAAACAGGGTGAATTCTTCTTTGCTCTCTCCAAAAACTGAATCTAAAATCATATCCATATTCATTTAAATGAAGAGTAATTTTTTTAAGTTTACTGTTGAAAAATACTAAGTAACTCAGCTCTTTTGTTCCACAGGATAGATTTTAAAAAGGAGGGGAAAGTCTCTCCAAACGTTGTCTGAGAGAAAAACAACTTCACAGATTAAATCATGCCTTCATTTAGATCTAAGAGGAAAGTTGTGATAATTTGTCTCTATGGAAGCAGAGCACATCTCTGGGACTTATTCTTTGTTAACTTGTTTGCTGGACTTTTTTTCCATGTGCTTATTTGTTTTCCTTATTTTATTTATCTATCTGTGAATGGATAATTATCCCCCCTTTTTGTCCCCTTACTGTTGATGTTCTGTTTTTGTCAGATTTGTTTTCCCTTGATTGTTTTCTTACTGCAGTCATTATACAATAGGGTGATACATTTTTCATTTAATTATAATTTTCTTTAGGATCCAAATATCAAGATTAATAATGGCACAAGCAGATAAGAAAAAGTCTCTTTAGATTTTCTATGGTTTTACCACATAATGATGACACATTATTTAGACCAAATCACTCAGATCATTTATGGGTACACACTGAAATCATCAAAAGAATTTAAACTATAATTTCAGTTAAAAATCTCAGTAGGGGCAAGCATTAATACCCAAGTGCCAGTTAACAGTAAAGTTAAACCCAAATATTCACAATGTTTCAATGAGATATATTTCTGTAGTGAATTAAGACCTTAAAATATTATTCATTTTGTTTTATTTCATGTCTGAAAAATATGATCCTCTGTTGTGAAGATATCAATTACCATTGAATCAATAATAACACTAAAACATAATTTTCTTTTTAAACATTTCACATATTAAAATTGTAGCTCTTTGGAACTAACAGATTCTTAGGTTTTTCTGGAAAACCTAGTCTAGTATCCAAAAACTCAAATGGAATTTAAATCTAGTGATAAAATGACCAGTGAACATTATTATTTAATTTTGACAGGAGAATATTTGGAGATCAATTAAAAGAGCAAGTTTTTAAACTATCAAAATAAGGAAATTTATATGTTAATTCAGGTTTGAAAGGAAACTCTCTATGGGGCTTATCTATCTGCTATACCATCTATGCAGGGAATGTATATTATCAAGTATAGAGACCTTCATGATATAGACAAATATAGAAACTGCAGACACAGGCATAATGCTATATTTTATGAAGTATATTGTGTTAGTTTTTTAATGGTGATGTAACAAATTACCACAAATTTAGTGGCTTAAAAAACAAAAATTTACTGTCATATTTCTGTAGGCTAGAAATCCAACAAGGATCTCACAGGACTAAATCAAGACATCAGAGGGCTGCATTCCTTTCTGGAGGCTCTGTGGGACAGTACATTTCCTTGTCTCCCCAGCTTCTAGAGGCTGCCCACATTCATTGGCTCACGGTTCCCTTTCTTCATCTTTAAAATTGGCAATGGTAGGTTAAGACTTTCTCATATAGCCTCACTCTCACTGCTCTTGCCCTCCTCCTCCACTTTTAAGGACTCTTGTGATTACTATTGGGCTCACCTGGATAGTTCAGCATATTCTCCCTGATCAAAGTCAGAGATTCACAACCTTCATTCCATCTGCCACCTTAATTACCCTTTGCTGTGTAACGTAACAAATTCACAGATTACAGGGATTAGGACATGGGCATCTTTGGTGGGGGGTAGGGCTCATTATTCTAACTGAAACACATACATTTTATGCATTTCTCTAATTGTCAATTTTGTAATTACATGTAAATTACACAAGAGGTCATTTAATTTTTATCAAGTTCCAAAACATTTCCAATTTATATAAACTTGGATTTCTTTGAATAAGTATATGTTATAGGAGTCATAGAAATTACCTGAATTCTTAAAATAATTAATAACAATAAAGAGGTATAACATTTATGCTCATATAGTTAATGACCTTGTATTTTAATAAATATGGAGGAATGGAATATTTAAGTCTAACTTCCCCAATAGTTATATATTTTAGTTAAAAAGTATTTAGTGTAGTTCTGGGATCTGATGTCAAATTCCATATTTAGTATCTATATGTTTATATCTGTATATCTAAATCCCATATCACCTCACATCTTTGGAAAAGACTATGTTATGAGGATTAGTACATTGTTAACCATCTTTTGATTTGAAGCACTCTGGTTTTAATATAAGAATTTACATGGATAAGTGTGTTTGTGTGTGTGTGTGCATGCATGTGTGTATGAAAGGCAATTTGTTTTCTGCAAAATAATTCAGTTGAAATGATAATTTCAATGAATAGTATCTTTGCAAATATTAAGCAGCATGACTATTTAACTGTGCTATCATGGGCCAAGTCAACATTGCCAGTGCAATAAGACCTAGAAAAATTGACACAAGCTATAGATCTCTACTTGTATGATTTTCTTTATAGATTTTGCTGAGCATATTTTGAGGCTTTTGCCCCACATTATCTTTATGAAAATTCCCAGGTTTCATTTTGTTAATTCTCAGTTCCCCCCACCAAAAAAAAAAAAAAAAAAACTTAACCTCTCATGAGTCACTGGTATATTTTAGTTTCAGTGACATTGAATCCTGTGGCTGTCCAAGTTTTCATCTTTCCTTGGTTGTCAGAGAACCAAATTTGATATTGACCTCTAGCAAGTGAATAAAACATTTCGCTATGAACCTTTCTGACTTAACTTATCCTGGTTTAGTTAACCCTTATTTTCATTTATCCTACTTTATTTTTGTGTCATACTATAACGTATATATCTGTATGCCACATCAAATTATTTGAAGAATAAATAAATATATCATCTTACAATAAGACAACGCATAGAACTAAAAATTTGGTAACTCAGCTGAAAGACTGAGAATAAAAGTGAATTAAGCATCCAGATGTTAAAATGTTGTTTTTTGTTTCAATCAGCTACACAAATTTTCTAAACAATAATTTTGGAAGAGTTTTACAGATCAGATCTGGAAGCACAGTAGACATGAAACAGTGTAGAAATTCTCTTTCCTGTAAAATCCAAGAATTTGATTGTCATAATAATCTGACCTAATATAGTACATGCCTGGAAGTATTCATTATCTTAAATCTATACTTCGGCTGAAATGGTCTGATAAATTTCAAAATACTCATCTTTCCTTTATTGTGACTTTTTGCTGACCCTATTGGTGGAAATTTCATCATGTGTGAAGAAAAGATTTTATATTTTATATATTTTATATTTTATATTTTATCCCCAGGATATAACTTTTTTGACTCCCTAACAAGTTACACATCTTTTTGAAATAATAAGTAAAAACTTGGAATTGGCTGGAAATGAAAGAAATGGACACATTTTAGTGGCTTCTCACATATGCATCCTGATTATATGAGTATTCTTCCTGGAGGATGATGTTTCAAAGTACTAGCAAGTAGAGGATAATGATTAACCACAGAGCACTTAAAGACACTCTTTGGTTTAGTAGTTAAAGCTTTTCCTTTGGGGAGAAACATATCTTATTCTCAACTCCATTATTGACTGATAGATTCACCATTAGCAATGAATCCTGAACAACAGCCTCATAAGGCTTTTTTTGATACCCTCAGGGGAATTAACACCCTCACTATGTCTTGGCTTCCCAAATTTCTTAATATATAATAGGCAGACACTATGTAAAGGGTTTAAAGTTTTTCAAGAAAGATGTTCATTAAGGGAAAATGTGATATAAAATGTATGTTCAAACATGAAAAAAATATATATATTGATGTTGCCATGTGGTGAAAATAAATCATAATTTTCAACCTCTCAGAAGACAAGTTTATATGATTCCTCAAGGTCAACCAATGTCAAATACACTATCTCTTCATAACCTGAAAGGTGATTAGTTTTCTCCATCACTGAATAGGTTTTAAGACCAAAGAATCAGCTTATTTTTCCTCTATTTTATTTACTTTGATTGTATTTTATCAGAATTGATTTAAAAACTAAATTAATCATATTCAAGTAACTATCTCTGAGAGATTTACCAATTACTTCCTCCAGAAATGTCAAAGCCTCAGCACTATAAAACATGCAACAGAAGGTCTTTCTTAGCACATTTTTCTCTTTTAATGTAAATTGAATGGGCCAAATTTTATGGTCTAATTTGATTTTTCCACGCTCTTATAGACACAGTCACAGTCTCAGAGGGGTTTCATTACATTGAATTAGTACAAACCAAAGTGCATTAAATCATAGACATTGGAGAAGTTCTATTTCAGATAAAAACACAGCATTCAATAAAAGGATATCTGCTTTCCTGCCTAGTATGTTCACAGAGAGACAAATAGTAGGCTTTTGGCATTACACCTTAAGGTCTTAAAGTCAAATGCTCTATTCTTGTTCAGTGATAGCTTTTAAAAAGAAAGAAGAGGGTTTTGGTTTTCAATAACAATTGTCATAGGATATTAGAGGTCCTTGAAAACTCAGAGCTAGTCATCCTTACATGTCTTATAACATAATGCAACTAGCATTAGATCTGATAACTCAGGCTTTAGCTCAAGGCCTTGTCACTACAGTCCCAAGGATTCCTGTCTAGGTTTCTAAAGCAAGAACACCTACAATCTTGTTAGCACATGGCAGCACCTTTTTAATCCACAATATTAAAATACTAAACAAAGTTCTGTTTGAAAGGTAAAGCCAGGTATCAGTATGACAAGTAGCTAAATGGAATCTATGGCAGAGATGGATCAGGTGAGTCCAGGATATATAGCCACATGCCTTTCATAATTTTTATTTTTCATTTTTATATGGAAAATTTTCATGGCCTGGGATAGGGAATTAATTTTATTTTTCTCATACTAATAATTAATTATGAATTAATCAGTCTCTCCACTTTCCCAAACAATGCAGGAATCTTAACAGGCTTTTATTTACTTCAAAACTATCCTTTCCCACCATCTATTATTTCCAACTTGTTAATAATATCATAAAATTATTACATGAGTGTATGTGTGTGTGCTCGTATTCTTAATAAATAAAATTTACCAGTGTGACTTAGTAATACTTGCATTAACTAATTTTTCCAGGTTTTAAAAAAAATTTTTCTTGAAGAAGCACATTCTTTACTATTTGTTTAGGCTAAAGTCTGTGGTTACTCAATTTTAGGAATTTTTGTATGCCTGAAGTTGTATTTATTTCACCTTCACTTTTGAACAGTGGCTGTGGCTAATGAAATTCAGGTTAAAACATTTTTTTCTTAACACTTTGGAGATATTATTTTATGTGTCTTATTGCATCTATTATTGTTAATATCATTTTGTTTCCCTTTCATTTATGGTAATTTACCTCCCCTTCTGAAACATTTTAGCATTTCACCTTTATCTTTGATGAATTAATGTTTCATCAAGCTGTGGTTAAGGTGTGGGTTTTCTCTTATTGATCCAGCCATTGATCTCATGTCTTTTATATTCTTAAAATTATTTATACTTATTTTGTCTAATATAACATTTTATCCTTACTTTCTCTTTGCTTCTTTGGACTTCTTTAAAAGATTTGGAACAGCTGTAACTATTATTTGTTCTCCTCATTCACTTTTATTTCATATTTCTATCTCAGCTCCTAGACAAGAAGTTGGGCAAGTAGATTGAAAAATCCTCTTCCCACCCCAAACCTATAAAAGGGAACTGTTCACATCCTAGAAATAAAGAATAAACATGTAGACAAACTAGAAAGCAGGAGTGATAGCCACACATCTCACAGGACTGACACAGCAGCTTACATATGCTAGTTCTAGGATTTTATTACCTGTATCACGTTGCAGTTACAAGAATAGTGGATATTTGAAAGTGGCTCCCTACTCTACAAAGGAGTCAGGAAAGGACTGTATTAACGATAGGCAGGAATTGAAAAGTTTATTCCCGACAGTCTAAAGTTGATACATAGATTAAAATAGAGAACTTTTCGAGCCTAAGACTGCACAGCTTAGCACGGAATCTGAAAATGTGTTACATGTTGCAAAACTCATGAACTGAGAAACAAATATAAAAACTGGTGTATAATCCACAACTGTATATAAAATATATAAACAGCTAGGACCTACTATAGAGTGCAGGGAACTGTATTCAATATCTTGTAATAAACTATAAGGGAAAATAATCTGAAAAAGAACACACACACACACACATATATATATATATGTATGTATAACTGAATCACTTTGCTATGCACTTGAAACTAATACAACACTGTAAATTAAGTATACTTCAATACAAATTTTTTTCAAAGCAGGTGTATAATCACTGACTAACAGTGAAACCATCCACAATTAAGGCTCTTTAAGCGAAGTCTCGCCTAAGATTCCCTGTGGTTAACTCCCACAAAGAGGAAGCTAAGAGACAAATGATAAATCACTGCAGAAAGTAAAATGCTAAGACAGTGCACAGATTTAATGTTATAGAGTTTGAAATGTAGTATCGTTGTGAAGTTAAAGCCTACCTTTCTATCATAAAGAGCATCAAAAAATTCAGTACTTTAAATCCCAAAGTGAGTGATCCATGCTAGAAAGACTATTAAGCCACATACTCCTTGAGAATCCCAGGTTCTCTGCATCCTGTTACTCAGTGGCTGACACTGGCTCACTGTTAGTTGGGGCTCTGTGGTTTTGAGAGGCTCTTTCCTACTACAGAATACTTGAGGGACTGAAGTTGGCTTTGGGAGTAAAATAAGCATAGGTTTGGCCATCGAGGCTTGTTAAACTCATTAACAGTACCTTTCCCTAAGATGGTTACATTTTACTGTTGCCTCTGCTTGGCTTATCACCCTATACTCTTATCCCTCTTTTGCCGTGATGGCTATCTTTCTGCTCTGTAAAATAATAAGCTTATTTGGAAAGTGATACCCTGAATCTGATATGTGAACAAGGGTAGATCCCTTTATTTAGCAGATAAGTTTTAATAGAAGGCTTATGTTAAAGACACTGAACATAATACTTAGAAGAACATGAGCAATCGAATCTTCCAGTTCTGAAACAGCTCAAAGATTTAGGTTCTAAATATTGCAATTTCTGCTTATAACCCCTCCAAATTTTGACTGAGCTTATCTTTGTTATATAATATTTGGTAATAATAGTAAGGTGCAACCAACTGAAAATTCTGGCTCTTTCTAATCACTTCCCTCTAGATTTAATACACGCTTTCACTCTGGCATGTGGCCTGACTTCCAAATTATTGGAGGCAACGTCATAATTAATTATTTCCATAGCATAACAAGAATTACCAGCTTTCCAACCTGCTGTATGTCTTTTTTTACTATCCAGTGTTTGTCCTCTATATCAGTGTCATATATCAATATTTTAGATACTTCTTGGGGATTCTTCTTTCAGGTAAAAAAAAATCCCATTTTATTATGGTAAAGAAGTTACTATAACAAAAAAGATCCAAAAGACAGTAACTGAAATAGTATAAAAGTATATCTCTGTTTCATATAACACATGAGTGTTCCAGCTGCCAGTGTCTCTCCCTCACGGTCATTCAGAGACCCAAGTTCCTTTCATTTGTTTTCCCCCTTTCGCTAGGGTGTCTGCACTTATCTGATAGGTCAAAACTGGGTCATTTCACCACATTTAGATTCCAGACTGTACTGTATTAAGGACAAGATCTGGAAATCTATTTCACTTTTAACTTCATTCTGTTGACCGAAACTCAGTTACATACCTATCTCTAACTGAAAGGACATATTGTCATATGTCATATGTTGAGACATCTTGTCTCTAGGTGGACAGTAATGTTCCTCCTTAAGATAATGACTTTATCAATAAAAGGAGAAGAGGAGAACTGATACCAAGGCTACTGTTAGCTGTCTCTCCCTACAATCTAATAAAATAAAGCAGTGCCTTAGAATAAGTATGCTTGGGGCTTCCCTGGTGGTGCAGTGGTTGAGAATCTGCCTGCTAATGCAGGAGACACGGGTTCAAGCCCTGGTCTGGGAGAATCCCACATGCCGCGGAGCAACAGGCCGTGAGCCACAACTACTGAGCCTGTGCGTCTGGAGCCTGTGCTCTGCAAAAAGAGAGGCCGTGATAGTGAGAGGCCCGGGCACCGCGATGAAGAGTGGCCCCCGCTTGCCACAACTAGAGAAAGCTCTCACACAGAAACGAAGACCCAACACAGCAAAAATAAATTAATAAAACTCCTACCCCCAACATCTAAAAAAATAATAATAAAAAAGAATAAGTATGCTTAAAATGTTGGAATAAGACACTTATAATGTTGAAATAAGTAAAAGAATATATATATATATATATATATATAGTATGTTTAAATAAACAAGTAGAAGATAACATAAAGACAGAAAGTTAAGAAACATCATATATGAAAAAAAAAACTTAAGTAAAAAGACCCAACAAGGAAAAAAAAAGAATCAAGTAGAAAGCTCATAAGTATAAAGTTTTAGATCTTAAATTTTAAAAAGTTACTCAATTGAGAATTTATATGAAAAATGATACAATAGTAAAAGAAACGTTTATGCTGTGCTTACTATCATCCACCATTGTTTAAGTGTTTTACATATGATAACCTAGTAAGTATAGACTAGATCAGAAACACAAAAGAGATCAGTGAATTAAAAGCCATTTATAATAAGGTACAGGGAGTAAAAGAGATGAAGAATAAGAAAAAAAAGATAGGGGCTACAAAATTAACATTTAAAAATGTACTAACTAGTACTGACAAAAGTGGTATTAACACTCAGTGACTGTTGGTGGATTTAATGTTGGCAAAACAGGAAATTATTTCGTGAAACTAGCATACCTATTCCATAAAAGTACTAGTACTAGTACTAGTACTCTCTTCTTCCTCTCCTACTTTCCTCACTCCTCTTCAAACTCCTATTCCTTCTAAGTGAGTTTTCACTAAGCATGGGGCTCATTCTTCTGTTTCTCTCCTTTGTCAGTTTCAATTACTTTTAGCATTTCAACCAACTGTCACTTTTATGTAAATAAAAGTGCCAAATATACATCTCTTATTTTTATTATTGAGTTCCTGGTTTGATTTCAAACTTTTCTTCAATAATTTTCATGTATTTCCCCAATTAGCATAAAATCCATTATGCTGCAAAACAGACTGATTCATTCTCTATGAAATACACTCAGTTTTCTGCTCAGTTTTCTGTCTTTCCATTAAGCATTCTTTGCTTATCCAATCATGAAATTTTTTATTCATTCACTAAGTTATCAAATATATATTTAATAGCTACTGTAAGATAGGCACTGGTGATAAAATGGAAAATGAGAGAGTTAATATTCCTGTACATGGAGCTTAACATTTGTATCTAATAGAACAATCCATAGTTCTAGATTTTCTGTGTGTGTGACTTTGTGTGCATGTGTGTACTATGTAGAAATAAATAGTGTCTTGTGATGGAGATCACCAGTGGCAAACCACAGGGGTTGTCAGGGAAATCTACTATTTAAGGAAACCGTTTAAACTAGGATATAAGGTCAGCCATAAAAAGATCCAAGGAAACGTGTTGGTAGCAGAAGACAAAGTCAGTACAGCTGTTCTGACATGGGAGAGATAATTTGATTCTATTCTAAGAAGAGAAAGAATAACTGGAGTGAAAGAAGAGATTGGTATGAAATAAGTTGGAAAGTTTGGCAAAGTCTAAAGCATGGAAACCTTAAAGGTAGAGTTTGGATTCAATTCTAATTGAAATTAGATTTGAATTAGGCAAAAACACATCTACCCTGGAGACAGAAATTTGTGAATCATCATCACCTAAAGCTTGATGATAAGCAAAATTGCTTTGGGAGACTACAGATAAAGAATAGCTTAGGACAGAAATCCTCTTTTCTTCAATATTTAGTGGTCAAAGTGGAGGGTCTCCCATCAGGCGGAGGGGGAGTTGAAAGAGTGTGCAGCAAGACAGAATGATATCAGGGAGAATTTTACTATAAAGGTAAGAGTATTTCAAGGAGAAATAGCCAGCTGAATATGATGCAACTGAAAGAGAGAATTAGGGTAAAGCTAAAAAACATTTTCAACTGGAATTAACAAAATAGGTCACTGATGACCTGGGTAAAACCACATTTGGAAAGGGAAGAACATTTCATTCAAAGGATCCAAATTTTATCTTTAGTAAATATTTATATGGAACTCTTTCTAAAATATGCTCTTTACTATTTTCTTAAATTAAGAAATCTAAGTAATTTAATCTCTCTTTAAAGACTCAATAGCCATTAGTCAAATTGCTGTTTATATTTTTTATATTGCTGCAATTTGATGTTTTGGAGGTATGTGGGTCTGTTTATTCCCACTCTATCTCTAGATAGGGATATGTGTGTCTTTGTGTCTGTCTGTGTCTGTGTGTGTGTGATGGTTGTTTCGTTGATTTTTTTTTTTTTAATTTATTGGCTTTTAAGTTTTTTCATTCTCCTCTCTTTATGTTGGGCTACATGGGCTACACAGCATAACTTCTTGCTTTGTTGGCCCTGTTAAGTAAATACACACTTGATTAAAAACAAAAAAGAACTGGGTTCAAGTTTCAGTTAATATGTATATAACTCTGTGTGGTTTATTGAAATAAGAGGTTTAGGCAAGTTTTCACATCAGTAAAAAATCCCATACTGTCTTTTACAAAATGGTTGTGAGAAGCAAATAAAGTCCATGAAAGCTTCATTAAAACCATAAAACATTATGTAATTATAGGCACTGGTATTATTAGACACTGAATATTGTTAATTATAGAAACTCCAACTCTTCTTAATTAATTTATTCTTTGTACTCTTCTCTGAGCTAGAAATTTTGGTGAAGATTTTTATTATGAGTAGTCTAAAATAGAAGAAGTAGTTTTAGGTTGGAGAAGCTCTTATTTTGTTTTAACTACAAAGGTTATTTTGGTTACACACCCTTCTCTTTCCCTTTATGACAGTGTTGTTAAGTTGTGCAAGTCACCTCTAAATGATATTCAGAAGTAAGGGGTGACTATACACGGGCTTTGCTGAATATTATGTCAAAAGTTTCATGAAAATGAATGACATTTTCCCCTTTCATTGTATTGTTATGCCTTCTCTTTTAATTCCAAAGATGATAGTGCAATAAAGAATACATAAGCTGTATCAGTGGCAGCTATGTTAAAACATTGGTTTTCTAATTCAAAATACCAATTTTGTGGGCCCAGGAGCTTTGTAATACAGTTTGCTACTTAAGAAAATAATTGCTCAATATGCTCAAAGAGCAAAATTTGAATTATCTGAACAAATGTCAAAGTGGGAAGCATAAGGGCATATTTTGTTCTCCTGTTTGTTTATTTGCATAAAAGTTTATGTCACTGCTGCCATGAAATGGATATTTTAGGGTGTAAAATCTTATTGTGAGCCAGTTTTTAAATATGAATTTCAATTTTAATTAAGTTAATTATGAATAAACACCTGTGGAATGGCCTCCTAAATATGGAAATGAAAACATAGACCAGAGTTAAAATTTAGGGTGTCAACAAGTCAAAGTGTCTTCTCTTTCAGCTTACATCACTCATTGATTTTGCAGTATAGAAATATCTTTAAAGATTTCTATTCCAGAGAAAAACAATCTATGGCTTTATTTTCTAAAATTTTTGAGGCTCTCTGTTTACTGACAACAGTATCAGGGCTGCAGACAAACAGTAAATCCCAAAATATGGTAATAATTTTGCAATTATTATTATAAGTAATATTTTTGGAAGGGAAGTGTGTACATGGAAGTGAGAACTTTTCCATGTCCAGATAAATATGTCCCCAGCTTAGCCTAACAAGGTCTACAAAGTAACATGACTCTATTGTTAGGGAACAAATATGCTCCTCTAAAGAGAGGTTTTGTATTTCTTTTGTTTTTGCTTTCCCTACATTATCAAAGAGTTCACTGAAAATTCCACAAATATGGAATTTCAATAAAGAAACAGAAACAAGAAAAAAAAAGATAGCAAGTGGAATTTCTAGAGTTGAAAACTAAAATAACAAAAATGGAAAATATAGTAGATGAGCTTAACAGAAAATTGAATAGGGACTTCTCCCTAATCAGTAAATGAAGATTTATCAGTGGAAATTATCCAATTGAAAAACACAGAGAAAAAAATGGAAAATATAAGTATTATAAATATATACACACCTAACAAAAATGTATCAAGATACATGAAGCAAAAAATGACAGAACTGAAAAATGAAATAAGGAATGACCAATTACATTTGGAGATTTCAATACCACCCTATACATAATTGTAAGAACAATAAACCAATAAATCAGCAATGATATAGATCTTATCAACAATATCAACCAACTTGATATAATTAGCATATATAGAACATTCCACCCACTGACTATAGAATACACATTATTTACATTACATTACGTTATTACATATGGATTATTCCAATGGTTAGCCTCTAAAATTATTTTAAAAATTAAATGAACATACAACATATATAATGGAATGAAGCTATTGAGTAAAATATGGCTTAAATTGGAAATTTAGGTATTAAACACCAATATAGAAAAGAAGAAAGTTCTCAAATCAATAACTAAACTTTTGTCTTAAGAAACTGGAAAGATAAGGCCAAATTAATCCCAAGTGAGCAAAAGGGGATAAATGTTAAAATCATGGAAATCAAGGAAATTGAAAATAGAAAAAATAAAGGAAAAAATCAATTTAATCAAATGATTTTTTGAGAAAATCTATAAATTGATTTAAAAATTTGCTTGACCAATGTAAAAAACTAAAAAATAGACAAAATTTCTGAAACCAGTAATGAAAGAGAGGACATCACTATCAACCTTAAAAAAATTGAGATATTTAAGGAAATATTATGGACAGCATTATGCCATCAAATTAGAAAACTTAGATGAAATAGAAAATTTCCTACAAAGACACAAAGTTCCAAAACTAACTCAAGAAGAAATAGAAAATCTTAAGAGATTTATGAGTAAAATATAGCATTGGTGATTGTAAAACTTGCTGGAAAGAAAAGCCGAGGCCATATGACATCATGGGTGAATTCTATCTAATATTTCAAGAATACGTAATACCAATCTTACAGAACTTTTTCAGAAAAATATAGGAAGAAGAGCACTTCTTAACTCATTCTATGAGACCAATATTACCATGTGATATAGACTGAATATTTGTGTTCCCCTAATATCTATATGATGAAATGTAATCCCCAATGTGATAGTATTTGGAGGTGGGACATTTGGAAGGTAATTAGATCATGAGAGTGAAGCCCTCATGAATGGAATTAGAACCCTAATAAAGGAGACCCCAGAGAACTTTTCTGCTCCTTCTGCCATGTGAGGGTACACTGAGAAGACAGCTGTCTATGAACCAGGAAGTGGGTCCTCACCAGATACCAAATATACTGGTACCTAGACCATGGGTCTTCCCAGCATCCAGAAATGTGAGAAATACATGTTTGTTGTTTATAAGCCACCTAGTTTATGGTATTATGTTACAGTAGTCCAAATATACTAAGACATGCTGTGTTGAGGGCAAGATTCTAAATATGGTCCTTCCCCCTAAATACTCTACTCTGGTTATTCAAATTATAACTCAGGTACTACTATGAAGTAATTGTGAAAATGTAATTTATGTCCCAAGTCAGTTGACCTTAAAATAGTCATAAAATCCATGTGGGGGGCTTCCCTGGTGGTGCAGTCATTGAGAGTCTGCCTGCCGATGCAGGGGACATGGGTTTGTGCCCTGGTCTGGGAAGATCCCACATGCCATGGAGCGGCTGGGCCTGTGAGTCATGGCCACTGAGCCTGCGTGTCTGGAGCCTGTGCTCCACAATGGGAGAGGCCACAACAGTGAGAGGCCCAGGTACAGCAAAAAAAAAAAAAAAAAAAAAAAAAAAAAAAAAATCCATGTGGGCAGGATCTATTCACATGAACTGTTTAAAAGCAGAGTTTTCTCCAACTGGTAGCAGAATTCAGAGAGAAGTCTCCTGTTGACCTTGAAGAAGAAATCAAACAGCTATGTTGTAAACTGCCGATGGAAAAGGGCAGCTCCCTACATGTTGAGATTGACCATCAGTTAACAGCCAACAAGGAAATAGGGAGCTCAGTACTACAACAGCAAGGAAGTGAATTCTGCCAAAAATCTTAGAGCTTGCAAAGGACCCAAGACTTGGATGGAACCTTAGTACCAACAAACACCTTGATTTCAGCTTGTGAGATCTGAATAAAGGATTTAGCTATTTGACCTCCTAACACATGAAAATCAGATAGTAAATGTGTATTTCATTAAGCCACTAAATTTGCAGTAATTTGTTATGGTAGCAATAAAAAAACAAAACACTCTGACAGCAAAGCCAAAGATATCACTAAAAAAGAAATCTACAAACAAATATCCCTCATGAACATAGATCCTTAATAAAATATTACTAAATTAAATACAATATCATCTAGAAAGGATTATACACCATCACTAAGTAAGATTTATTCTTGAAATACAAAGTTCGTATGGTATTATATATCTCCTGCAGACCCCTGATATTTTGGAGCCAACCAAGATGAGAGAGAGAAAGATCCTGAGCTCCCCCCTCCCATGGATTCTCCAAATATATAGCTACACATGGAGGAATTTCCTCTGAAAGATAGAAAGAGAGAGAGAGAGAAACTACCTTAATGATTCCTAAACGTCAGAGGAATGAGAAAAATACCCACATTGAAACATGTAGGAAAGACTGAAACATACTCTCACCATAAACTCCAATCCCCACATAGTACTGTTCAATCAGGAGAAAACCCCCAATCCAGCTTATCCTTGAAGAGCAGAGGGACTGGACCTCAGTTCCAGCACCCCAGCTTTTAAGACCCCCCCAGATGGACAGTCTCCCCAAACACCTAGCTCTGAAAGCCAACAATGCTTGTGCTCACAATGTCCACAATATTATAACAAACAGGAGTGGCATCACCAACATGGTGACATAGATTGTTCCTGACTTCACTCCCGATCAAAAGAAAAAAACAAAACAAAACAAACTAACAAAACTTTAAGAGCAAGACATCACTGAGAGAATCCTTGAACCTAAGAGTGAAACTGAAGGACTCCCTGGGCAGAGAGACCAAGACAGACTTATTAGAAGGGTAAGAGAATCAGCTTAATATTGACAATATTGCCCTTCCCCAGGTCAGTGTGGAACCACATGGAATGATCTCCCTGAGCCTCCAGTTCCTCCAGTAGGAAAAGAGAGCCCAGGGGATACAGGCATCCCCCATCCCTTCATTGTGGTTACTTTGCAGGAGTCCGTACTCTGATCTTATACCACAAACATTGCAGGAGAATCCGCAGGGCTTAACCACTGGGAATCTGACTGTGATGAAGATGCTCAGAGGGTCTTGCAACAACCACCACATGGACTATGGCAGACAAAGCTCAGACCTGCAGTGCCCAAATAGGATGCCATGCCAGAAGCATTGCTCATCTGCAGAACCAAGCTGGGGGCACTATCTGATCAAGGAACTCAGCAAGGTGCACATCAGCCTGATTCAGATCCTCAAACAAGGAGTTGTACTCACCCTAGAGCCTGGTTTGCCCACTCCCAGTCAAGGAGTTGAATTACTGCCCCAACCCCTGTGGAGAGATTTCTGGCACCATCTGACAAGGAGGACTGGCAACAATTCCTGGAAGCAATGTGACCCAATGACACACAAGCCAAGAGGCAGGCAGTCAAAGGCAATAGTTTGCAGAATAAAGTCAATGGCCAAGTTCAGTCAGGAAATTTTGGGGGTAAGTCAGCTTGAGTTAAGACAACAAAGAACTTTACTAGATTTAGACCTTCACTGTTGTGCCCAGACAGGGAATCTAATTCACAGTCCTGTTCATCACTGAATACAACCTTCAGCTTGTCCAACCAGGGAACATAACCAGAGAACATAGAAAGCTGCATAACCCACTCAACAGCATTATGTGTAGTGGCACTAGAACAGAGAGCATATCATATGGCTTTCCCAAAGGCAGAGCAAAAACAGTGGCTTCACCCAATCAGGGAACTCAGTGTACACTCTGGCCTGATTCAGGTTCCCAAAAAATGCACAGTTGTACAAGCCCTGGGCCCTATTTGGCTGTCCTGCTAGAGTAGGGAAGCTAATTCATAGCCCATCTACTACTGAATACAGTAACCATTCCCAACCATCCAGTAAGCTTGACCAGAGATTCCAGGCAACCATGAAATCCTTTCTACAGACTCTCTTGGGTTGAGAATCAAGACAGAAGTCCTATCCAACTGTTCTCAGTCAGGGGCACACCCCCATCCCCCATCCTCAGAGTTTGAACAGTTGTCTCCCCTCAAAACAGACCATAATAGCAAGCATTAACTGCCCAACGACATTACCAGTAAAACACCCAGTAACCCAAAACAGAGTTGATTGGTGAAGAACTGTCTCTGAAAGGCAAACCTCTAATCTTTGGAAGAGGATCTTGATTACTCACATGCACGAATAGCAAAATAAGGAATCAAGGACTATAAAATATGACACAACCAAAGAAAACTACTACAGCTTCAATAACTGACTCTAGGGAAATGGAGATTTATGGAGTGTCAAAGAATTAAGAATATTCCACTTAAGGAGGTTTAGTGAACTAAGGGGGCACAAAAGACACACAGACAATTAAATGAAATTAAGAAAACAATACATGAGCAAACTAAGAAGTCCATCGTGGAAATAGCAACCACTAAAAAGAAAAAAAAAAAAAAAAACAGAAACCTTGAGTTGAAAAATACAAGAACTGAGCTGAAGTATTCAATACAGAGTTTCAAAAGTAGACTCAATCATGCAAAATAAAGAAGTAGAGACCTGAAGGAAAAGACAATGGAAATTACCCAGTCAGAGGAATAAAGAAAAAAAACAATGAAAATGAGGGAAGAAAGTCCACAGGAATTATGAGACACAATGTAAAGGAACAAATTCTCATTATGGGAATTTCAGAAGGAGACGAGAGATAGAAAGGGAAAGAAAGAATATTTAAAGCAACAATGGCTGAAAACTTCCTGAATCTGTGTAGAAAAAATGGACATCCAGGCCCAGAAGATGTAAAGGACTCCAAATAGACTGGACCTGAATAGAGCTGAATCAAGACACTATAATTAAATTGTGAAAAGTCAAAGACAAAGAAAGATTTTTAAGAGCAGCAAGAGAAAAGAGAGGAGTTACGTATAAGGGAATCTTCATAAGATTTTTGACAGATTTCTCAACAGAAACTTTTCAGGCCAGGAGAGAATGGGATGACATACTCAAAATACTGAGGAAAGAAAAATATCAACCAAGAATTCTATACCTGGCAAAGCTGTGCTTTAGAAATGCAAGAGGAATAAAGACTTTTTCAGACAAATGAAAGCAGAGGGAGTTCATTACCATCAGACACACCTTACACGAATGCTAAAGGGAGTTCTTTGAGAGGAAGTAAAAGAACAGTAATTAATGTCACAAAAACATAAAAAAGTAGTGTAAATCTCACTAGCAGTGGTAAATACATAGTCATAGTTAGATTCTGAAATATGGTGATAGTGGTGCATAATTCACTTTACATCTCTATTTGAAAGTTTTTTTCTTTTTTTAAACTAACTTAATAAACATAACTACAACAAACTGTTTTTAATAACACAATATTAAAAACATGTAAACTATAACAGCAATAATCTAAATTTTGAGGGGGAGGACAAATAAAGTGTAATATTTACAAATTTCTATTAAATTTAAGTTGCTATCAGTTTAAAATAAGGTATTATAGGTTTAAGATATTTATGTAAGACTCATGGTAACCACAAGGGAAAATTATGTAGTAATTATACAAAAGAACATGATAAAGAAATCAAAGCATACTGATACCCAGTTACATCAGAACAACAAAAAAAGCAGGATAAGAAACGTGGAACAATGGATCTACAAAACAACCATAAAACAACGAACAAAATGGGAATAGAAAGTTTTTACTTAATACTTACTTTAAATGTAAATAATTTAAATTCTCCAATTAAAAGACATAGAATGGCTGAATGGATTAAAAAAATCCAATCATATCTGTCTCTAAGATACTCTCTTTAGGCATAAATACACATACAGACTGAGAATGAGGGGATGGAAAAAGACATATCAAGTAAATTGTAATAAAAAAAGCTTGGGTAGATATATACTACACTATAGACAAGAGTTTTAAACTAAAAGTAGCAAAAACAGAAAAGAAATTATTATATAATGATAAAGGGGTCAATACATGAAGAAGATAAAAAAATAAAACTATTGTAAATATTTCTTCACCCAATATTGTGGCATTTGAATATATAAAGCAAAACTAACAGAGTTTAAAGGAGAGATAAACCAGAATACAATAATACTTGGGGACTTTAATATCCCATTCTCAAAGATGGATATATCACACATATATTTAATGGAATTGAAAGAAAAAATTGTATGATCATCTCAATAGACATAGAAAAACATTTGATAAAATTCAGCATCCATTCATGATAAAAATTCTTAAAAATTAGTCATATATATCTGATAAGGGGTTAATATAAAAATATATTAAAAAATTCATACAACTCAATGACAACAAACCAAATAACCCAATTAAAAATGGGGAAGTTACCAGAATAAACATTACCCCAAAGAAATATGAGAGAGGAGACCTTCAAGATGGTGGGAGAGTAAGACGTGGAGATCACCTTCCTCCCCACAGATACACCAGAAATACATCTACATATGGAACAGCTCCTACAGAATACCTACTGAACACTGGCAGAAGACCTCAGACTTCCCAAAGACAAGAAACTCCCTATGTACCCGAGTAGGGCAAAAAAAAAAAAAAAAGAAAAAGAAAAACAACAGAGACAAATGGATAAGGATGGGACCTGCACCACTGGGAGGGAGCTGTGAAGGAGGAAAAGTTTCCACAAACTAGGAAGGGCCTTAACTGGTGGATATGGGGTGGAGGGAATGTTGGGGGGGAAGCTTCGGAGCCACAGAGGAGAGCACAGTAACAGGGGTGCAGAGGGCAAAGCAGAGAGATTCCGGCAGAGAGGATTAGTGTCAAACAGCACTCACCAGCCTGAGAGGCTTGTCTGCTCACCCGCTGGGGCAGGTGGGAGCTGGGAGCTGAGGCTCGGGCTTCGGAGGTCGGATCCCAGGTAGAGGACTGGGGTTGGCTGTGTTCACACAGCCTGAAGGGAGCTAGTGCACCACAGCTAGCCAGGAGGGAATCCGGGAAAAGTCTGGAGCTGCCTATGAGGCAAGAGTCATTGTTTTGGGTTGCATGAAGAGAGGGGATTCAGAGCACCACCTAAATGAGCTCCAGAGATGGGCACGAGCTGTGGCTATCAGCGCGGGCACCAGAGACGGGCATGAGACACTAAGGCTGCTGCTGCAGCCACCAAGAAGCCTGTGTGCAAGCACAGGTCACTATCCACACCTCCTCTCCTGGGAGCCTGTGCAGCCCACCACAGCCAGGATCCCATGATCCAGGGACAACTTCCTGAGGAAAACACACAGTGCACCTTAGGTTATTGCAACATCATTCTAGCCTCTGCCACCGCAGGCTCACCCTGCATCCATAACCCTCCCTCTCCCTGGCCTGAGTGAGCCAGGGGACCCTAATCAGCTGCGACTTTAACCTCGTCCTGTCTGAGTGAAGAACAGATGCCCTCAGGCGACCTACAGGCAGAGGCAAGGCCAAATCCAAAGCTGAACCCCAGGAGCTGTGAGAACAGAGAAGAAAAAGGGAAATTTCTCCCAGCAGCCTCAGGAGCAGCATATTAATCCCCACAATCAACTTGACGTACCCAGCATCTCTGGAGTACCTGAATAGACAGCAAATCATCCCAAAATTGAGGCAGTGGACTTTGGGAGCAATGTTATATATATATATATATTTTTTTTTTTCCTTTTTCTCTTTTTGTGAGTGTGTATGTGTATACTTCTTTGTGTGATTTTGTCTGTATAGCTTTCCTTGTAACGTTTGTTCTACGAACCTGCAGACTGTGAAAAGGAGACCACAAACACAGTAAGATAAGAAAAATGAGAAGACAGAAAAACACACAGCATATGAAGGAGCAAAGTAAAAACCCACCAGACCAAACAAATGAAGAAGAAATAGACAGTCTATCTGGAAAAGAATTCAGAATAGTGATAGTAAAGATTATTCAAAATCTTGGAAATAGAATGGAGAAAATACAAGAAACGTTTAACAAGGACCTAGAAGAGCTAAAGAGCAAACAAACAATGATGAATAACACAATAAATGAAATTAAAAATTCTCTACAAGGAATCAAGAGCAGAATAACCTAGGCAGAAGGACGGATAAGTGACCTGGAAGATAAAATAGTGGAAATAACTATCACAAAGCAGAATAAAGAAAAAAGAATGAAAAGAATTGAGGACAGTCTCAGGGAACTCTGGGACATTAAACACACCAACAGTAGAATTATTGGGGTCTCAGAAGAAGAAGAGAAAAAGAAAGAGACTGAGAAAATATTTAAAGAGATTATTGTTGAAAACTTCCTTAATATGGGAAAGAAAAGAGTTAGTCAATTCCAGGAAGCACAGAGAGTCCCATACAGTATAAATCCAAGAAGAAGCATGCCAAGACACATATTAATAAAACTGTCAAAAATTAAATACAAAGAAAAATATTAAAAGCAGCAAGGGAAAAACAACAAAGAACATATAAGGGAATCCCTATAAGGTTAACAGCTGAACTTTCAGCAGAAACTCTGAAAGACAGAGGGAGTGGCAGGACATATTTAAAGTGATGAAAGGGAAAAATCTACAACCAAGATTACTCTACACAGCAAGGATCTCATTCAGATTCAACGAAGTAATTAAAACCTTTACAGACAAGCAAAAGCTAAGAGAATTCAGGACCACCAAGCCAGCTTTACAACAAATGCTAAAGGAACTTCTCCAGGCAGGAAAGACAGAGGAGGAAAAGACCTACAATAACAAACCCAAAACAGTTAAGAAATTGGTAATAGGACCATACATATCGATAATTACCTTAAATGTAAATGGATTAAATGCTCCAACCAAAAGACACAGACTGGCTGAATGGATACAGAAATAAGACCCATATATGTGCTGTCTACAAGAGACCCCATTCAGACCTAGGGACACATACAAACTGATAAAGAGGGAATGGAAAAACATATTCCATGCAAATGGAAGTCAAAAGAAAGCTGAAGTAGCAATTCTCATATATAATAAAATAGACTTTAAAATAAAGACTATTACAACAGACAAAGAAGGACACTACATAATGATCAAGGGATCAATCCAAGAAGAAGATATAACAATTGTAAATATTTATGCACCCAACAAAGGAGCAGCTCAATACATAAGGCAAATGCTAACAGCCATAAAAGGGGAAATCGACAGTAACACACTCGTAGTAGGGGACTTTAACACCATACTTTCACCAATGAACAGATCATCCAAAATGAAAATAAATAAGGAAACACAAGCTTTACATGATACATTAAACAAGATGGACTTAATTGATATTTATAGGACATTCCATCCAAAAACAACAGAATACACTTTCCTCTCAAGTGCTCATGAAACATTTTCCAGGATAGATTATATCTCGGGTCACAAATCAAGCCTTGGTAAGTTTAAGAAAATTGAAATCATATCAAATATCTTTTCTGACCACACTGCTATGAGACTAAATATCAATTATAGGAAAAATAACTGTAAAAAATACAAACACATGGAGGCTAAACAATACGCTACTTAATAACCAAGAGATCACTGAAGAAATCAAAGAGGAAATAAAAAAATACCTAGAACCAAAGACAATGAAAACACAATGCCCCAAAACTGTTTCCACTAAGATCAGGAAAAAGACAAGGTTGCCCACTCTCACCACTATTATTCAACATACTTTTGGAAGTTGTAGCCACAACAATCAGAGAAGAAAAAGAAATTAAAGGAATCCAAACTGGAAAAGAAGTAAAGTTGTCACTGTTTTCAGATGACATGATACCATACATAGAGGATCGTAAAGACTCTACAAAAAAACTACAAGAGCTAATCAATGAATTTGGTAAAGTAGCAGGATACAAAATTAATGCACAGAAGTATCTTGCATTCCTATACACTAATGATGAAAAATCTGAAAGAGAAATTAAGGAAACACTCCCAGTTATGATTGAAACAAAAAGAATTAAAATATCTAGGAATAAATCTATCTAAGGATACAAAAGACCCATATGCAGAATACTATAAGGCATTGATGAAAGAAATTAAATATGATACAGACAGTTGGAGAGATATACCATGTTCTTGGATTGGAAGAATCAACATTTTGAAAATGACTACATTACCCAAAGCAATCTACAGATTCAATGTAATCCCTATCAAACTACCAATTGCATTTTTCACAGAACTAGGACAAAAAATTCACAATTTGTATGGAAACACAAAAGACCCCGAATAACCAAAACAACCATGAGAAAAAAAAATGGAGCTGGAAGAAAGACTCTTCCTGACTTCAGACTATATTACAAAGCTACAGTATTCAAGACAGTATGGTACTATCACAAAAACAGAAATATAGATCAATGAAATAGGATAGAAAGCCCAGAGATAAACCCACGCACGTATGATCACCTTATTTTTGATAAAGGAGACAAGAATATACAATGGGGAAAAACAGCTTCTTCAATACATGGTGCTGGTAAAACTTGAGAGCTACATGGAAAAGAATAAATTTAGAACACTCCCTAACACCATACACAAAAATAAACTCAAAATGGATTAAAGACCTAAATGTAAGGCCAGACACTATAAAACTCTTAGAGGAAAACCTAGGCAGAACACTCTATGACATAAATCACAGCAAGATCCTTTTTGACCCACCTCCTAGAGAAATGTAAATAAAAACAAAAATAAACAAATGGGACCTAATGAAACTTCAAATCTTTTGCACAACAAAGAAAACCAAAAACAAGGTGAAAAGACAAACCTCAGAATGGGAGAAATATTTATTTGCAAATGAAGCAATTAACAAAAGATTAATCTCCAAAATTTACAAGCAGCTCATGAAGCTCAATATCAAAAAACAAACAAGCTAATAAAAAAATTGTCAAAAGACCTAAGTAGACATTTCTCCAAAGAAGACATACAGATTTCCAACAAACATATGACAGAATGCTCAACATCACTAATTATTAGAGAAATTCAAATCAAAACTACAATGAGGTATCACCTCACACCAGTCAGAATGGCCATCATCAAAAACTCTACAAACAGTAAATGATGGAGACGGTGTGGAGAAAAGGGAAACCTCTTGCACTGTTGGTGGGAATGTAAATTGATACAGCCACTATGGAGAACAGTATGGATCTTCCTCAAAAAACTAAAAAATAGAACTACCACATGACCCAGCAATCCCACTACTGGGCATATACCCTGAGAAAACCATAATTCAAAAAGAGTCATGTACCACAAAGTTCATTGCTGCTCTATTTACAATACCCAGAACATGGAAGCAACCTTAGTATCCATCAACAGTTGAATGGATAAAGAATATGTGGCACATATATACAATGGAATATTACTCAGCCATAAAAGGAAACAATATTGAGTTATTTGTAATGAGGTGGATGGACCTAGAGTCTGTCATACAGAGTGAAATAAGTCAGAAAGAGAAAAACAAATACCGTATGTTAACACATATATATGGAATCTAAATAAATAAATAAATGGTTCTGAAGAACCTAGGGGCAGGACAGGAATAAAGACACAGACGTAGAGAATGGACTTGTGGACATGGGGTGGGGGAAGAGTAAGCTGCGATGATGTGGGAGATTGACATGGACTTATATATACTACCAAATGTAAAATAGATAGCTAGTGGGAAGCAGCCACATAGCACAGGGAAATCACTTGGTGTTTTGTGACCACCTAGAGGAGTGGGATAAGGAGGGTGGAGGGGAGACACAAGAGGGATGGGATATGGAGATATATGTATACATATAGTTGATTCACTTTGTTATACAGCAGAAATTAGCACACCATTGTAAAAGAATTATACTCCAATAAAGATGTTAAAAAAAAAGAACAAATATGAGAGGCCAACAAGAACATGATAAAATGCTCTACATCATTCACTTGTCATTAGAGAAATGCAAATTAAAACCACAATGAGATATTACCTCACACCTGTTAGAATGGCCATCATGAAAAAGACAAGAGATAACAAATGCTATGGAGCATATAGAGAAAAGGTGGGATTTGTGAACTTTTGGTGGGATTGTAAATTTGTACAGCTTCTATGGAAAACAGAATGCAGCATCCTCAAAAAAATTAAAAATTGAGCTACCATATGACTCAATAATTATACTTATGGGAATATATTTCAAAGGAAATGAAAACATTAACCTGAAAAGGTACCCACACTTCCATGTTCACAGCAGCATTATTTACAATAGCCAAGACATGGAAACGGTCTAAGTGTCTGCTGTTGAATGAATGAATAAAGAAGTTGTGGCATGTAAATACAATGCAATTTCATTCAGTCATGAAACATGAGGAAATTCTGCATTTGTGAAAACATGGATGGACCTTGAAGGCATTACTCTAAGTGAAATATCAGACAGAGAAAGATAAATACTGTACACTCTCATTTATATGTGGAATCTAAAAAACAAACAAAAACAAAACAAAACCTCAAACGCATAGGATATGTTAATTAACTTGATGAGGAGAATCCTTGTAAAAGGTATGCAAGTATCAAATCTTCCCATTGTACACTTTATGTTACACTTTTATTTGTCAATTATACCTCAATAAACTTAAAAAAGTTTTAAAAACAGGTATAACAATCTGAAAATGAAATTTTAAAAAACAAGAAAAGACCTATACACTGAAGAATACAAAATATTATCAAGAGAAAATAGGGTATTTAAACAAATAGGGCAACATCCCATTCTCATCAGTGGGAAAATTTTATTGTTAAGATGGCAATACTTCTGACAATGAGGTATAGATTCAATATAATCCTCATCAAATAGGTCAAGCTTTATTCATAGAAATTGGTAAGTCATTTTTAAAATATATAGGATCTGGTTCCTGCTAATATACAGGCTTCGTCTGTGTCCTCGTTTACCCAGATTCTCTTATACTCTTATGATATTAGCCTTTTAAAGTCTTTTCTATGTTTCATCCTACTGCAAGTTTTTTGTATCTTCTGTTCCTTACTATGGAATGTTTACCCTCACCTTCTGCTAGTCATCCTTCAGGTTTCAGATGAAACGGCTTTTCGTTAGTGAACTTTTCCTAGGCCAATCCCCATCTCTGCTGTGTGCTCTTTTATTACCACTTATCTCTCCTCTGAAATGCTTATTGCAATTATAGTTAAATAATTAACAGAATAACTTGTTGTTTAATGTCAGTTTCTCCTACTAAAGTGTGAGCTTCAAAAATCCTTAAAAATAACTTCCAAGTTTCCATTCCCACATTCCCATATTCCCAGTAGGAATATCCATTGGTGCTGTTGGCTGTGATGAGAAGTTGATAAGGGATTTCATTAGAGTTGGATGTCAGTTACAAGGGTTTTGCCCTCAATACCCTCAATTCAGTGATAACTTTCCCTATGTGTATGTCAGCTTAAGTCCAAGAGTTTACTACTTGGAGAGTACACATACATTTCTTATGTGTTTGGTTAGAAAAAGTACATAATCTGAAAATTATCTCCATTTATAGTTGACTACTTAATACCCAGGATGATTTTCACTGATACAAAATTAAAAACAACAGAGAATATGATTGTATTACTTTTAGGATAATAAATGCAATAGACACCAACAGTTTTATTAGATCAGGAATTTCAAGACATCCTCTACCTATTATAACTAAATATGATTAGTTTCTCATAGTGAAAAAAGTATGAATTTGGAAGTAAGAAACGTGGCACCTATGTACTGTATCCCATCTGTAAAATATGACATATGTTAAAAGTTCTTCCTCACAGGTTTATAGTGAGGATTAAGTTTGAATTTTCTTTATAAATTCTAAAGCGCCATACAGTCATTAGTCATTAGTCATTGTTTGTGTGTCCATTATAGAGAGAGGAAATGAAATAATTCTATTTTATGTCCCCAATGGACGTAGTCTTGAAACACATTTATGAGACTGTCAATACCTTCCATGGGAGTTCTGCAAGCATAAGGGCTATTATAGAAATGCATTATTAGACCCAGAGGAAATATTTCATTCTTAAAGATCATGTGCATGTAGCAAGTGCAAGCGAGCTTAACTTTCCCATGTAGAAGGTGTGAATGTACACACCCACAATGTCACAAATTCAATTACTTAAATTACGAAGTGCTAATGAAACCTTTATACGACACACTGAAATTTCATATACAACCACCCCTGCACACACACACATTCTCTTTAACTAAATCAAATCAAGACATTTTTTTCCCTTTTCAAGCCAGAGAAAGGGTGGTGATTGGCCCACCTATAAATTTCAACTTTCAGTTGCCCTGTGGAATATTTAAACTGCCTGGTTAATGAGGGAGGAATGCCTATTGGTGAAGAACCTAATGTTTCTAACTATTAATGCTGACTGCTGCATCAGATTAGAGCGGATAGAAACAGATAGGTTAATCACCTATACCCTGTCCTTTGAGAACGAGGAAAATGTGTTCTCCAGTCTACCCCAGAAGTGTATTCCAGTAATATGAAGAGAGACATACATTTAGATGTATTACGACCTCCTTCTCATAAAATGCCTGAGCTACTTCATTTTTATCTGAGCAATGATGCAAGACCAAGGCAGTGACCAGACCCACGGCATATAGAAGCACGGCAGGAGAAATCTTCATTTCACATATCTGTGCCCTGCCTCTGATTCTTTATTTAAGAGGCATCCAGCCATTTTGTGTAAATGCTGATGATAACCTAAGCTTCGGCAGTTATTTTGGGGAAAGAAGATGAAGGTTTGGAATAGCCCAGATGAATTTAATGAATATCTAACTTGCAAGCAGGAATATCAAAACTGACAGCAGCAAAATTACAGAATCAGAGAAGCCAGAAACATTAAAGCATGACTGGGTGACATCCTTAGGACCACGATTTTCAAAGGTGGCATGGAATCTTCTGCATATGAAATTAGTCATTAGGTCAAATTGCAAGTGAATTCACCTTCTATGTAAAACTTTGGAATTCCCACAGAGAGGACTTGGAAGGCAAACATATCCCTAGGTGAGCAGTCAGAGCACCTGATTCCTGTATAATTACATGGAATGAGAATTGGATACATGACAGTAATTACCTAGCTGAAGGTGCAATTAGCCATTTGTGACCTCATTCTGAGTGGCAACTAATTAACCCTTCATGTCAAAAATGTCAACCTTCATCAAGACACCAAAGAGAAGTACTACATGATCAGCTAACACTTGTTCCAACCTATTAATGTTTGAATCTGTCATCAGAAATGTGAATACATCATTTTTACATCAGCATTTGTGTTCAGATGTAGAATATGCTTCATTTCTTTTCTTTTGTGGCTGCATTTTCCTTGCCTATCCTAGTATGGGTAAAAATCCTTTCCTAAAATAAGAATAAACTTTCATATGCATATAAAACAATCATCTCTCAGTGAGATAAAACACAGTCAGGAGGTACATAGAGAACTATAACTTGTCAGTTGCATGTGGTTTCTCATGGTTATAAAACTGGCACAGAAACTGAAAAGATTTGAAAGTGCTATCATTATCAACACCTCTCCAATATTGGCCTCTTTGGAAATTGACTCTGGTACCTTGTCCTTGTTGTACAAGCTGAAGCCAAAAGAAACTTCTTCTAGGATGATATGAGGAAGGCTAAAACCATCATCCTTTTTAAACCACCAAATTCAGACCACAATTTCAGAATTGTTAGTAGTCTATTCTTTCTCCCTGTTACTTACTATATAAAAACATAACATCTGAAAATCTACACAATGTATATGCGTTTGCTTCAAATAAAATGCTGTACATTTTCTTCACAGTTCTAGGGTTTGTAAGAGTGACCTCAAAGACAATTGTTCAAATAATTAGCATGTACCTATAGCCACTTTTTCAGAAATAAATACAATTATTAAATAAGAGCAGTGTGGCAAATATTTGTATTACAGATTGAAAACAAAATCTAGCATTGATATTTCATTGTTTTGGATCCATCACTGGAAAAGCATAATATGTGCTGCTGAAATCTTGTAGGTTATTTGATTCTTCTCTTTCTTCAACGTTGTTTCAAGGGTCTAAACTTAATCTAAGTAATTTCATTTTTTTTAACAGGGAACAAAACCGTTCTCTCAAGCACCTTACAAACTCATGTTTCTGGCGCAGCAGGTGGAAGTCAAAGAAAAAGTGCACCCATCTAGCATCATATTCTTTAACTTTTATGTGCAGCAAAGTGTTCTGATGGCTTTACCTAGAGGTTGAAGAAAGGTAACCAATTACAACTGGCTCAAAATAATATTGACATTTTTTTATTATTCATAATAACTCTTAAGACTTATCTTAGACTTACAAACAAACATAAAAGCAAAGACGTATCACTTCAATTCCCTTTAATAAATTGTAAAATAAAGTATTCCTTTGTATTTACTTCATTTAGAAAGGTATTTCATAGCTATTTTCCTGAAGCTGCCTGGGACAACTATGCACAGGTGGATGGTGCTATGTTTTATTCAAGACAAGAAACACCTCTGTGGAGTCAAAAATCTTTCAAACCAGAAAGAATGTAAAGCTTCTTGCAGAGAGAGTGAAACAAGGAGTAAAAATGAAGAACAAAAGTCTACTACTACTTATTGACTAAATGCAAAACAAAAGTCTTGCTTGAATATGAAATTCAAAGTCATGTGATTACAGAAGACACTCAGCTTCCAAGAGGAATTTGCATTTGTTCTAGTTTTCCATTTGTTCGGGTTAGAAATTAAAACCACATATAACAGAGATGGTCAGCTTAGCAACCAGAGTATCTCACTGAACCAGCCATTTCCACTGCTCATTGCAAGTTTCATGTCTGTGCTTCCAAGGCCCGCTGCCTGACCACTCACCCTTTCTCTTTCTTTTCAGTGGCAGAGGGTTGTTCTGGGCTCTCTGAATGAGGACTAAACTCTGCCACTTTACAGGCATGGCTGCCTACGTCTTCTAAATTACAATTGTTTGCTTAAAACCATATATTTCCTTGTAACAGTGCGTTGGTCAAGGGAGAAATTTACCTGCCAAACATGCTCCCAATCAGCTGATTTTGGCTTTCCTGATTGAATCACACATAATAAAATCTGTGAAGCTTGTCCATAGTCATACATTTTATATGTGTGAATATATGTCATTTTTTCATGAACAAGGTTTTCTGTATTTGTTCATTCTATCTGGATGCTTTTTATAATTGGGTAAATATTCTAAGAATAAAATATTTTCAAACATATGGCTCAATATTTCAAAACACTAGATGTGAATTTTTTTATAGCTGAAAATGCTTTAATTGGAAAAGATAAAATTTTGTCACTAGTAAGAAATTATAAATTATTTTTAAGGTAACCAATAATTAAAGAGCTTATGAGATATAAGAGTTTATGAGATATAAGAGCTTACAAGTGGGAATTTCTGCATTAGTCCAGTTTTCAAAATATATAGCAACATTTTTAAGTTGTTAATATAGCTATCTCTACTCTTTCTTTTTAAAAACTAATACTCTTATTCATGGAATTAAACTTTCAAATTTTGGAAATATAATTTACATTATTTTAGCACATATTTTAGTAAGATAACTGGATTTCAAATGTAAGTGGCTGCAACTATCTCATTTGCAAATAATAATAGCTACATTTTAAAAGGATCCAAAAATTTACGAATGGGGAAAAAAAGTCACTCCTATAATTGAAATGCAGAATTTGTTATATTGTTTTCCTTTTGTGAATATCCCACACCAATCTACATTTTTTTTTTTTTTTTTTGCGGTACGTGGGCCTCTCACTGTTGTGCCCTCTCCCGTTTCGGAGCACAGGCTCCGGACGCGCAGGCTCAACGGCCATGGCCCACGGGCTCAGCCGCTCTGCAGCACGTGGGATCCTCCCAGACCGGGGCAGGAACCCACGTCCCCTACATCGGCAGGCGGACCCTCAACCACTGTGCCACCAGGGAAGCCCCAATCTATTTTTTATATTACCTATCCGACAAATCAAAGCACCATGGAGACAATTTTATGTAAGAACCATATAGAGATGTAAATAGATACAGATATACCTTATTGCTATCAAAGACCTTCTCATCCATTACCATATACTTGCTGATATTCATAAGGTAAAAATATTTACTATTGGAAACTACAACCATTTTCCAGATGGTCAGAGAAAAAGCTTCAAGGAGAAAGATGGTTTTAAGAAAAAATTTTTTTGAAGATCATCCAGATGGGAACAATATAATTAGCAGAAAAGGAATGGAAAAAATATTTCTAAAGAAAAACGGTGTGTATGTATATTTGCACACTTGTGTGTGTGTTGGCATAGAGAGAGTTGGAGTACAGTGATGAAGTTTAAAATAAGTAAATCCATAGAGACAGAAAATAAATGGTTTCCAGGAGCATGAGGTAGGAGAGAATAGGAAATTTTTGCTAATAGACAGGGAGCTTCTTTTTGACGTGATCACATTTTAAGGAATTAGATAGCAGTGATTGATGACCTCCTGAATATACTAAAGACCACTGAATCGTACATTTTGAAAGTATAAATTTATGGTATGTGAATTGTATTTCAGAAAAACTAAATATTTATGATATGAATACATAACTTAGTTAATGGAGAAGAGAAAGCTCTTCCAACAGTGAAATTCTAATTAATAAAATTACATGAAATGATGGAAATTGAAAATCAACGTTTACCAAAGACCACAGTAATAAAAGATTCAGGAATGTCATCAAAATATACTAAAATTAATGAGCAAATCTATGATTAGAAACAATATTTACACTGTTGAAAGTGCCTACCAAACACATCTAAAACCAAAATGAAACATTTTTTAAGTGTGTATAATAACAGTCCATCTTCTCTCATCTGTGTGTAAAAGGATCCTTTTAACAGAGTATTTAGAACAAGTTAACATTAAAGCTAGATCCATCATGTCATAGCTAAAGAGGTCATCGAATTTAAAAGTTATCACATTCCATCAGTTATAAAAATGCTCTTACTCACACTTTAATTATTCTCATCTTACTCTGAAGGTGATAGTGCATATTTCCTGGTGGAAATATGTTTTGAGTGCACAGGGATCCTCCTGTGCAGGATCTAAGGGTTGAGGTGCCTGACATGGAGTTAAATTCATTCACTCTTTGGGGAAAATAATTTCACCTTTGGGATCCTTCCTGATTGTGGATTGCCACAGCTGGGGTGTTTTTGTTTTTGTTTTTTTCCCTTGGCATGACCATATCACTGTTTCTTCTATTTATCTTGATGCTGTCCTTTCACGCTTTGCTTTGGAGACTGTTCATCCGGTTTTCAGGTCCCTTTCAGAGGGAATTATTCCATATGTAGTTGTAGATTTGTTGTGTCCACGGGAGGAGATGAGTTTAAGAACTTCCTACACTGCCATCTTGATCCCTCCAAGTTTTTTTTTTTTCTGATTTTCCATTTGCAGAATGAGAATATTTACTACTCTTACCTTATCCTTGTTTCATCGTCTGTAATATGGATTTTAGATTCAGGGGAAAGCAAAGAACATGTATTTTGTTTTACAAATTCTTGAGACATAAGGAATCACAGCCAGACCTGATGGAAAAGATTGTGAATCACCCAGAGACTCTAGAATTTCATATGAATGTAGCTACTGGAAGGGACTTTGACTTGTCTTCTTTGGGAAGGGATTAGATGTGTTCTTTATAGAAGGAAGGGTACCTATAGATATTTAGTGACATTAGGGACTGGCTGAAGTAAAGACCACTAGCTATCCAACAACATAATGTCCCTTGTTTCTTTGGGCACACTGTTACTCTCCCAGGTCCCTTGCAAGTAAAGGTGGAAGGTATTTCAGTTTACAATGGAATGAGAGAAGCCTAACCCACAAAATATCCTTCCAAGGAAGGAGCTCCTTCATACTTTTTTTGTTGTGGATAACTGAATTTCCTTATAAACCAAGGGTTGAACACAGGAAAGCTGCTGTGAGCATGGATCCTGGACACCCACCCTAGACATTATATGATTAAGAGATAAACTGCTGTGTTGAACTATTGCTTTGTTTAGATTGTTCATTGCTGGAGCCAGCCCTTTTCTAGTCAACATAACTATAATAACTTTTCTTTTTCAATGAATGAAGATTTTATACAGACACTAAGCGACTTTTTATTTTCAAACCATTTCACTTACATTTTCTTGCTTAAACAGCCAGCCTAAAAGATAGATCTCTATTGTACCTTGAATACACTAAACTAGGAGAGGTTTTATCACAGAAGCAGAAAGTGACAGATTTAGAAGTGATTTTGGAACTGTCTGAACCCACAACCCATGATATTTTTAGTATTATTCTGAACAACAACAAAAATAAAATAAAATTGAAATTGAAAGAAATTCCACTTTTTCCCATTTATTTCAAGAAGTTTCTTATACCATTTTTACCAACTGTAATATCATTCATTCGTACTAACTCTACTTTTTATGATTGAATCGAACTGTATTTATTTAGATTATTGATGTTTCAACTTAATATGCAAAGTAATATTTCTATTTCCATGTATTTTGCTTGGTTTCCTCTACCTGAAATGTTCCTAATAGTGTGATTTATTATCTCTAAGCAATGCTATCTTTATATAGTAGCCTGGGGTGGTCAACAGTCTTAGGTCAATTCATCAAAGATGAAAAGGTAACAAAAGCACAGCCAATAGAGTATATGTATTTTTCTACTGTGGATATTTAAGTGATGCCAGGGAAACAATATGTGTGATACATATATACTTTGTGTGTGATAGGTATCTGTGAGCCACAAGGCCATGTCCACTTAAGCGTTCTCCTCATGTGTAGTTCAGCAAAGGTTGTAATTATACCTTATGAAATTTCACCCTCTGGATTTATCTTTTTAGAAATCCCTATATTTTAACTTCCAAGTCTCCATTTCATTAAAGACAAGTTTTTGTTTTCCCACCATACCTCTGCTCTTCATCTTGTATTTCACCATTATATGGAATGCATTTAATTTCATTCTATGCTTTGCTTACCCAATTTGTGTTGTTTTGGAGTGATTTCAGAAGTAAGTTCATAACTGGCTATTTTCAAGCTTTCCATGTTTAGCCAGGAGGTTTCCTGAGATATGCATAACTGCCAAAAGTAGATGAACTAAAATTAGATTTAGTTTGATTTATGATTCAATGGTGTTTGATGTGTAAATTAGAAAAATACTATTCAGGTGAGCTGTTAAATAAGAAATTATTTCTTATTTAGAGATGGTGACATTCTTGGAAAATACATCGACTAAACTAAGTCACTATTGAAATGGCATCATGTGAAGCTGCCCGTTCCCCCAATAGCATCACGTGAAGCTGCCACTGAAGTTCTGAAATCTTTCATCATGTAACTAATTTCCGTGTTTCTTTAATAATAAAGTAATGATATCCAAACTAAAAAAAAAAAAAAAATTGAGGCACATTAAAATTCAATATACACTTCAAAGCCACTGTTTGCCTCTCTTGAATACTGGCTGCTGAGGCTGCCGCCATGAGACAGAAAAGTTCAGAGGTTGATTGGTCAATAAGAACTCTGGCCTTGTTTTTATAAGGTTCTCTAGACTCTGCTTTTGTGTGGATTTAAACTTTGCACTAACTTTGGAAGATGGCTTCAAGCAGATGTTAGAGTGCAAACCTCCTTGGCCACAGGGGAAAAGAGGCAATGGTTCTCTGCACACCATTGTACAATACTAGGTTTCATACTGTTTTTACCTTCCCAAAATACACACACACACACACACACACACACACACACACACAACTGTGGCCAAGAGATGCCATATTCTTATTGGCTTAGATTGCATGAAACAGTCACCATGGCAAGGGAGTAGTGGTAACTTACATAGTCTTAGATCAATCAGTCCCACCCTTAGGACCAGGAAAGGGTCAATCCAGTCCACACTGTATAACTAGTACACATGAGAAAGGAACTTAAATGATGTAAGGAAACAATAAAATACAAGCTATGTAAGGTACCATTATTATTACCATTTTGTTGGTGAGGATGTAAAGGTTTGCAAATTCAAATGACTTGCCCAAGCAGTAAAATTTCAGAGTGGGGACATAAAACTAACTACTAAACAACTAACTCTAAAGACTACATTATTAATCAAGTCACTCTTTATTTTTATTTTCTCTTATTTTATGCATTAAATGCATTCATTAGAAAAAATAAATAAATACAATACTGTTTTTCTAAGTATCATTCTTTATATCCCCTGTCTTCTGTGTCATGGTGAGATATCAAATGAATCTGTCGATGTTATATGAGTTAAGGGTTAGTAACCTTTGGATTCTATTTAATTTTATAAATCTTTATGAGTTCCTAGTACACTGATATTTTCTGGTTTCTTAGTAATTTAAAAACTTGATACCAATAATTAAAATAATTGAATAATGTTCTAAGAGTTTTAGGAAACTGTTAGTACTTTTTTATACCTTTGAAAGTCATATGTGTGTGTGTGTGTGTGTGTATGCTTACATTTTCTTATTCTGTTAAGTTAGTCTATAGTAAAGAAAAGAAAAATCTTGAGTAAATTCCTTTAGCTTTCCAATCCCTTTCATTTATTTTAAAAACTGCATTGTTGCAAGTTGAAGTTTACTAAATGCATAATAGACACAAGAGAATTAGTAGGTTAGAGTTCTTCCTTTTAATGTGTTTGTTTATTTTTGAACATTTATATTTTCTTATAGACTGCTGAGTCTACAATCAGTAAAATCATCTGAAATAGTTCTAATTTTCCAGAGAGAAAGGACCAGAAAAGTTATTTGAGGAAACAGTGGCTTAAAATTCCCCTAATCTGGTGAAGGAAACAGACATCCAGGTCCAGAAAGACCAGAGAGTTTCAAATAAGATAATCCCAAAGAGACACATTCCAAAATACAGTATAATTAAAATGGTAAAAGACAAGAAAGAATCCTAAAAGCAGCAAGAAAAAAACAACTTGTTATGTACAGGGGAAACCCAATCAACCTATCAGCAGATTATTCAGCAGAAACTTTACAGGCAAACAGAGAGTTGCATGACATATTCAAAGAGCTGAAAGGAAAACTTTCAACCAAGAATACTATACCCAGCTAGGTTATCATTCACAACTGAGGGAGAGATGAAGAGTTCCTCAGACCTGCAAATCTAAGAAAGTTCACTTCCACAAAACCCACCCTATGAAAAATGTTAAAGGGATTTCTTCAGAAAACAAATGTCACTAATTAATAAAAATAATATTTACAAAAGGATAAACCTCACTGGAAAAAATATATATATATTAAAGGTAAGGTATCAATCAATTTTATAACAAGTATGAAGGTTAAAGACAAAAGTAGTAAAATTAAAATGATGATAATTAGCTAAGGCATACATAAAATAATGTAAAATGTGTTATCAAATGTATAAAACATGGGAGAAGGAGTAAAAAGGAAAAGCTTTGAAATGTGTTCAAATTTAAGTTGCTACCAACTTAAAACAGACTACGAGGTACACAGGATGTATACATCCCTGGCAACCACAAGGGGAAAACTTAGAGTAAATATATAAAAGAAAATGAGAAAGGAATCTAAACATAACACTAGATAAAACCACTAAAGTTCAAGGAAAGAGAAAGAGAAGATGAAAGGAAAAGAGAGACACCCAAAACAGCCAAAAAACAATAAACAAAATGGCAGTAAGTACATACTTATTAATAATTACTTTAGATGTAAATTAACTAAGTTCTCCAAACAAAAGACATAGGGTGGGGGACCCCGGAGGAAGATGGCGGAAGAGTAAGACACGGAGATCACCTTCCTCCCCACAGATACATCAGAAATTCATCTACACGTGGAACAACTCCTACAGAACACCTACTGAACGCTGACAGAAGACCTCAGACCCCCCAAAAGGCAAGAAACTCCCCACATACCTGGGTAGGGCAAAAGAAAAAAAGAATAAACAGAGACAATAGGATAGGGACGGGACCTGCACCAGTGGGAGGGAGCCGTGAAGGAGGAAAGGTTTCTACACACTACAAGCCCCTTCGCGGGCGGAGACTGCAGGTGGCGGAGGGGGAAAGCTTCGGAGTAGCGGAGGAGAGCACAGCAACAGGGGTGCGGAGGGCAAAGCGGAGAGATTCCGGCACAGAGGATCGGTGCCCTCAGGCACACACCAGCCCGAGAGGCTTGTCTGCTTGGCCGCCGTGGCGGGCGGGGCTGGGAGCTGAGGCTCGGGTATCGGCTTTCAGTCGGAGCGCAGGGAGAGGACTGGGGCTGGCGGCAGGAAGAGAGCCTGAAGGGGTTAGTGCACCACGGCTAGCCCGGAGGGAGTCCGGGGAAAGGGTCTGGAGCTGCCGAAGAGGCAAGAGACATTTTTCCCTTAAAGTTTCCTGCTGCGCAAGGAGAGGGCATTAAGAGGGCTGCTTGGGGAAGGGCCGGAGACAGGCGCAAGCCATGGTTAAAGGCGTGGACCTCGGAGACGGGCGTGGGACGCTGGGGCTGCTGCTGCCTCCGCCGCCGCCGCCCTGGGGCCTGTGTGCGAGCGCGGGTCACTGTCCGCCCCGCCTTCCAGGGGGCCTGTGCACCCCGCCACTGCCGGGGTCCCGGGACCCGGGGACGGCTTTCCCGGGAAAGCGCACGGAGCGCCTCGGGCTGCTGTAACGTCACAGCGGCCTCTGCCGCCGCAGGCCCGCCCCAAACTACGCGCCCCTCCCTCCCCTCTGCCTGAGTGAGCCAGAGCCCCCGCATCAGCGGCTCCTTTAAACCCATCCTGTCTGAGCGAAGAACGGACGCCCTCCGGCGACCTACATGCAGAGACGGGGCCAGGTCCAAGGCTGAGACCCGGGAGCTGTGAGATCAGAGACAGGGAAATCTCTCTGTGCAGCCTCGGAGGCAGCGGATTAAAGCTCCACGGTCCACTTGATGTGCCCTGCGTCTGTGGAGTGCATGAATGGACAGCGAATCATCCCAAATGGAGGAAGTGGACTTTGAGGACAAGATTTAAGACTTTCCCCCCTTTTCCTCTTTTTACAACGAATTATCCCAAATTAAGGAGGTGGACTTAGAGAGCAAGATTTCAGACTTCTCGCCCTTTTACTCTTTTTACAACGAATTATCCCAAATTGAGGAGGTGGACTTGGAGAGCAAGATTTTTGATTTTTCCCCCTGCTCTCTTTTTGTGAATGTGTATGTGTAATCTTCTGTGTAAGATTCTCTCTGTATAGCTTTGCTTCCACCATATGTTCCAGGGTCCTATCGGTCCATTTTTTTTTCAATAAATACTTTTTAATTTTAATAATGCTACTATATTTCACACTTTATTCTATTTTACTTTACCTGCTCTTTCTTTTTTTCCTACCTTCCCTTCCTCCCTCCCTCCCTCCGCTCCTCCTTTCCTTCTTTCTTTTTCTTTCCTCCCTCCCTCCCTCCCACCCTTCTTCTTTCCACTTTCTTTTTCTTACCTTCCTCCCTCCCTCCCTCCAACCCTTCTTCTTTCCACTTTCTTTTTCTTTCCTTCCTCCCTCCCTCCTGTCTTTCTTTCTTTCTTTCCTTCCTCCCTCCCTCCCTCCCTTCTTCCATTCGCTCTTCCTGTTGCTTTCATTCCTCCCTCCCTCCCTCCTTTCTTTCTTTCTTTCTTTCCATCCTCCCTACATCCCTCCCTCATTTCTTTCTTTCTTCCTTCATGCCTGCTTTTCTTCCCTTCTTCCTTTCTTTCCCTCTCTCTTTGTTTCTTCTACTAATTCTTTCTTTCTACTTTTTCTCCCTGTTATTCTGAGCCGGGTGGATGAAAGGCTCTTGGTGCTGCAGCCAGGAGTCAGTGCTGTGCCTCTGAAGTGGGAGAGCTAACTTCAGGACACGGGTCCACATGAGACCTCCCAGCTCCACATAATATCAAGTAGCGAAAATCTCCCAGAGATCTCCATCTCAACACCAGCACCCAGCTTGAGTCAACGACCAACAAGCTACAGTGCTGGTCACCCTATGCCAAGCAACTAGCAAGGCAGGAACACAACCCCAGCCATTAGCAGAGAGGCTACATAAAAACATAATAAGGCCACAGGCACCCCAAAACACACCACCAGACTTGGACCTGTCCACCAGAAAGACAAGATCGAGACTCAACCACCAGAACACAGGCATTAGCGCCCCCCACCAGGAAGCCTACACAACCTACTGAAACAACCTTAGCCACTGGGGACAGACACCAAAAACAACGGGAACTACAAATCTGCAGCCTGCAAAAAGGAGACCCCAAACACAGTAACATAAGCAAAATGAGAAGACAGAAAAACACACAGCAGGTGAAGGAGCAAGATAAAAACCTACCAGACCTAACAAATGAAAAGGTAATAGGCAGTCTACCTGAAAAAGAATTCAGAATAATGATAGTAAAGCTGATCCAAGATTCTATTTCCAAGATCCATAATCTTGGAAATAGAATAGACAAAATGCAAGAAACAGTTAACAAGGACCTAGAATAACTAAAGATGAATCAAGCATTGATTAAAAACACAATAAATGAAATGAAAAATACTCTAGATGGGATCAATAGCAGAATAACTGAGGCAGAAGAACGGATAAGTGAGGTGGAAGAGAAAAGAGTGGAAATAACTGATGCAGAGCAAAATAAAGAATAAAGAATGAAAAGAACAGAGGACAGTCTCAGAGACTTCTGGGACAACATTAAATGCACCAACATTCGAATTATAGGGGTTCCAGAAGAAGAAGAGAAAAAGAAAGGGACTGAGAAAATATTTGAAGAGATTATAGATGAAAACTTCCCTAATATGGGAAAGGAAAGAGTTAATCCAGTCCAGGAGACACAGAGAGTCCCATTCAGAATAAATCCAAGGAGAAATACACCAAGACACATATTAATCAAACTGTCAAAAATTAAACACAAAGAAATCATATTAAAAACAGCAAGGGAAAAACAACAAATAGCACACAAGGGAATCCCCAACAGGTTAACAGCTGATCTCTCAGCAGAAACTCTACAAGCCAGAAGGGAGTGGCAGGACATAATTAAAGTGATGAAGGAGAGAAACCTGCAACCAAGATTACTCTACCCAGCAAGGATCTCATTCAGATTTGATGGAGAAATTCAAACCTTTAAAGACAAGCAAAAGCTGAGAGAGTTCAGCACCACCAAACCAGCTTTACAACAAATGCTAAAGGAACTTCTCTGGGCAAGAAACACAACAGAAGGAATATACCTACAATAACGAACCCAAAGCAATTAAGGAAATGGGAATAGGAACATACATATCAATAATTACCTTAAATGTAAATGGACTAAATGCTCCCACCAAAAGACACAGAGTGGCTGAATGGATACAAAAACAAGACCCATATATATGCTGTTGACAAGAGACCCACTTCAGACCTAGAGACACATACAGATTGAAAGTAAGGGGATGGAAAAAGATATTCCATGCAAATGGAAATCAAAAGAAAGCTGCAGTAGCAATTCTTATATCAGACAAAATAGACTTTAAAATAAAGACTATTAGAAGAGACAAAGAAGGACACTACATAATGATGAAGGGATCGATCCAAAAAGAAGATATAACAATTGTAAATATTTATGCACCCAACACAGGAGCACCTCAATACATAAAGCAAATACTAACAGCCATAAAAGGGGAAATCGACAGTAACACAATCATAGTAGGGGACTTTAACACCCCACTTTCACCAATGGACAGATCATCCAAAATGAAAATAAATAAGGAAACACAAGCTTTAAATGATACATTAAACAAGATGGACTTAATTGATATTTATAGGACATTCCATCCAAAAACAACAGAATACACATTTTTCTCAAGTGCTCATGGAACATTCTCCAGGATAGATCATATCTTGGGTCACAAATCAAGCCTTGGTAAATTTAAGAAAATTGAAATTGTATCAAGTATCTTTTCCGACCAAAACGCTATGAGACTAGACATCAATTACAGGAAAAGATCTGTAAAAAATACAAACACATGGAGGCTAAACAATACACTACTCAATAACGAAGTGATCACTGAAGAAATCAAAGAGGAAATTAAAAAATACCTAGAAACAAATGACAATGGAGACACGACGACCCAAAACCTGTGGGACGCAGCAAAAGCAGTTCTAAGGGGGAAGTTTATACCAATACAATCCCACCTTAAGAAACAGGAAACATCTCGAGCAAACAACCTGACCCTGCACCTAAAGCAATTAGAGAAAGAAGAACAAAAAACCCCCAAAGTTTGCAGAAGGAAAGAAATCATAAAGATCAGATCAGAAATAAATGAAAAAGAAATGAAGGAAACGATAGCAAAGATCAACCAAACTAAAAGCTGGTTCTTTGAGAAGATAAAAAAAAATTGACAAATCATTAGTCAGACTCATCAAAAAAAGAAGGGAGAAGACTCAAATCAATAGAATTAGAAATGAAAAAGGAGAAGTAACAACTGACACTGCAGAAATACAAAAGATCATGAGAGATTACTACAAGCAACTCTATGCCAATAAATTGAACAACCTGGAAGAAATGGACAAATTCTTAGAAATGCACAACCTGCCAAGACTGAATCAGGAAAAAATAGGAAATATGAATAGACCAATCACAAACATTGAAATTGAAACTGTGATTAAAAATCTTCAAAAACAAACAAAAGCCCAGGACCAGATGGCTTCACAGGCGAATTCTATCAAACATTTAGAGAAGAGCTAACACCCATCCTTCTCAAACTCTTCCAAACAATATCAGAGGAAGGAACACTCCCAAACTCATTCTACGAGGCCACCATCACCTTGATACCAAAACCAGGCAAGGATGTCACAAAGAAAGAAAACTACAGGCCAATATCACTGATGAACATTGATGCAAAAATACTCAACAAAATACTAGCAAACAGAATCCAACAATACATTAAAAGGATCATACACTGTGATCAAGTGGGGTTTATTCCAGGAATGCAAGGATTCTTCAATATACACAAATCAATCAATGTGATACACCATATTAACAAGTTGAAGGAGAAAAACCATATGATCATCTCAATAGATGCAGAGAAAGCTTTCAAAAAAATTCAACACCCATTTATGATAAAAACCCTGCAGAAAGTAGGCATAGAGGGAACTTTCCTCAACATAATAAAGGCCATATATGACAAACCCACAGCCAACATTGTCCTCAGTGGTGAAAAACTGAAACCATTTCCACTAAGATCAGGAACAAGACAAGGCTGCCCACTCTCACCACTCTTATTCAACTTAGATTTGGAAGTTTTAGCCACAGCAATCAGAGAAGAAAAGGAAATAAAAGGAATCCAAATCTGAAAAGAAGAAGTAAAGCTGTCACTGTTTGCAGATGACATGATACTATACATAGAGAATCCTAAAGATGCTACCAGAAAACTACTAGAGCTAATCAATGAATTTGGTAAAGTAGCAGGATACAAAATTAATGCACAGAAATCTCTGGCATTCCTGTACACTAATGATGAACAATCTGAAAATGAAATCAAGAAAACACTCCCATTTACCATTGCAACAAAAAGAATAAAATATCTAGGAATAAACCTACTTAAGGAGACAAAAGACCTGTATGCAGAAAATTATAAGACACTGATGAAAGAAATTAAAGATGATACAAATAGCTGGAGAGGTATACCATGCTTCTGGATTGGAAGAATTAATATTGTGAAAATGACTCTACTACCCAAAGCAATCTACAGATTCAATGCAATCCCTATCAAACTACCACTGGCATTTTTCACAGAACTAGAACAAAAAATTTCAAAATTTGTTTGGAAAAACAAAAGACCCCGAATAGCCAAAGCAATCTTGAGAACGAAAAACGGAGCTGGAGGAATCAGGCTCCCTGACTTCAGACTATACTACAAAGCTACAGTAATCAAGACAGTGTGGTACTGGCATAAAAACAGAAAGATAGATCACTGGAACAGGATAGAAAGCCCAGAGATAAACCCACGCACATATGGTCAACTTATCTTTGATAAAGGAGGCAGGAATGTACAGTGGAGAAAGGACAGCCTCTTCAATAAGTGGTGCTGGGAAAACTGGACAGGGACATGGAAAAGTATGAGATTAGGTCAGTCCCTAACACCATACAGAGAAATAAGTTCAAAATAGATTTAAGACCTAAATATAAGGGCAGACACTATCAGACTCTTAGAGGAAAACATAGGTAGAACACTCTATGACATAAATCACAGCAAGATCCTTTTGAACCCACCTCCTAGAGAAATGGAAATAAAAACAAAGATAAACAAATGGGACCTAATGAAACTTCAAAGCTTTTGCACAGCAAAGGAAATCATAAACAAGACCAAAAGAGAACCCTCAGAATGGGAGAAAATATTTGCAAATGAAGCAACTGACAAAGGATTAATCTCCAAAATTTATAAACAGCTCATGCAGCTCAATAACAAAAAAACAAACAACCCAATCCAAAAATGGGCAGAAGTCTTAAATAGGCATTTCTCCAAAGAAGATATACAGATTGCCAACAAACACATGAACGAATGCTCAACATCATTAATCATTAGAGAAATGCAAATCAAAACTACAATGAGATATCATCTCACACCAGTCAGGATGGCCATCATCAAGAAATCTAGAAACAATAAATGCTGGAGAGGGTGTGGAGAAAAGGGAACACTCTTGCACTGCTGGTGGGAATGTGAATTGGTACAGCCACTATGGAGAACAGTATGGAGGTTCCTTAAAAAACTACAAATAGAACTACCATATGACCCAGCAATCCCACTACTAGGCATATACCCTGAGAAAACCATAATTCAAAAAGAGTCATGTACCAAAATGTTCATTGCAGCTCTATTCACAATAGCCTGGAGCTGGAAATAACCTAAGTGTCCATCATCGGAATTATGGATAAAGAAGATGTGGCACATATATACAATGGAATATTACTCAGCCATAAAAAGAAACGAAACTGAGCTATTTGTAATGAGGTGGATAGACCTAGGGTCTGTCATACAGAGTGAAGTAAGTCAGAAAGAGAAAGACAAATACCGTATACTAACACATATATATGGAATTAAAAAAAAAATGTCATGAAGAACCTAGGGGTAAAACGGGAATAAAGACACAGACCTACTTGAGAATGGACTTGAGGATATGGGGAGGGGGAAGGGTAAGCTGTGACAAAGCAAAAGAGAGGCATGGACATATATACACTACCAGGCGTAGGGTAGATAGATAGTGGGAGGCAGCCGCAGAGCACAGGGAGATCAGCTCGGTGCTTTGTGACTGCCTGGAGGGGTGGGATGGGGAGGGTTGGAGGGAGAGAAATGCATGAGGGAAGGGATGTGGGAACAGATGTATTTGTATGACTGATTCACTTTGTTATAAAGCAGAAACTAATAATAATAAAAAAAGACATAATGTGGCTGAATGAATTAAAAACAATAAAAATCCAGCTATCCTTCTAAATGCTGCCTACTTTAGGCTAACTTCAGAAGTATGGAAGAACACACACAGACTGAAGGTAACAGGATGGAAAAAGATATTCTACGTAAATGGAAACAGAAATAATACTGAAGTAGTTATACTTGTATCAGACAAAATAGACTTAAAAAAAAGACTATAATAAAAGATAAGAAAGGGCATCACCTAATGATAAAGGGATCAATCCAGGAAAAAGATATACAATTTATAAATATATATGCACCCACATAGTGACACCAAGATGTTTAAACTAAATATTAATAAACTTAAAGGAAGAAATTGAAAGCAATACAGTAATATAGGGAACTTTAACTCCACAGTGACATCAATGGATAGATCATCCAAACAGAAAATCAATAAGAAAACAGTGCATTTAAATGACTCATTAGATCAGATAGACTTAATAGATATATTATATTCTAGAACATTCTACCCCAAAGCAGTAGAACACAAATTCTCCTCAAGTGCACATGGAACATTCTCCAGGATACACTGCATGTTAGGTCACAAAACAGTCTCAAATTCTAGAAGATTGAAATCATATCAAGCATCTTCTCCAACTACAATGGTATGAAACAAGAAATCAATCACAAGAAAAAATGTGAAGAAACATAAAAACATGGAGATTTAAAAATATGCTACTGAGTAAAAAATGGGTCATCAAATAAATCAAAAGAGAAATAAAAATAAATAAATAAATAAATAAATAAATAAATAAATAAATATGAGAAAGGAAATACAACATACCAAGATCTATGGGGTGCAGCAAAAGTAGTTCTGAGAGAAATGTTCATAAGAATAAAGGCCTACCTCAAGGCACAAGAAAAATACCAAACGAACAACCTAATTTTACACCTATAGAAACTAGAAAAAAATGAGTAAACAATGCCCAAAATTAGTAGAAGGAAAGAACTAAAATCAGATCAGAAATAAAGAATTTTAAACAATAGAAAAGACCAATGAAACTATGAGCTTTTTTTCCAAAAAAAATAAAATCAACAAGCAATTAGTTAAGCTAAACAAGAAAAAAAGAGAAAGGGCTCAAATAAGTAAATTAAAAAAGGAAGAAGAGAAGTTACAACTGTTACCACAGAAATACAAAAGTTCATAAGAGACTACTGCAAACAATCATTTGCCAACAAAATGTACAGACTAGAATAAATAGGTAAATTCCTAGAAACACACTCTTTCAAGACTGAATCATGAAGAAACAGAAAATCTGAATGGAGACATTATTAATAAGAAGATTGAAACAGTAATCAAAAAGCTCCCAATACCAACAACAAAAAGCTCAGGGCCAGATAGCTTTACTTGCCAATTCTACAAAACATTCAAAGAATATTTAATACATATTATTCTCAACTCTTCCAAACAACTGAAGAGGAGGGAAGTATTCCAATTACATTTGATAGCCAGCATTACCCTGATACAAAACCAAATAAGGATAACACAATAAAAAAGATAATTACAGGTCAATATCCTTGATGAACATAGATGTAAAATTTCTCAACAAAATATGAGCAAACTGAATGCAATAATACATTAAGAGGGTCATACACCGCCACCAAGTGAGATTTACTCCAGGGATGCAAGGATGGTTCAACATTTGGAAATCAATCACCATGATACATCATATTAACAAAATGAAGGATAAAGATCATATTGTTATCTTAACAGATGCAGAAAAATCACTCAACAAAAGTTAACATCCATTTATGATACAAATTCTCAAAAAACTGGGTATAGAGGAACTTCCCTCAATATAATAAAGGCCATATATGACAAACCCACAGGTAACATCATACTCAATGTTGAAAAACCGAAAACTTTTCCTCTATGATCAGGAACAAGACAGGGATGCCCATTCTCACCACTTTTATTCAACATTGTTTTGGAAATTTAACCACAGCTGTTAGGAAAGAAAAAGAAATAAAAGTCATCCAAGTTGGAAAGGAAGAAGTTAAACTGTCACTATTTGCAGATGATATGATACCATATAGAGAAAACTATAAAGACTCCACCAAAATACTCTTAGAATTAATAAATGAATTCAGTAAAGTTACAAGTCACAAAATCAATATACAGAAATCTGTGACATTTCTATGCACTAATAACAAAGTATCAGAAAGAGAAATTAAGAAAACAATCCGACTTACAATTGCATAAAAAGTGTGAAATACCTAGAAATATATTTAACCAAAGAGATGAAAAACATGTACACAGAAAACCATAAGATGTTGATGAAAGAAATTGGAGAAGATACCCCAAAATGCTTATGGATTGGAAGAATTAAAATGCCCATACTACCCAAAGTAATCTACACATTCAATGAAATACTTATCAAAATGTCAATGGCATATTTCACAGAACTAGGACAAATATTGCTAAAATTTGTGTGGAGCCACAAATGACCCTGAATAGCCAAAACAATCTTGAGAAAAAAGAACAAAGCTGAAGGCATTTCAGTCTCTGATTTCAAATATACTACAAAGTTATAGTGGTCAAAAGAGTTTGGTATTAGCACAAAAAATCAGACACACAGATCAATGGAAAGGAATTGAGAGTCCACAAATAAACGCACAGATATATGGACAATTAATCTGTGACAAAGGAGCAAAGAGCATACAATGGAGAAAGGACAATCTCTTCAAAAAAAAATGGTCTTTGGAAAACTGGACAGCCACATGTAAAGGAATGAGACTTGACCACTATCTAACATGATACATAAAAATTAACTCAAAATGGATTAAATACTTGAATGTAAGATGTGAACCCATAAAATTCCTAGAAGAAAACATCTGTGGTGACCTCATTGATACTGATAGGTTTTAGCAATGCTTTTGCAGATCTGACTCCGAAGACAAGGATACAAGAGCAAAAGTAAACACATGTAACTACATCAAACTGAAAAGTTTCTGTACAGTGAAGAAAACAATCATCAAAACGGAAAGGTAGCATACTAAATGAGAGAAAATATTTGCAAACAACATATACAACAAGGGATTTGTATCTAAAATATACAAAAAAAACCAAAAACAGAAACAAAACACAGATATAACTCAATGACAAAAAGCCAAAACAACCTTATTAAAAAGTGGACAGAAGATCTGAACATTTTTCCAAAAAAGACATACAGATGGCCAACAGGCACATGAAAAGATATTCAATGTTACTAATTATCAAAGAAATACAAATCAAAATCTCTGTGAGATATCACCACACATCTGTTAGAATGGATATTATCAAAAGACAAGGAATAACAAATGTTGGAGAGGATGTGGAAGAAAGGTAATTCATGTACAATGTTGGTGGAACCAAAAATTTGTTGCAGTCATTATGGAAAACAGTATAGAGATTCCTTGAAAAGTTAAGAAGAGAACTCCCATATGAGTCAGCTATTCCACTTCTGGATATCTATGAAGAACTCAAAAACACTAATTAGAAAAAAATATACACACCTCTATGTTCATTTCAGCATTACTTACAATATGGAAACAACTTAAATGTCTAACAGTAAATGAATAGTTAAAGAAGTGTTACATATTTCCAACAGAATACTCCTCAGCCATAAAAGTTAATGAAATTTTTCCATTTGCTACAACACTGATGAAACTTGGGGGTATTATTCTAAGTGAAATAAGTCAGTTAGAGAAAGATAAATACCATATGATTTCACACATACGTGGATGTGAGATCTAAAAAAACAACAACAAACAAAATAAAACAAAAACAAACTTGTATATACAGAGACCAGATTAGTGGTTTCCAGAGGGCTAGAGGGTTGGGGGGGGACATGGATGAAATGGTGGAAGGCAGCCAAATGTATGGTGATTGATGGTAACTAGTCTTGTGATGGTAATCACTCTGTAGTGCATATAGAAGTTGAATTATAATGCTGTAAACCTGAAACAACTTATAAATTAATTAATTAATTAATTGAAATTTAAAAAAGGAAATAAAAAGACAATCAGCAAAAACTTAGCAATTGCTACTGTGTAGGTTCTGTGATGAACTCCTTTCCTGGAAATGGGAAAGATTCCTTGATTAAATTCAGATTGATTCTACTCCATGGTCCTTGTTTTTTCTCTCTCATTCTTTCTGTTCATTCAATCAGGGCTACCTTGAAGTTGTCTGTGTGGGTATGAAAGGAATTCTCTTATTACCTATTCTTATGCTTGTTACAGGGCTGGGTCTCTCTTTTTATAATGTGAGAGTTCTTCAGAGGCCTTTGTCTAGCATTTTTTCACTTTTATTTCTTGACATTTGAGGTCTATTAGTGAATGGCTTTTCCAATGATTTGAGGCTCTTAGTCTCAAGAATTTCACTTTCTCTTGAATATACGTGTGACAATCAACTCATGATTGCAATACCCTGCCAGAAGTTAAGCTGTCAATGAACAACAATCTCCTGGGGATTTTTCCAACCTCCTTTCATAGAGCTACAGTCTTGAAGAATATTGACCATCTTCCAAATTGTCACAGGATAATTTTAGCAAATATTTTGCCACAGCATAATATGGGTCACCAGATTTCCACCCTGCTATATATGTTTTTTTACTACTCACTGCATAAAATTGACCACTAAGCTAATGCAATGCATGCTAATATTTTTACATTTTTTATTACAACTTTATCTTATTTCAAGTTATTAATATCATTACATAGTTAGGTTTTGTTAGCTTCTAACTGTCAGTAGACTCCAAAATTTCAGTGTCTTAATGTATCAGAAGTTTATTTCCTTCTCACTTAGTTGGTGTTGATTGAGGGCAATCAGACATCTTTCTTGCAGTAGGGGAAAGAGACCAGAATGCATTCTGAACTCAACTCAGTTGAAACAAAACATGCTTTAGGAATTGGGTGAAGGAGAGATCACAGGCCATCTGCGTTTGCTAGTTGTCATTACCCAAAGGAAAAGTAAACTTTTTCTTATGTCCATCACAGGAGCTAGTTTTACAACTTAGCGGAAGGTATCTTGTCAAGTTAGCCACCCATCCTCCCACAGAAACTGGAAGATAGTAGCTTTATCTTCCTCTATGACTGAAGTTCAGAAAGATGGCCCCTAGGTCCTTGAGAAAGACATTCCTGGGCTGTGAAACTGACAAGAAGTTTTTAAAGAGACTTACGCATCAAAGGAACAGAGAAATAATTTACAATTATAAGTTCTCTAAAGCAATTGCTCTAAGAAAAGGGAGCCTAGAATCTGGAAGAAACCTATCTAAAGTTTAGCCAAGTTGAAGAGAACTTTTGAGCCCTTCTTGGTCAGTGGTTACTTAGGTCGCTAAGCTGATGGCCATTCTACCACCTTTAATACAAGGCTTCCAAGGTCACCTTGGAAGGTCAACAGAAAAGACAAACAGGGAGTCCACTTGAGAGTTTTTCAGCATTTCCATTCACATATCTTTGAATACTTACATATATTTAATTAGGTAGAATTTAGTAAATTCTTACACATAACTGCAAAGAAGTCTCAGAAATGTAGCTGTGTGCACAAAAGCTATAAATGGGATTTTGATAGCTCACATGTTCTACCACCATAAAGAAAAGAACAGTTAAAATATAGAAATATTTACAAATATTTCCTCCCTCAAATGAAGTAGCAGCCAAGCTGAGGGTGGTAATGAGACCTTAAGGTAGTAAGGACAATTGAGAAAGATTTTAACCAAAATCAATAAGACATATGAAAACCTTTAGAGACAGTAGATTTTAGGAGCACATTGTAAGAAATCATACATCTTTAAGGTTGAAAAAATTTTCAAGGAAAAATTCAAGTTTAGGTAATTTAAAACTATTCTTTTTTTAGCGCTGTGTAGTTTATTCAAGCTATAAAAAGTCTTGGCAAATACTCAATTAAGAACAGTTCACTAACTCCAAACAAAAGTGGTCCTAGAAAGAAAACTCTACCAGAGCCAGTGGGCAGAGGCCATGGTTTTTCCTGCCAATTCTGTCAGCACTAGTCACAGGAGCTACCACTAGGATTAGTGTTGCTACTGACTGGATATTACATATCGTTGTTGGCACCTCACTCAATTCTTCATTGCTTGCTTCTTTGTGGCACAGGTGACCCATTCAAAATCTGGAGTGGAAGCATCTAATGGATGGAGAGCACATCACCGTTTCCTATTTTAGTTGCAAGGGACCCTGGGAAAGTGAGTATCTGACATTTTTGAATTTCATAAAAGAAGATGGATTCTGCCTCCTGATAGTATAAATATAGTATAAGGGATTTCACAAATATGACAAATGTGCTAAGATGCTGAGTGATCAATAATTAATTAATTAATTAGAGAATGGTGGTATCAGGACAAGCCCATTATCCTGGTTGTATTATCAGTTTAACATGGAAAGACAACCTGTGTTTACAGGAAATAATTTGTGTTTGGCAAAATTTTCAAGGAGACAGATAGAATTTACTTTTTATGCAAAAATAAAATTATTGAAAAAGTTAATTTTAGTTAATTTAAAAAATATATAAATAAAGGGCTTCTTTTAGTGGGATCTATAGTCTACAAAAGTCCCAATCTTTCTTCCAGGTGAGTTAGTTGTACATTGCAAGGGGCCCTGAATAAAAATTCAGAAGAAAAGTATAATGTATTTTCATTCAAAATAAAAATATTTGTATCTTAGTGTTTAGTTCATTGTTTTAACGGAATAAAATCTCAACCATCAAATTGACAAATGACAGTATTAGCCTCGAATTGTTGAAAAAACCTGACACAGACACCATTTGGGCAAATTCAACAAGACTTGGTTATCTGTTCAGTGCAGAAGAAAGATTGTGATCAGATCAGTAACCTTATGTGAGGCAGGGGAAGGGATGGGCTGCAGGATCCTAGGAGCCACAGCAGAGGGTACACAGGTGCAGGTGATGACATGATGACATCTGAGTCCATGAGAATCACCTTAGACTTTCCAGCAGCTCAAATGTTACTCTTCAGGCCTATAATCTCATCTATAAAGATGGGACAATCCTGGTCACAGTCTTTCCTGGATAACGGTGGAAGGTGTCAGTCCCCAGCCGGTGCACTCATCCGTCTCAGGGTTATGCAATGCTTGATATAATTACTAGGTACTGTACACAGAAAAACTAGGCCTGAACAAACTTCCCATCCTTTATTTCCAAGCTAACACAGATTGAAATAAGAACCTTCACAGATCCTCTGCATTAGGATCAGAATGAGGGTGAGTTACATAGGAGTCTCTGAGAATTATGTTAAGAGGCACTTCAACCAATGATTTTGGAGGTGGAGAGAGGGGAGAACAAGCTGGGGGGTAAAGGAGCAGTTTCAACAAACCAAGCTTTTTAAAAGTCTTTTTACTTTTATTTTTTTTCAATTTTTATTGAAATATAATTGATTTACAATGTTGTGTTAGTTTCAGGTGGTCAGCAAAGTGATTCAGTTTTATATATATATTCTTTTTTTACGTTCTCTGCCATTATAGGTTATTACAAGATATTGAGTATAGTTCCCTGTGCTAAATGGTAGGTCCTTGTTGGTTATCTATTTTATATATAATAGTGTGTATATTTTAACTCCAAACTCCTAATTTATTCCTCCTCCCCTTCCCCTTTGATAACCATAAGTTTGTTTTCTATGTCTGTGGGTCTGTTTCTGTTTTGTAAATAAGTTCATCTGTGTCACTTTTTTAAGATTCTATATATAAGCGATATCATATGATGTTTGTCTTTCTGTGTCTGGCTTACTTCACTTAGTATGATAATCTTCATGTCCATCCATGTTGCTAAACCAAGCATTTCAAATAGAAAGCTAACGCAAGATAAAACATTTACAAACTTATTATAAACATATAAACACTAATAAATGTAATAATATGTTTTGTGTAGTGATTTATGTCTTTTCAAAATATCTTTGCATAGCAACTTCTTGCAAAGTAATTTAGTTAAATTGTAGTGCAAACTGAGACTTAAGGAGATAAAATGATTGTGTAAGGGGAAAACAAAGGAAAGTGTTAGTACAAATATCAGAAATTGAGTCATATATTTCCTAAACTGGTGCACAATGCAATATAATACATGTCGCTTGACACAGATTCCAGGCTAACAATCCAAAAATTCTTAGGCAATTTTGAAAAACATTAGGATCACAAATCACAGAATAATCATTAAAGTTGCATTTAATTTATTTAATTAATCATATAACAAATAAAAAATCTCACAGCCTCCATCTAGGACCCATGCATTAGGACAGAGTTAGAGCTATATCATCCCCAGATAAACACATTTGTTATTAAGTGGATGGCACTTCTAGGTTCAACAAATATCATTCATCTAAATAGAGTGGGGTAGAAAAACGTACATTGGGCTGATTTTTTAAAACGTAAATTTGGATACATTTTAGCACAGATAGAAAATCCTGACTATAATTCTTTCCTGGCAAAACCACCATCTGGAAATTGATTAAAAAATAAATTTCCCCTAAAAAGCTACTAAATGATGACCAAGCAAGTTTTCAAGTGAAGACCCAATGAAAGGATACTCTAAGAAAATTATTTATTCTTCCATAGTTCAAGATAGTTAAGTTTATCCTTGGAGACCTCCCACTTGTCCAATAAGTGCCCTTTCCTTTGCCTCCTAAATAGTACCTAGATCAATATGCTCAAGTGACTCTAAACTAATACACTTTCAGGTATTCACCCATAAAACTCTAAACCATTACCACTCTAATATGATTTAGATCTTAATAATAATTGGAAGCTGTATAATAACTAAATAAAGAGTCCTTAAATTTGTTATTTGAGACCTGGGTAAATGTCATGGAAAATGTGTTTGCTTAAAAAGTCATATTTAGCATACTTCAAATGATGCAACCTAACAGCCTACTGCCTACTCATAAAACTGTTTCAAATTCGTAAAACAAAGAGAGAGTGTGAGCAAAGAAAAGAAATAGGAAAATAAGACTTTAAACAGTAAAATACATAAGCTACATCTTAACATGTTCCATTTAGATAGATTTTTATAACTTTATTAAATATTTTTACTATTTCATCTTCATATAAACTCTGTGATGGAAAAAGGAAAGAAAGAAAACAGACATGTGCTAAGCAGAGGCAGATGGCAGCTCCAGAGAGTAATTATTATCCCCATTTTATAGCTGATGAAACTGAGACTCAGGTACGTGTTCAACAAGCCTCTACTGGAATTTATTACTCTCTCATATTGAGTACTTTTACATATATTGTCAGTGTAAACCATCCCAAGAATCTTTAAATTAGACATTATTACCTCTATTTTATAGATGCAACAGTTGAGGCAGAGTTAAAGGACCCCTTTAAGAACATACCTGGAATATGACTGGCTCTTATTTCCATTAACCAAATCCACTTTCCATAATCCTCTGGCATCCTCCAGATGCCATTTCATGGACCTATAGTCATGCCGTTTGCAGTTTACAAATGAGGTAACAGAGGATTATTAAATCTCCTGACCTTACAAACAACGTTCTTTCTACTACACTTTGTCAAAACAATGACAAACACCGAAGTGAAAAAAGAGAAATTTAATCAGGCTGCTTGTTTGCAAGAGGCCAAACAGCTGGACAATTTAAACCAATTGGATGGCTGACTGAGTTTTTTATATTTCATCTAAATGTGAAAAGTGAGTTTATATCTCTTATATATAGAATTATAAAAACAGAGAAAAATATAACCAGAATAAATAACAAAGTCAAGGGCCATTTTTATGTTGTTGTAGCTGAAAGAGATGAAAAATATCATGTAGCTAAAATCTAATATATCTTACTTTTAGCCAACATGTTTAATATGTAAATAAACAAACTAAAGGTCACATAAACATCTATTACACAATATTAGAATTGGTAAACAATATTTAAATTCCAATTCCTACATCCTCTCTCCAGAATATAATTTCTACCAAAAACAAAAGAGGAGGCTCACTAAGGACTGAGCTGTAAGGTCAAAGATGAATAAACAAGGGACATAACCAGCCTTCAAAAGTTGATCCAGCTTAGTTCTCTCAAGGATTGTTTTCTCATTTTATTTTAATGACTACTTAATCAAAATGAATTAACTTATCCCTGAAATGGTCCAAAAAGTCAGGATTGAAAGTAAAGCAATTTGAGATCAACTGGAGACTATTTTAAGGGTAGGAAATCTCAATGAATATGATTGATAAAATGACAATTTCTGCAGCTGTTGAAGGAAAGCAGAATATGAGAACAATTTAAACAAAATATGAATTTAGGGCTTTCAAAGGACAAACCATCCACATGTACTAAACTGTGGTATGACCAACTCTTGCGTTTATGAAGCTTACTCACTTTGACTCCAGCAAGCTCCAAGTTTTCCCAAAGGATGCAATGAAACCCTCAAAAAGTTCTTGAGATGAAATTCATGTTAAGAGATGCAATATGTAGAAATAATATGAAATCACAAAACAAAACAAAGAAACCATGAGAGATAGAATACAAGTTCTATCACTTGGCACAGTACTGAATATATAGCTGTTGTCAATTTAAATAATTATTGATGAAGATATTAAAATTCCCAAAACTCTTGGGTACATCTAGGCAATATCAGGAATACTACATTTCATTTCATTTAGTATTTATAGGAAAGCTGTATTGACCATTTAAAAATATTTTTTACTACAATCCATTTGCAATATATTATAATGTCAAAGAAAGTCGGTCCATTTCAGGAAACACACTGAGAGCCAAGCTGCTGGGAAGTGAAAGCTCTATTGAACATCACAGTAGGCAGAGTAATCTGACAGGAACTATACCATAGAGGTCTTGGGTTCTGACACCAGATAGTCATGACTGCAAATTCTAGATATACCACAGATTCATGCTTTTTTAACTAAAATCTTCCCAAAAATCTGAAAAAGAAAAAAATCCTTTTTCCAAAATACATTTGGTGACAAAACCTAATCTAAATGGATACTTATAGCCTTTATGTATGCTATTCACTGTGACTATTCATCTATTAGTGTTTAACTACAATGTGTATCAAGATTATACTAAGGTGTCCCATAGTATAAAGCATATAGACTGTATAGGCTTTCTGAAAGCTGGACAATTTTGATTCCTAAACTTATTGATCCACAAAGGTTTGTCGTAAAAGGCAAGACTTTTCTCTGTGTACTAATGTTTATGAACACTCTGACCTTGGATAAGCAGCTCTACTTGCCTCTGGGATAATGATAGCTTTATAAGATGTAGGGATAATGAACAAGGTCATGTTGAAAAGTGGCTGGGACACATTGCGTATTCATTACATGGTAGCTAATATCAAATGAATGCTGGAAAGTGTGGAGGCCAATTTTACTACTTTCCTCCAAGGATGCAAATGCTCTCCTTTCTTCATACAAACTATATTTATTGAATTCCTGCATTAAATTTGGGGGATACAATATGGACCTCACTGTTGAGAAGTAGAAGGTAAATGTTTACAATTCATGCCTTGAGAGTACAAGGAAAGGACACTTTTACATCAAGTGATTGGGGAGCTCAGAACAAATACTGAAAGTTCTGCCTGAGCTGAGTTTTGAAAGAAGAGTGGGAAGGAAGGAGTAAGCTAGATGAGGAAAATCAACATCACTGTTCAAGCATTGACCAAGTATCAGCAATCTCACTGAGTGGGAAAGAAGGTTGGAAGTAGGGTCACCAATATTCCTAGTTTGCTAGGGACTGCCCTGGGAAACCCCACACTGCTGGGCAAACAGAGAGGATTGGTCAACCGAGGTGGATGGAGGATACAATGAAAGACAGAAAAATTAAGCTAGAGACATAGGTGAGAGGTAGTTAAGTATTTATTCTTTTGTTTGACATTGTTTTAATAAAGGCATGTGGCCAGAGAAAGGACAAGGCCTCCTAAGGCCTAAAAGAGAGAAGTACCATAATTAAATGAGAGATATTAGTGCTAGTATCTCAGAGCATCAGATTTGGTAATCAGAAACAAAATTGCCAGAAGAGAGAAGGAGCAGCCCCATTGACTACAGACTCAGACGGAAGGGCTGAGAGAAAAATAATTGCCCTAAGCAGAAGAAAATATTTGAAAAATAATAAGAAAACACATTACCAGTCACAGATTGGCTATATTTCTGGATCTCTCATCTAAAATGAATGGTTTTAAGATGACAACATATTTTTCTTTCGTGGTACGTGGCCTCTCACTGCTGTGGCCTCTCCCGCTGCAGAGCACAGGCTCCGGATACGCAGGCTCAGTGGCCACGGCTCACGGGCCCAGCCACTCGCAGCATGTGAGATCTTCCTCAACCGGGGCACGAACCCGTGTCCTCTGCATCGGCAGGTGGACTCTCAACCACTGCGCCACCAGGGAAGCCCTCTTTTTTCTTTTTATAGGTTCACTTGCTCTATGGATTTCTGTGCAGAAGTTATTTTATGGTGAGTACTTGTTCCATATATTATTTTAAATTATGCTATGTGGAAATTTGCTGACACAAGGAAGAAATAGAATTATACTTACTCACTAATATCAAGAGATATCAGGGGTCAGAATTAGGACATAAACTAAGAGTTCTATGCTATGTCTGAGGAGACTACTGCACTTCTCAGAAATATAACCTAAATTTTCATCTAGAAGTTTCAGTATCCAATCACAAGGTCATAGATGCACCTGGCAGATTTCTGGAAATGAACTTGTCAGATTTAACCTGTTTTACTGTTGGAATCACCCCCTGAGATTACATACTCAGTGTTATTAGGTAGAATTCATAATAGAAAATAGTGTTGTCCTGGACCACAATCAACACAGGATGAGTGGTGATATGGAAGTGATGAAGGGTGCAGACCCTTTACATAGACTTGCTTTACTCTATCTCATTTGCCTGGGATAAAAATCCTCCTCTTACTTGATAATCTACCTTAATTCCAGAATTACACCTTTCCCCACAATCCTCAAGAATGTCTCTTCTGCAGGAATATCTCCATGTAGAGGCTAGACAAGCAGACCAAAAAAAAAAAAAAAAAAACAAGAAAAGAAGATGCTCAGTGTAGCACATTGGGTGGCATGAACGCTAGAAGATATAGAGAATGAGAAGCACTGGACCCAAACTACTAAGGGATTCTTTTACAAGCTAAGGAGTATAGATTTTCCATCTGCATTAGGAAATCAACTAAGGATTTAAAGCAGGACCATAATGATTACCTGAGTAAGGGCAGTAGTAGAGGAAAGGATCAATTTGGGAGACATTAGGGCAATAGAATCAATAGGAACAAGGGGCTGCCTGCATGTGAAGAGGAAAACAAAGGCTTATTGCAGGTTCTAAGGATGGATGAGTAGAAAGATGTCTAGCCTCTTTGAAATGAAAAGCTGAATTACATTAGAGATATATTGAGTTAGGTTTTTTTCTTGTTGAACTTTAAATTGTTAGCAACTATGAGACTCCATTCATTAAAGACATTTTTTTTTTCAATAACAAAGAATAATGGTTTTCAGCTGACTGTGGTAAATCTGAAATCCCTGTGTACTTTGTGGGGGAAAAAATACAGATTCCTGTGTCCCAATTTCAGATATTCTAGTTTAGAAATTTGGTGAAAGCCCTGGAAATCTGTATTAAAAACAAAACAAAGATCATTCTGATATGCAGTCAGATTTGGGAAATACAACTAGAGTGTCTTTGGCTAGTTAAACAACTCAAAATTTTAGGGGAGTTTTTAATGAATAAGGATGCTGAATGATGTGAAATTAAATTAACAATAAAGCTGTGGGTGTTGGTAAAATTTCAGGGTGAGAGAATAATTTTGAAAGAATAATAAATAGATTTTTCTTAGCACACATAGGGGTCTAATTTAATTTAGTTTCTATTACATTTTTACATTTAATTTGGAGGAAAATCTATTTATTTTTTCCTTACTTCCCTTTGTAGTCTTAAATACCTAACTCTATAAATGAACCTAGACCTTTTATTCAAGATTGCACAGAATAGCTGGAGGCAACTTTCTTTTTTTTTTTTCTGTTCCACAAAAGTATTGATTCATTAAATTATCATTTTAGTAAAATGCTATTACTTAATATTTATTGAGTACAAAATATGATAGGCACTGACAAACTATAGTCATTTCACAGAAGATATAATATAGTTTTTTCATTTCTTATTCATGGTCTAATTTAAATGTTCTCATTCCTTCCTTGGTAAGCCAAGGAATCCTTCTCCTTGTGCTTACCCTAAAGTTTTCAGGCCTTGTATCTCATTTATATTTGCCATGAGAGAGACACTTTACACTTAAAAATATGATATGAAAATGGAATAAACAACCTTTTAATTTCTTGGAACATGAGGTGAAATATTAGGGAAAGGAGGGCAATTTGAAAAGGCTTTAAGAAAAAATTATATTCATTAAATTCCCTGGCATTATTCCCAATGGAAATTCTTTTGATAAGAGAAATCAATGTAATTATTACCCAAGAATGAGAATCGTAAGATGAATCCAGGGGACATATTAAGTTTCAAAATGTTGAGACATGTATAAAGAGGTTTGTTTAAGAAGAAAAATTATTTCTTATGTCCATTGGATGCATCCACTGAGTTATTAAATTTACCAACACTCTGGAAATTAACCAAAATTCTACCAGGAACCATCCTCTTCTGCGAACACATATGAGTCCATAAGGCAAGGAACTTGAAAAGGCTCTCAGCTTTCCAGAAACTCTGACAGGCTCATGAAAAGAGCAGTTAAATGCATGAAAGTAGAAAATGACCCATACTCACCTCAGAGCTATTTCAAGCTTTCCAACTATACATCCAAAATTACATCTATTGATCTTTATTTTCAGGGATAGAAGACACTGGTTTTCAGGAGTTCCTTAAAATGTGTAGACTGACTGTAAACAACATCTTCTAGACAGAATTTCTTTCTGAATAGAGTTCCTAAAATGGACCAGGAGTTCTTTTCACCTCTGACAATACAGACAAGCAGATAGACACTGTATTACATGGTTGCCACTGGTCATTAGTTTTCTCAGTCAGGGTGAGCAAGTAACCTGAGTCAAGTCTGAAGGTGAGGTCAGAGCCAAGCCTAAGTTTAGCATCCCCTATGACTTCCTTATTAACCTTGGATCCATAAGTTAACCCATAGAAGAGTGTCCCAGCTGAGTGTATAAAGCAGATCCCATACCCATTTCCAGACTTGTCAAAGGGGAAAAGCCTATTATGTTTTGAATGAAGCTAGGTCAAGAGTATCCCAAATTGAATCAGGTGAGCAGAATGGGCTCAGTTTACTAGTTAGACTACAGGACTATATCTGACACCCTATGGAGAAGAAAGGGCAAAGAACAAAGCTGATAAGACCATTTTGATGGTAGGGTGACAAAGAACAGAGTGAGGGAGTGAGAGGAGGATTCTCTTAATTCTGTTCAGAGTCTAATTGACCTTCTCACAGAAGCTGCATCAGTGGCTGTGGTAGAGGCAAGGAGACTTCTTCCAAAAGTTTAAGGGCAGCAGCTTATGAAGCTACCAGAATGGAACAACATAAAGCAAGATTGTGTCTGATCACTTGGGCATCACCCCTGAGTATTTCTCAACACAGCCATCTAGATTTAGTGCAAGAAGAGTTGTATTTAATAAAATAAATGTGGTAGGAAGTCAGTGAGATATTTCATTATTACCTAAAGAAAGTGAGGCCCAGGACCGTTCAGATAATGGAAACTTGTAGATGTCATCTGACAATGTAGTAATAATATTAATAATAATAAATAATTTCCCACTGGTAATTTTTAAATAAACTTTTTTATTTTGGAATAATTTTAGTACAGAATTCCCATATACTTCTCAGGCAGGTTTTCCTAATGTTAACATCTTATATAATTGTTGTATTTGTCAAAATTAAGAAAATAACTTTAGCACATTACTATTAACTAAACTATGGATTTTATTCGGGCATTACCTGTTTTTCCACTAATGCCCTTTTACTGTTCAAGGAAGGATTCAATCCATAGTAGCACATAGAATTTAGGTTTTTTAAAAATAATTACAGAGTAATTAATTTAAAACCACATATTGCATAACTAGTGTACAAGACACCATCTCTGCCTTTTCTACAGTCACATTTCCTGCAGTCAGATAGGAAAAATAAGCAAAAAAAGGAACAATTGTCATATCTTGTGATAAATGCTATGATGGGAGCAGGCACAGTGGACTCTGGAAGCCCTCAAAGAAAGCTAAGCTATCCTGGGGGAAGTGACATTGATTCCAGGATCCTGAAAGGGTGAGAAGAGTTAGAAAGCAGTTGACAAGGTGGAAGAAGTTGTTCCAGGCAAAGGAAACATATTTTAGGTAAAAAGTCCTTAAAAATTCACTCAACTGTGCACAAAAATGGTTTTGAAAAATCTGATTTTGTTCATTTTTTGTAAAACATTATCTTTTCATCCTCTTAAATTATGAAAACACAAAAATCAGTCATTAAATGTGTCAGGCATGGTTCTTGATAAATTCGTAGGCAATGGCATTCTCTAGCCTGGTGTATCTTATGTTTTCTTAGTTTGAGTGCATAATCCTGTGGTCCTGTTTCTCAACTCTCTATTTTAATATATGTTTATATAGTCTTTTAATGTTAATAATCTATCACAACTCTTTGAAATTGTAAACCCCTAAGAGGCAATAACCTGTTGCATATCTCCAAATAACTGATTTAATTTGTATATCAATGGTCTTTCAATAAATAATTTTTAAGTGACTATTTTTCTTTTGATGGATTTGGGAAAGAGGTGATTTCTATGCATGTAGGTGTGTGTAAGTTTTGGAGAGAGAAAGACTTAGTACTTATTATTATTATTTTTTTTGAGGAAGTTCAGTGCTGATAATGATAAAGTAGTAGAAGAAAAAATCTGAGCCCTTAAACAATGATTGAATGTTAAATACAACCAGGAAATTTTTAGTTTAATAAGGTAGCCAACTAACAAGGCCTTAATTTCTTCCAGGCTCTCAGTAAAATACCAATGAAGATATCAGTGTAATGCTTATAAAGCTATAAAACAACCCCTTCCTAGAATGATGTAGTTGAAAGAAAACACATACATATAGACATACACATATATTTCATGTCTCCAAACATAGTCTCAAAATAACTAAAACCCTTTATATGTATTTCTTGAAGACTACCAAGTAAATGCAGGCTTCAATATTTCTCATGTCTCTTTCTTTTTGCCTTTTCAGACCACAACTATGCCATATACTTTCAGAAAATCATCTCCTCAACTGAAAGAACTTTATTCAACTGTTAACAACTGTAAAGCACATGAGATTTTCCCCTATTTTCAAGCTAAAAAGTTAGCCTCTACAGTTTCATGGGTGCTGCAGAAGATATCAGATTTCAGGGTCAGAGATAAAGAAAATTTTATTACCCACAGCAATAGTAATAGCCAGAATGTCCATGTTATCCTGCCAGTTTCCTGAGTCCCAATTTCAAAGAAGTGATGCAAAGAATACTAGATAACAAACCAGTGGATTGTATGATAGGTTAGCAATACTAACCTTAAGGAACTAAACTATTTTATACTGCACACCTGTCCTTTGCTCTGGAGAAAGATATTATCTTTACCTTACTGACATTAAACACCCCTTCTTTCGCTCCAGAGGGAACACTATCTCTGTCTACCAAGGTTATCCACTATCTAAATGTTATTTCAAACAATCTAGAACAAACGCACACACACAAAAAAATAAAACAAAACAACAACAACAGAAAAACAGTCAGCACCTCACTCACAACACTTGCAAAAACCTGAGGCCCATGGATAATTATTTTCCTATGAAAACCTTCGCCGGACGTATCTCTTACTGTCCTCCCCTTCCCCTTGCCCATGAATTCTTAAGCACAGAACTCAGAGCTCTATCCTGCAAGGCCAGACTTTCTATGGAGAGAGATGGAAAAGAAGAAATGGGAATGAGTCAAAGAGGTCTCCGTGTGTGTGTGCATGCACACACATGTTAGGTGAAACAGTGTTAGTCTAGGAATATCCATAAACCACAACTTTGTATGTATCATAAAGAAAGAAGACACATATCGCAATTGACAAGCAGATATGAGTCTATACAACAACGTCTAGAGAGATTTTTAACTAATTTTTATTAACTATAGTTTTGAAAAAATATGTTTAGAGAAAAATTTTTGTAAAACACACACATTGTCTACTAAGACACAAAAATAAACGGGAGTGGATGTAACATCCTAGATATACCAACATGATCACCTCTAACTCAAGAGATCAAGATGCTATATCAGAAGGTGCACTGAACAACAGATCAAGACTACAGTTCCCCAGTGCTGTGATCCAGGAGATGTAGGACCAAATCATACTTAAGAACAAAATACTGAATCCAGATTTCTTGCTTTACTCCAGAATTTGCCAGCCTTTGAACCATGCTGTGTCTCTGTGTCCTCATATATAAAATAGCAATGATAACAGTACATGCCTCATTGGAATCTTGGGAAGATAAAATGGACCAATAAATGTGAAGTGTTCTAACCATACCTACACAGAATAAATTTTCAAGACACATTAGCTGATTATCTTCTAAGCCAGCCAGTGTGATCACGGCACATCACCACAATTATCCCTATAAAATCCCACCCACTCCACCCTTGCCTTTCCAGTAAATCTTTCTATATTTACTCTGATATTACAAAACTTCAGCAGGTTTGTGTCTTGGGATTCAACAATCTTGGGAGCTTTGAACCTGGAAATCATTGAGTATTTGAAAAAGGGTAAAATAATATCTGTGATGTCCGGTGGGTTTTAAAGCAATAGAACCATCCTTAACTGAAAGAGAAACTTAATTTGTTTGCTTTTATTTAAAAATACAATTCCATTTTCTCAGTAATTTGAGGGTTGTACTTTTAAATTTGTATTTTAAGATTTTTAAGGTGGAATATTTTAATCATATAGAAAAGTACACCTGATGATATAATGAACCCTCACCCAGCTTGAACTATAAATAGGACCAAACATTTCCCAGGCTACCATCACAGCCTCTCTCAAGCTCAGATCCCTCAGCTGTATCCCAAGATATTCCCCATACTTCTAACTATTTTGAAAGAAATCTCAGACATCCTACTTATTTCCTCTCTATATATTTAAGCATGAGAATCACATGTCTAACCTGATTAAACTCTTTTATGAACTGATGCAGACTATTCTATGTCTCTAGCAAAACACTTCAGGGTTTAAAATTATACTTCAAAAATAATGGTGTTTGTGTTATTTTATGCATTTCATATTTCTCTATTATATTTTATATTCTAATGTCATTTCTATTTTTCAACAGCTTTACTGAGGTGTAATTGATATATAAGAGTACACATTTAATGTATATAATTTGGTAAGTTTGGACATATGCATACAACTATGAACATATTACCTCAATTAAAGTATCAAACATAACCATCACCTCCAAAAGTTTACTCATGTGCCCCCTTTTTATGTGGTAAGAACACTTAGTATGAGGTTTATCCTATTAAAAAAATTGTAAGTGCACAATACAGTATTGTTAATTATAGGTACGGTGTTGTACAGCTGATCTCTTATTCATCTTACATAACTGACAATTTAGACCACTGAACAAATTCCCATTTCCCCCTGGCAAATATCATTCTCCTCTCTACTTCTATGAGTTTGATTATTTTAGATACCCCATATTACTGGAATCATGCAGTATTTGTCTTTCTGTGATCAGCTTATTTCACTTAGCATCCTGCCTTTCAAGCTTATTCATGTGGTCACATGTGGCAGGATTGCTTTCATTTTTTAAGCAGTAATATTCCACTGCATGTCTATACCATATTTCTTTATCCATTTAGCCATTGATGGACATTTAGGTTGTTTCCATATCTTATCTATTATAGGATATCTATTATAGTGCTGCAATGAACTTGAGAATGCAGTTATTTCTTCAAGATCCCAATTTCAATTCCTTTGGATATATTCCCAGAAGTAGAATTGCTGGATCATACAGTTGATTTGTACTTGATTTTTTGAGGAACCTCCATATTGTTTTCCATAGTGGTTGTACCATTTTACATCCCACCAGCAGTGTACAAGAATTCCATCCTTGATTTCCAAAATCAGTGGAGCACACAAGATGTAACAATGACACTGCTGTCAACACGTGGTGCCATGAACACAACTGAGATCAGAGTATTACATATTTATGATATGTGAGAAAAACACTGTATTTTCTCTACTTATAAAAGCATATTTTAGCAAAACTAAGTCCAGATAGATGATATATGAAAACTATCAAAATAAAAATTCCGTAATGGGAGTTAAGACTGTATTAGTAGAAGGTTATTTAGCCCTGGTTTGAAAATAGCGTTATGTAGAAAAAAGTCATTTAGGAAAGACTTAGAAACACTAAGAATACTCTAAATAATGAATGCTGAGAGCTGTAGTCTTTCATGTTCTTTACTATGGACAAAGAAGACTTAGATTCTGGCTTGTGCTACTGTCACAAAAATAAAGAATGTTGACATCCAAAGAGCCTCTGCCCAGGAGAACAGAGCAAAATAACTGAGAAGTTCAAGGACTTTTGTCTATGAACCAAGTGTATCTATTCTGGGAAAGGTAATCTGTCAGGATCTAGGTGCATAGTTGGGGGAGGAAACTACAAATGGGACTAAAACTACGTATATTTGCAAATATCAACCAAAACACATGACTTAATTTTGAATAATTAGAAAGTACCCTGATCTTTACAAACTATCCTATAAAAGAAATGACAATTAACCTTGGTAGAGGAATATATATATATATATATATATATATATATATATATATATATATATATATATACACACATATATATACATAGATATAGATATAGATATATATCTTTTAGGGAGAGATAGTGTTCTGTATAAAACAGTAGGATATTTTAGGATGTTTATTTATTGTCATATACAATAAGGTATGGCCTCTAGAATTAGAACACGGAGACATATTGAATGAATTCCCTATCACAAAGGCAAAATAAAAGAGAGAACAGTATTAAAAGAGAGAAGAAGGGAATAAAACCAACACTGAAATAATCTACATTTGTGTCAGCTGAGAGACCACAGATTCAAAAGCACTACTTCAGGGATGGGTGGTACACAATTGAAAAGCTCATCCATAACACAGCTGAAAGAAAAAAGAAATGAGAACCTTGAGGAAAAAAGTGACAGTTCTGATGAACTTAAAATGATTTTCCAAACTATAAAATGTGTGTGTTCCTAAAGGGAAAATAAAAGGAAATGGAAAGGAAGAATTAATCAACTGTCCAATAGAAAACAAGGAAAAAATGTTCTCCAAACTGAAGAAGAAATTCAAGTTTACAAGATAAAGGATTTTAATATGATTAAAGCAAAGTTTAAAAACACAGCCTTATAAAAATCTGGCAAAAGTCAGATATGGTGAATGTCAGGTGGATGTCATTCTACCTAATTTGGAATCTATTTAACAATGGAATGGTTTTAAGCAAAAGGTCCTTTCTCATGCCAGCTATCAGTTTACACTTTAGAAAGATCTATGGATGTTTAATTGAAAAGAAGGAAAAACAAGGGAAAATATGGTCAAAGAGGCTGGATAAGAGACTATAGATGTCTTCATGAGAGATGAGGATGGTATGACCTGAGTAGTAACTAGAAGAATGTATTCATTAAAAACAACTACTGTATGTTTTTTTATTTTTATTTTTTGAAGTATAGTATAGTTGATTTACAATGTTGTTTGAGTTTTGGATGTACAGCAACATGATTCAGTTTTATATGTACATTCTTTTTCAGATTATTTTCACTTATAGGTTATTACAAAATATTGAGTATAGTTCCCTGTGCTTTACAGTAGGTCTTTGTTGGTTATCTATTTTATATATAGTGGTGTGTATATGTTAATCCCAACCTCCTAATTTACTCCCCCGTTTCCCCTTTGGTAACCATAAATTGTTTTCTATGTTTGTGGTTCTATTTCTGTTTTGTATATAAGATCATTTTAGTCATTGTTTTAGATTCCACATATAAGTGATATCATGTGGTATTTGTCCTTGTCTGGTTTATGTCACTTATGATAATATCTAGGGCTATCTCTGTTGATGCAAATGTCATTATTTCTTTCCTTTTTATGTTTGAGTAATATTCCATTGTGTGTGTGTGTGTGTGTGTGTGTGTATGAGATCTTCTTTATCCATCAGTACAGCCACTATTGGGAACAGTATGGAGGTTTCTTAAACTAAAAATATAGTTAGTTACCATACAATCCTGCAATCCCACTCCTGGGCATTTATCCAGAAAAATCATAATTCGAAAAATACATGCACCCCAATGTTCATTGCACCACGATTTACAATAGCCAGGACATGGAAGCAAGCAACCTAAATGTCCGTCAACAGATGAATGGATAAAGAAGATGTGGTATATATATATATATATATATATATATATATGTATATACAACCTCTGTGTGCTTGAAGATCCACCTCTACCAGTACTATCGTGATCTCTGTGAGGGAACATGGCCAATCCCTCAGGTGGTCTTTCTCCAGGGAGTCTTCCTTTAACTGTCAGATCAGGACAAGCCATGGTAGAAGCATTTTCAGATAGTTCTAGGCCATTTCCAACACGACTGTATGTCATTCGACGTGTTTATTATCTGCTTCTTTTGTAGCAGTTAAAGAATGGACTCCTCTACATCTATTTGAATAGGTTTGGACAACTATTTGAGAGGCCACTAACAACTTGGCCAAGATCCTTATTTCTTCCCATTTGCTGAAATGCGAGCCTGGATCTGTCTGAAGACATCCATGGAGACTCCTTGGGCCCACATTATATACAGTCAAGGAAGACAACCTAATAATATCAAAATATCTGCAGTTGTAGAGTAGAAGTGTCCCACTATAGTCAAAGATGTGCAGGTGTGCTTTCATACTCATAGTTCATCTTTCCATTCACACTGATCATCTAATAATCAATCTACTCTAAAAGGACCGTACCAGGACCATAACACAGCCTTCTAGTAACTGATCACTCAGTTCACACTCTTTTCAACCCTGAATAGTCTTGAACTAAGATACAGTCATTGGGAAGAAATTCTTTAAGATATGTGGAAGCATTCTTCACTAAATATGGACATTATGCAGAAAATTTAAGAATCAAACAAAGGATGGAAGCAGATAACCCCCTAATGTCCCTTCCAACACTCTGATTATATGATAAGCTATCTGTCTTCTAAAACAATAAAAATTTTACTCTTGGGCAAGGTCGAAAATATATCTCCATATATCACTGCCATACTTTTACAGGAAACAGCAACTGCACAGGTTGTGACCAACTCAACATGCCAAGGGATTTAACGTGATATATGTCCAGACTCATTGAACTAGACTACTTTATTGCATTCCCCAATATCAGCAAGCTGGTTGTCAAAAGCTGAGAGTATGTTAAAACTACTTTAAGCACAAAGCATTAAGGAAGCAGATATGTGTTAAATGCCTGAGCTTAATCCCTCTTCTCACTTTTTCTCCTACCTTACCCCTGACAAATGCCTGCGTTCCCCAATGCACCCCACCATTAACTAGCTTTATTTAATTTACCTTAATTTGGGTACATGGTAACACCTCTTTCAACTTTACTTTGTGGTGAGAATTTTCGCTTCTACTCTACACGGGTATTATTTCTTCCTTTTAATGTAATTTTTGTATCTATGAAAAACATACACACATAGGGTTTTAGATCAGTCACATAGTTCTCCAAAGCTTAAAATAAAATGTGGCTGTTTCCTCTCTTCCTGTCCCTAAGCTGATCTGCATTGCCCAGAGGTAATTACTTTCTTCTCCTTTAACTGTTTCTTCTGGTACCTACTTCTATGTTTCTAAATAACATGTTTATTGGACTTTTATTTTCCATTTCAGATATTATCTATTGATAATCTATTGATATTATCAATTTCCTACTATGGAAATTGAGGACTTAACCCTCTTTCTCTCCTGCCTCATCACACATAAAATTTCTATACCTTACCCTTCAATATAGTTTATCTGTGTTTATAATATCAGTATTAGTATTCACTACTGCCTTTCTTTTACATTTTTTTTTTGTTTGGCCTGAAGGTATTTTCTCATCATTGGATGTAATTATAATTCGATATTCTTCCCCAAATTCTCGGACATAGGTATAAATCATGTCTAAACATATTTAAAAAAATCAAGTACTTCAGAGATTGATTTTCAAATAACCCTGTTTTTAACCCCCTGTACCCTCCCTTTTTAAAAGAATTGGTACTCCTGATTCTTTTGCTTTCTGGCATTCTGTTGAGGGGACCAGCTTTCTTCTCAGTCTCCCGTGCCTCCTAGCCCACTTTTCTACTTACCCACACTGAGTTTGTTTCTAGTTTTCTAAGTTTTGTTGCTGTCATCTCCCCTTTTTCCTTGTCTTTCTTGATTTAAGCCTTTTTTAAATCCTTTTAAAATGGAAATCTCAAGGTTGATTTTATTTATTCATTTATTTATTATTTTTTTATAGTTGGATTTTTTAACATCTTTATTGGAGTATAATTGCTTTACAATGTTGTGTTAGTTTCTGCTTTTTAACAAAGTGAATCAGCTATATGTATACATATATCACCATATCCCCTCCCTCTTGCATCTCCCTCCCACCCTTCTTATCCCACCCCTCTAGGTGGTCACAAAGCACCGAGTTGATCTCCCTGTGCTATGCCTCTGCTTCCCACTAGCTATCAGTTTTACATTTGGTAGTGTATATATGTCAATTCTACTCTCTCAATTCTTCCCAGCTTAACCTTCCCCCGCCCCATGTCCTCAAGTCCATTCTCTATGTCTGCATCTTTATTCCTGTCCTGCCCCTAGGTTCATCAGAACCTTTTTTTTTTTTTTTTTTAGATTCCATATATATATGTGTTAGCATATGGTATTTGGTTTTCTGTTTCTGATTTACTTCACTCTGTATGACAGACTCTAGGTCCATCTACCTCACTACAAATAACTCAATTTTGTTTCCTTTTATGACTGAGTAATATCCCATTGTATATATGTGCCACATCTTCTTTATCCATTCATCTGTTGTTGGACACTTAGGTTGTTTCCTTGCTCTGGCTATTGTAAATAGTGTTACAATGAACATTGTGGTACATGACTCTTTTTGAATTATTGTTTTTTCAGGGTATATGCCCAGTAGTGGGATTGCTCGGTCATATGGTATTTCTATTTTTAGTTTTTTAAGGAACCTCCATACTGTTCTCCATAGTGGCTGAATCAATATACATTTCCACCAACAATGTAAGAGGGTTCCCTTTTCTCCATACCCTCTCCAGCATTTATTGTTTGTAGATATTCTGAGGATGATATTTTTTAGATTGCAAATCTTCTACCAGGTCAGGGAATGCCTCTCTCCTGCAATAATTGTCCATTTTCTATGGCAAGTCTTTGACTAGGCATCTTAGACCCCCATTTTCTTACAACACAATTTCATTTACAGTTGCTTGATTTTTCAAGAGCATAGGTTATTGGAGTAGGCAAAAGAAGACAATTTGCTTTAGTTCCCACAGTAATGAAAGGTCCTGTTTACAAAAAGAGATGGATGAAATTCAATTCCAAAAAAGGTAATAATAATAGGTAATATTACTGAGCGCTGGCTCTATTGCTGGAACTGTTCTAAGCACTTTCCAAATGTTAATTAATTAACTCACCTGATCCTCAGGGCAACCCCAAGATTGCAGGGTTTTCATTCCTTTGTCTTCTCTGTTTAATAAAAATTATTGTTTGCAGCCTCTGTTAATAGAACTTTGAGACATTTTTCATGTTTTCATACCTGATTTCCAACATTCACAGTTTTGCTTCCTCTGGGAAGTTTGGGACCTGATTCTCAAACTTTTATTGTCAGACTCGTCCGATCCCCTTGGAACATTAAAAACAACAGCCTAAGGCTCTCACCTCACTGAACCACCCAAGGATTTGGTAGTTAATGTTCTTTGCTAACTTGCCACAAGGGATAAATGATGTGTCCAAATATTTGATCAGCCAATAAATAGGTTGTTTATTTAATACTGATCAGCATTAATAAAATAAACAAATTAAATTTATAGATATTAGATACCTTTGATGAGAAACAGTATATCATTATTATTCTACTATGTGCCAGAGACAGTAAAGTGAGGTGGTTCACGTCCCAGTTCTACTATTCACTAGCCATTTAATCTGGAACAATTTATGAAGCCTCTGTTTCATTTTACTTATCAGTAATATGAGATTAATAACTCCTAGCTCATAGTGTCGTAATGGGGACAAAATAACTTAATTTTACATGAGCAGCATTTGGAACAGTATTTTCCATATAGTAAGTATTGGTCATTATCTAACCTACTAGCAAGACTCATAGTGACTCTGAAAGGAAGATATTTTGCATTTCTTACAAATAAGGTAACTGAACCTCAAAGGGAGTACCCTCTGTTCCCCAACTCCATGGTTTCCAGAGTACTAGGTTTTACAAATCTCCCAAGGCATTAGTTGGATGAACTGAATAAAGTATCCTTTGTGAAAAGAAAATGTCTTCTCATAATATTGTAAGTCAAGAAAGGAATAGGCAAATGATGGGCTTTGAAGCTTAAGGAGACTCTAACCTTTCTGACTTGAATAAATATTTTGAAGAACATATAAGGTCTGGAGAGTAAGAATAATTTATGTAAAAATTGCATTATTCAAAAATTATTTTCCAATATGAATGCTTAAGAATATTTTCTGAACTGGAAAATACTATTTTTTTTTTAAATTGATACCAAACCATGCTTAAATGTAAACTTTGTCACTACCAGATCATGTGTGATCTCGCTTCTCTGGTCTCTCTTAACCTCTTACCTTGCTCTTCATTTTTGTACTACACATTCCAGACACATAGGACTTGTCTGTTTCATCAGCATGTCCTGCTGGCTTCAACATCAGAGTTTAACATATTCTGTTCCCTCAAGCTGGAGTGTTTCCTCTTATTCTCTATCTAGCAAAAATGACAGATCCTTCAGGTCTGAAACTTTATATAATTTGCTCAGAAAAGTTATGTCCCCAGGTTTAGGTAAGCCCCCACAATATAGCTCCACAGTACCTATATTTCCGCTCCTAGTACTTTGCCTGTTTTTCATTGTTTAAATGATTATGTACAAGTATTTGGCTTTCTGTCAATCTGTAATCTCCATGACGTCAACAAACATATTTGATTCCTTTCCCCTCTTTAAGTTCACTCTTATCCTTACTGCTGAATATTCTGCCTTTCCACTATGTAGACCTCCATAACTCTTTGTGGAATAGTAACCAATTACTTTGCAATATCAGCTACTTCTACTGCTTAGCTGTTTTTCAAAGATGTAATATCCATTTTTAAGAAAATAGTCATAATGAAGTGAGAGTAATTTAGCAAAATAAAAATTTCCTCTTCAATGTATTTTCATATTAATTCTCCTGGAAATTTTGCCTGTTATAAATCTGGTTTTAAGATTTTCCTTCCACTTCTTGTCTTGATTTTACAGGAAGAGGAAAAAAATCTTTTGTCATTAAAGAAGTCAAGGTGTTCTATCTGAAATTATTTTGATATGTTTTCTAAGATTCTTGAAGTAAGGGAAGAATAAGGAGAAAATATATTTTACAGAAATATGACTGAGAAGGGCTTTGTACCCTGCAAAACTTATGCAAAGTTCCAAGTAGCTCTTCCATAACAAAAACCCACCAGGCAAATGACCCCTTTTCCTGTGTGCCAATTGGACTGTATAAGAACTTCTTTTTTTTTTTTTTTTACTTACTTATGCTTAAGGGAAAAAGCCATCCACACTTGGCTTTCATGGTTAACCAATTGTCACTGTTCTACAGTTTTGTAAACCAACAGATGAGACAACTGGGATTCATTTTAGAGATCATTAGAAAAGAGCTGAGAAGGACTTCTTGTAATTTTAAAAGTCAATACTTAATCAAGAGAACACATGCCAAAAGATAGACCAGTATTTTCATCTGACAAACTAAATATCAGCTCCAGGAGCAGTATTGTAAAACAGAGTTGATTTTATAACTCCCACCACACTCAGCCAAAAATTTACCACTAAAGCCTAATTTGATTTCCTTATCAGGCAATTAGTATATTATTAAAAATTCACGGCAGGGTCAATCTCTTGTTGATTTGTGTAATTAACTTCTCTCAGTTAAATTAAGGGAATTTTTATTCATTTCTAGGGCAGATTTTTGAGGATGAAAAGGATATTTTTTCACACCATAAACCAAGGTATCTGTGACTATATATGTATATATATGTGTGTGTGTGTGTGTGTGTGTGTGTGTATATAATTTTACCTTTAATCTTTCACAAAGTTCAAGCTGTCAGATTCTGGCAAGAGATACTCAATTCTTTCTATTCCCTTCTCTGCTTACCCACTCTCTCAGAAATATCTGTAAATAGATAGTTATTTCTTAATACATGCTGAAAGCATACTTAGTTCTTCCTGAGGCAGTACTTGCTGCCTGGCACCAAGGAAAAAGAGTAAACATTAGTGAAAGCCAAACCTCATGAGGTTTATAGGTTGGTTTATATAAGAAGGCAAAAAAGTGTTCTCCAGGTTGTCTTTAAATCTCTAGAGTCCACAAAGTTTGGCCGAAGGCTTCTCTTTAGGTTTTCTGTGAATACTTTTGCAAGAAAAGAAGTTTCTTTGTGGGAGTCTGGGACTCCTGATTTGAATCTTAGATTCAGAAAATTCAGAAGTAGAAATCAAATTTGTAAAGGTTAAATTTAGCAATTATAGAACAGCATAGGAGGGGAAAAAGTTTTCCTTGACCCTCTTAGGGTTCCTGGCTGGGTCTGAAGTCTAACCTGACAGAGACAGATTCACAGGAGACAAGCCTACACATTTATTGAGTATTTACAAGTACCTTGTAGCCTTCACAAGAGAATGAATACCTGAAGAAGTAACCAGAACAGGAAGCTTGTATGCCTTTTAGACAAATAAATAATAAATATGTAAAGAATTGACAAGAAAAAGGAGTTTGAGACAGAGGTAGTAAGTGGTGCAAAAGTAACTGGGAGGATAAGGGTTAGTTTAACTATGTTTGTTTATACAGCTCCTGGGCCCTAAATTCCCTGTCTCTGGTGATAAGGATGGCTTCTATTTTCCTGGTACAAGCAGGATACCATGGGAAACTTTCACAGGGTATACATCACCTGCTTTTAGGGAAGAAGGACTAAAGTGAGGGCAGTGGTGAGGAGGTCAGAGTGACCTTACTACTTCTGCCTTTTTCTGAAACTCCTTTAGCTTAAGATATTCAGAATGCCGAGGTGCCATATTTTGGTGTAGCATGGCGTGAACCTCATCAATACGTTGTTTCAGCTTGTTCTTCTTGTTTATTATCCAGTGTTTACTGAGAGCCAGGAAATATAAAAGACAATGAGGCCAGAGAGTTTACTGCCTAGTGAGACAACTTAATGAAATAGATTATATATTTAATAAAGAGTTCCTGGATCCAAGATATGCATCTCTTGGGGACAATAATTTGAAGTGGTACATTTGCAAGGAACGTGTTACTGGATAGAACATTTAATTTTTATGTCTGAATTGTCCAAACCACCTTCAAATCACCTCCAGGAAAGCAAGATACAAGAAAAGCTATTAACAACAGTGTTCAGTGTTTAACATCACATCATTTCTGTTTTAAATCTCTATCTCTGCTAAGGTGCAAGGCAAGAGTCTATGCATTTCTAGTACTGAGCACATAGTAGGCACTGAATCAATGTTTGTGGAGGAAAGAAGAAAGGAAGACATTATATTCCTGATTTCAAACTTATTTACTTTTTAATGGATGCACAAAATTAATATATAAAATTATTCATTATTTGAAATGTAAAATATTTGCTCAATGCTAGGCAATTAATGGAAAGAGAGTAAGAGTAAAAGTATGTGTTTTTTAAAAATATATAGTATGGGTCCTTATTTACATAAGCACCTGATTCATTCATAGAAATAGTTTTCAAAAATTAACACCTGCTTTCTCAAGGTCCAGATTTGTATTCAGACTCCAGTAACCATAACTAACATGATATGTAATATTGACTGTAAATAATTATGGCTATTGATTGTCTGATTTGTTTCAGAATCTTAGTGAACCAAATATTTTTTTTAAGGTTGCTAAGTAAGACACACATAACTTCTATTTATTTCCATTCTTTATCTATGTGCTTACATTTTTAACTTTAAAGGTGAAACTCTCTCAATTTGATAGGGACTCTCAATGTAAACAATTATCTGAAGTTTACAGACTATTTAAAGGGAAGTATACGTGGGGGGTGGCAGTAACGGACAGAGAAGATGACAAGCAGCCATGCTTAGAATTTATAACCAAGAACACCGAATGCTATCGTTAAAAATGCTTCATTATTACTCAAAATTGGTCATTTTTGTCCTTTCACATTCCGATTACAGTGGAGATTTTCTACAAGATAAAATGAGGACAGAAAGAATTTTGGTGAAAAGTCAGGGCTCACACACCTTAAATGTGCTCTTGGAAGAACGATCATTTGAACAAGCAGGGAGTAAATGATTGACATTCTGCATAAGGGCTTTGAAAGTCAAGGCTTTGACCTGTCATTTGTTAGAAACCCTATTATAATAAATGACAGCCATACCCAGCAGATGTGCCATACAGATGCTGCACCAATTTCTTCCCTAAGAAACATTAAATATTGTGAATTTTAATATGAAGTATTCGGCAGCAGAAACCAGTTCTGCTATTTCTTGTTGACAGGGAAAGGACTCAGCATCATGCATGAAATTCTAAAAGGTATAAAGGTTACAAGTGATGAAAATCTTATCAAAGAGTTACAAGAGCTCCACTAAGCCAGCTGATTTGAAAAATGGACAGAATGAAAGATTTTAAGGCACAGAGACTCCTTTTATGTATAAGAACTTCTGTTTGAGGGACAAACCTTGAAATCAGCATTTGGAATTTACATAAGACTACTCACTAATGCAAAACGTTTTATGACACAAGATTAGGGGTGTCTGAGGAATGGACACATGTATAATATCCCCAATTCACTGCTTCAAATGATAGATTTGCTTATTATTCAAAGTCAAGAAGGTAGCAGCCAAGAAAAAGTATTTAATTTCTTGCCTACTTGCTGAGGTAAAAAGAATGACCATGCAGAAGAGATGAGACCAGAGTAAATTTTTGTAAAGGAGATTTAGGCACCACGCTGATTCCTCTTCATCACCACTCCCTTTTCTGAACTTCCAGAGTACCCTATACATATACAATTTGCATAGCTTCAAAAGGGAAGGGTCTGAGAAAACAGTATATAAATGCAGCTGACCATTAATCTTTCTGCTAAAAGGGCAAGAGCAGGCATGCAGACAAGAGTAGAAGATGGGTCAGAAAAAGGTTGGGATTTTCCAGGTGTACTGGGAACAAATGTCAAGGTGAATTTATTAGAACGACATCCTCTTCTTTGCTCCATCTACTCTAACTAGGGTGTCAAGAACAGCATTTGGCACCCTATAGGTGCTCAATAAATATTTGTTGAACATGTGAAAGTAACACTTTGTTAAAAAAAATGATATTACAGTCTTCCATGGCATAGTTCAGTGATACTTCCATTTTATCGATTTAGAAACTGAGTCACATGGTAAGTGGGTGAGTTCTGGGATACATCGGGATAACATACCCTACTAGGCTTTGCCCCGTAGTTTCTCATTTTCTCTCTCTAAAAAGCTTTTCCATCCCACCCCTCTGTGTGTGTGTGGGAACATAAATCTTGGATTTAATATTAATTTCCTTTTGCTAATAGTGGTGCATTGAATGAGTATTTGGGAGGTCAGCCATTTCCGTTTCATAAAACCACAAGAATGCTAAAAGGTAGAAATAATTCTTGTCCATCTGATAACGGCAGTTTAAATGGATACCATGGATATTGGGAGGAGGGAATTTCCTAAGGATGACAGCTAGCCTCTGATCTAATTGCAAAGCATTTTTAATGCTTCACTGTGGTTTTCACCTAATGGCTTATTGAAGCCATTATGCTCTGCATAAACATCTTTAGATATTGGCACCCAGAATGCAAGCCTAGGATGCATGTCTCCTATTGATTAACTAATGAATTAATTAATCCAAAGAGCCTGTGTTCCTTATCAAAGATCTATGTGTCTCAGGCTTGGATAGTATGTTTGCTGGAGGCGGAGAATGTGAGGAGACAGACTATGAGTGTCTGAAAACATAACATCAATATAAAAATTCATCTTTTTATTCATTTATTTTTTTCCTGCAAAGCCTAGTCTATGGAAAGAGGAGCATAACCTCTTTGCTGTGAAACTGTTAGAGGTGATTTTGAGCACTTTATTAGTAACCCTTGTGCTCCTCCCATCTGCATGTAATTTCTCGATTAGGGAATTACCTTACAATACCCCTAATTAATGCTAATTTATGCCCGTTTAGTGACCATAAAAATGTGTCACCAAATTTTAATTGCATGGGAAGGGTAGATAGATGAAAGTAGTAAAGAATTAGTGTGTCATTTACTAAAGAGACCTTTAGGAACGATAAAGGCCATCTGCCCTGTCAATCTTTACTCTCTGGAGACAACACTACACGTTAAGAGCCAATGATAAATAAAATTGTCCGCTGTAGCAATGAGGGTAAATGTTGCCCTTCTTCATTATTTGTGTCAAACCAGGATAGGTGGAACTTTCAGAGAGACAGCATGTTGCAAATGCTGACTGTTCATTTTAAAATTAACTTTTACAGGTAACAAAGCATTTTTATAGAACAAAGGTGACATCTATTATCCACTTAGGTCTCAAGAGTATATTTTTCATAGGTTGTTAATTAAATAGTTCAGAAGGCAGTTTTTGAAATGTATCAGGTGAATGTTTTATTTGTGTATGCCCCAGATTCCCAATATGCATGTACTTAAATGAGGATTTCATGTCAGTAGGTTTTGCAGACCACAGCAATGCTATTTCTAGATATATCCTAAACTTTCTTCTATATTTAACACTCTTGGCGTCACTAGCAACTGACTTCAATATATTAAAAAGTACACCTGCTCTTCCAAGCTTCAATGGGATTCAGCAGTCAATAAAATGCACCTTTGATTCCTTGTGTCTAGTAAAGTGCCTGGTACATGGTTCACTACATATTTGCTTGAGTGAGTAGATGAATGAGTGGATGAATGACCTCAATCATCTGCCAACATGGTCATGATTCTTCCTAACAGTTCCTGACGGTGTGTCAGTTCTTTCTCCCATTCTCGGCTAAATGGAGGAAGAAAAATCAATGAATATGTTCAAAGTAATGATAACCACATCCAACTCTCTGGCACAAATTCCTATTAGGTTATGCCATGTTGATAACATAATTGCTGAAACCTCTGGTACTCCACCCCGCCCAAACTCTTTAACTGGAAGGATTCCAGGTGATTCAGAAGCTCTTCAGATTTTAACTGTTCACAGGGAACCAGTAATCGCTCCATTCATGGCCACGCAGCCCTACTCTTGCAGGTAGAACCATTCCTGAAGTACGATTTTTGGTGCTTTCCTGACACAACGACTGCCTGCAGAGGCTAGACTCAGAGCTCTGGGTGAGGAAAGCGCTGGACGCTTCTTCCCATCTCTGTCCCCATCCAAGATGACCACAGCCACCACAGGCAAGCCTGTGAGTCCCTTGAACTTGGGATGTTGCCCTAAGGGGCAGAATTGTGTGTCTGATGATTAGGGAAGCACTGCTCTAAAGCTAGTGCTTGTTTGTGTTGCGGTCTGGTTAGTCTCGCAGCAGCTGGTCAGGGAAGAGACTTTCACAGATGCTCGACCAGGCATGGAGTCCCAGAGGAAGAAGCTGGAGGCCAGGCAGCATAGGAACTATATTTACTGATGAGGAGATCTGCAAAGAGTGATTCAGAATGACATAATATTAAAAAACATCAGCTAAAAAGAGTATACCTACTACAAGCACAATTTTGTTGAAAATAATCTGTATGTGTGCAAATGTATATATTTTCTTTCTTTCTATCTATCTATCATCTATCTATTCATCTCATCTATTATCTATCTATATATGGCATTTATAAGAATATGCAAACAAATGATAAAACGGTTGTTTCTAGGTCCTAGGAATGCAGATACATTTTACTTATTTATTAATATATTTCTGAAATATTTTTGTACAAACAGCAAGTATAAAATTACTCCTCAAAAAAAGTTACCACTTTGAATAGTAATAATAATAAATTAAAAAATCTCATACTTGGTGACTACGGCGTTCAGTGATCCTTGGTGATGATCTTTCTAAATTTCTGATTTCAGAAAATGAAAGTCTTTATTTGAAGCATAAGGAAAATAAATCATCTTTCCCCCCTCTGATAATCTTAACATTCAAAAATTACAAATATTTTCAATGATGCAAGTAGGGAACAAAAGAGATACTGAATTTCGCTATGTAGTTGCTTTGCATCATTTTAGAAACACCAGCATTTTATCAAATCAGTCATCTAATACGCAATTGCATTCATGTTATTTCTAAAATTCTGCACTAGTTTGGAAAACTTTCTTTAAAACCTTCAAAGAGTGCTTATATTAATCTAGCACTTGGAATACCCCATGACATCACTGCTAAAACAGGAATGCTTGTGAAAGAAGAAAGAAAAATTCTGCAATTTTCCCCTACTCTCCGAAAACTAATGTCTCTTTCTGGAGTTCTTTGACAACTGGGCATTTATGAATTGTGTTCTTTTCTAGGCATTCAATTCTTTAAACAAACCGGCAGCATCAACTCTGTATGAGGATGAGATTAGAACTATTTTCTCCTTATTTTAAAGAGTTTTTTTTTTTTTCTTAAGAGTTGAAGTTATCAAATGGCACAATTTACCATCCGGAATTTTAAAGTCATTTAGTCCATTGAACCAATTCCCATGTGACTGTAGTGCTGTATCAAAGAGATGACAGAAGGGAAAACGAAAAATTTGAAACAAATCATGAGCGAGATAATCTCAAAAATAGCAAAGGAAAAGAAAACAAAGAGAAGATTTTCTTCCCCTTTTATCCAAATTCCCTTGGGAACAGCCTTTAATGCTCTAGAAGGTCTTAGGAAGGCAGAAAGGTTATCTTATTGGCATCAGAAATATTATCCAGGGGATTTGATTACAGGAAAAGTGAAAAGGAAGCCCCAGTTCTCTGTCTGGCCCAGGGTCACCTCTGTCTGTGATGTTCCTTCTGACGGGGCAGAAAGATAATCATATGGCCCTTCAAACATTTTTATTACTTAAGGATGCAAATCGAAGCTGGGACTGAAAAAAATAAATGTCATCCTTAACTGAGTAACAGGAATATTTAGAGGACATTTCACTAATGAGTCTCTTCCATGAAAAATAGGTTTATGCCCCTAAAAATTGCCTTGTGTTCTCTAAGCTTTTATTCATTCTTTCTTTTCTAGCACAAGGTCAGTTTTATACAGACAATATATTGCTTCTCATAAAAATGAAATGGCCCTTCTTCATACATGCAGGCTATAATTAAAATACATCAAGATCTGTCGCAGGGAACTTTAAGACACTCAAACACGACTGCCAGTAACAACTCTAACCAACCCATGGAGAGACTGACAACTCAAATTTCCAAGCTGCTTGCATATAGAGATTATACCAACATACATGGGAAAATATATGTAATAAAGGAGTGATAGGGGATCTGAGCCATGGAGCTGAGGTATCCAGGTGGCTTGCAGTTATTTGGGCAGGAATCACATTCACAGAAATCGTTTATGACACTGAAAGGGTTATTTAGGTGCTTGGTGTCTCACAATAACATTGGTTATCACCTGGAGTCATTAAGGATATATGGATGAAATAGTATCACAAAATGGCCTGATGAGCACTAAAGATATTTTATTTATGATTGTGAATACTCTGAAATTTGTGTTTTGGCTTGCTTGGAATAATAGGAAGCACCACTAAGTACTGGATGTGAGGGAAATTCAGTCCGAGATAAGGAAACTTAAAGAAAAATGAAGGACATGTTTCAAGTACAAGGATAAAACAAGGCTATTCGTATATAAACATGGGTTTTCACCTAGTTATATAGATCATTCTTTATAGAGTGAAGATGGATAGAGGAAAATTAGGAGACAGTTCTGTAGAAAACCTTAATTGATTAGAATGCAAACAATAGAAAGAGACAAGTGGAAGAATGTGTTAAAGATTAGATATATGCTATTGCAAACAAAACAAATTTAGATGATGCAGCACTGGCAGGTATTAGTAAAATGGTTAACGGCTGAGAGCCTGTTGTGTAGGGACTTTTATATGGTTTGCTATTCTGTACTTTCTGTTTCATACACACACACACATATTTACATACAAATCAAAATTAATTACCATCCTGTCCTGCAAGTTATTGTTGTTAGGAATAGGGACTGTTATCTCTAGAAAACAAAAAGAAGAGAAAGAGAAAGCAATAAGATCCTAAGGATGTATTGAAGCCCCTATCATAGATACTTCTCTAAATAAAACTTTTGAAAGTCTGATAAAGACCATTTTAAGTTACCATAATTTCAACTCTTGATCATACAATTACTAGAAGTGTGGGCCAGTCCAAAAAGTTTTCATTTTTTTCATTAATTTTAGCATGCACTCTGTGCCTGAAAAAAAACAAAAACAAAACAAAAAAAAAACCCCTGATGTTCAACCTGCTTTGATAACATGTAACAGTAGACTGAGAAGGAGCATGGAAAGTATTGATTTTTATTACCAAACGTTTCTGCAACTTTATATAAGAAAACATAGTAATCACTTCTCAGATTACGACCAAACAACAACCTAAGAAGACTCGCCTTTTTTCTTTCTCTAGTTTTTTCTGGGAAACGCATACATGTTCATATTTCAAAGATGCTCTCCCACTAAGAGATAGGGGAGTAGGATTAAAGAGGAAAGGTGGCAGAGTGAACAGTGATTTAGGCAGAATGAATGTGATTTTTGTCATCCCAATAAAAGTCCTTTTGAACACCTACTAGGTACCAGCAACAGAAGAGATACAACCAAAAAACACTGTCTGTGTTCTCAAGAAAACTAAAAAACTGTAAAACGAATAAGAAAAGTATATAAATCATAGGGAAAAGAAAGTAAAGTAAGCTCAACAAATAGGTTCAGATAGCAAATCAGGGACGTGTATTGCAAGACAAAATTTCAATAGGTAGAGCCAGAGAGAAGAGAATTATGGGCACAAGGATAGTACACATTGCAGGAAGCATGAGAAATAATTGGGTAAGAGTTGGAAATCTAGTTGACTAAAGTATTGGAATATATATATATATATATATATAGGAAATATAAAGAGAAAAAGAAGATAGAAAAACATAGTCTGAAAACTCTTACAGAAGACTCGATCATACTGTGAATGCATATAGTAAAAATAAGTTTTGCTTTCCTCATAATTCTCTGACTGATTCTTTCCAGCCTCCTTACTGGGCTGTTATTTTTCTGATGTTCCCAGGGTTACATCCTTTTACATTCTTGACCTAATATTTAAGACATTCATATGGACTAATTAATATGGATTAATCTCCTTTACAAACAATGCCAAAAGTCATTAACACCATGATGACTTTCAAATGTGTTTCTCCAGCTTGAATGTCCGGACCCCTCTCCTAAAATCCAGACCCATGTTTCCAACTACTTTATAGGTTATTCAACTCAAATATCCCTACCTAAAGCACTTCAAAATCAACATGTTGCCGTTTGCTTCTTCCCTACATTTTGTAAATGGAACTACCACTTTCCTGTTATGAAAACATTTTCCCTACTAAGCACTGAAGAAAACTAAGACTGATAAGGGAGTAGCCTGGGACCATTTACGAAGCACAGAGGACCATTCTGTGAACCTTGCAATTCCCTCCTTTTCTCACAGGGGATTAAACCAGTGGCCATATGCCAAAGGGCAGCTCTTCTGTTTGATGGGCCATGGCCTAAGAGGGAGACAGGTGCAAAGAACTGAGCAGGTAGCAAAAAATATTGACCAGATTATTTAATTTCTCAAGAAATGAATTTGACATGTAAGAAGAGAATTAGAGTATGAAGCAAATGACAATGTCAACAGAAGTGCAAAATGCACTAAAAGAGGCAGTGAAAAGAGGGTGATTGAGTTACATTTAGGTGATGCACTGGAATAAAGATAAAGCAATTCTTAGGGCTCATCATTACATTTCTAGCTATGGCACCCAGTAACTATTGGATACAAATGTGTTGACTTTTTTGTTTTGCACAAAACTATATAGCCACTAGAACTTTCTGGCTTTCTGAGTCTATGAACCTGAGAGTAGGAAGTATAAGGAAGAATTGAGATGATAAGAGATATGTAATTAGGACCTGAAATAGTGTAAAAATCAAAAGAAAAGGTACATATGAGAGAAAAGATGAGGGATAGGATCTCCAAAACTCACATGATATAGTTAAAGGAAAAGAAAAGTTGGCTCCAACTGACTAAGCATGAATAAAAGGCTGAATCTTCAATAACATTACACAGGTTTAGAGGAGGAGTTGGCTTAAAGATGATGTAGATGAGTTCGGTTGTGGAAGTGGATGCTGGAAATAAGGCTTAGGGAGCATTTCTCATGAATGACTGAAGTCTTAGCTGAATGAGAGTATGTTTTATGATATTTAATATTTAAGAACCATGCACAGAGCATGATAACAAATACTGTACATAAAAATCATATAATGTAGCTTTTATTTAGTAATATTTTAAAAAGTGTGTATTGTCTTTCATCTCATTTTCTATATTTTCCCAAATAGAGTATCTAGGATTATTGTTTGTGAAATAACTTGAAATATTATATAAATTCCACATCACAGAATTATTTTCTCTGGTAAATTTACAGTTTCCTGATTGATTCTTATATTGTAATGTCTTACCATTTAGCTGTGTTTTCTTATCTAGGTAACATTATCCATTTTCAACTTTTCAGCTTAGTTGATCACCAGTGTATGTGGTCCTTATTTCCTAAGATAAATTATTGTATTTATTTTATAGTTTGCTGAAATAAACTCATATTTACTTTTTATTGATTTGTTACCCCATCAGAAATATTTTCAGTAATCATAAGTGTAAATAATTTTACTAAGTATTGGCCCTTTCTACACACACCCTAGGGCTTCCTATACCTACTACTATTTTGATTTGAGTGTTGTTTATAAATATTATTATTTTTGGACACCTTTATAAAATATGACTACAAATTTTAATTTCTCTATATTATATAATACTATAATAGATTTCTCTTAGGCCATTGGTTCTTTTATATTAAGTACACTTCTGAAGTTAGCCTACTTGTTTGCAATTATTTCCTGTCTAAAATTTACAATGTAAATTTTTCCTTGAGTTTCAATTTCCTCACCTATGAAATGAGGCAGTAAGACTACGGAACCTTAGGGTCTCTCCAGACCTAATGTTGGTTAATTCTTTGACTCATATAAGAGAGTTGTTTATGTCTAGTACCAAGGCTACATAATTACTCTATTCTCGTGGCTCATTATATCATACTGGCAATGTCATTAATGTTAAATATTGAGGAAGCTTGTACAATTAACATAGTGCTCTGACCTATACCATATGCACAAGATCTTTTGCTATGAATATTTCTATTTTTCTCCTTTTTGAATATCTGTAATACTGAAGGAAATGCAGGTAGAAACAGCAGGTAGAAAAGAATAGGGACATGGACACTCTTTTGGTCTAATAATGATGTCCCTTATGAAAATGTAATAAATATGTAGTAATCTTATTTTTATTGCACTTTCATCTATTCTCAGTTGAAGAGCATTTTGATCTATTCTTGATTGAAAAGCAAATCATGTCATTTTTCTGGCAACTATTGCCCTCTTGAATGATTTATACTGCAAAAGGAAGGGCACTCTCTCCATGGATATTTGTTGTGTTTTTCTTTAAACATCATTCTTAAGTAGCTGATTTATACCAGTTGAAATGCCATTATTCACTGTTGGAGAATGATGGTGCAACTATAAAAGGTTATCGGGAGGTTATATTCGGAATCCAACTGAAGCAAAACTAACTCAACTCTTCATTTCCCACCAACAGTGTAGGAGGCTTTGTCAACCTTTGCCAATTTTATTCCCCTTTCATTATCCAGAACAATGTATTTTTCATTTGTGACAGATTTATTAATTTGATCCTAGCTTTAGGCAGTGAAATGGCAAGGTTCAATTTCTTCTTTATAATAAACACTCTGTTGGATTATAAGATGGGGATAGAATGAGAGAGAATGAGAGAGAGAGAAAGAGCAAGAATTAGAAAAAGAGAGAGAGAGAGATCAGTGTTAGAGGTGAGAGATGATGGTGAACTGAACCAGGGAAATAAAATGGTATAAATGATTTAAGTGGATTTTTAAAATATTTAGATGATACATCAATAGAGTGAAGGGAAGAACATATTAAAGGTAATTCCAGGTTTCTGGCTTAAGTAGTTGGGTGGATGGTGTTGTCATTCATTCGTATTGGGTCTATCAGATGAGGAGTAATGATGGTAGTTTTGATACAGTGTAAAGAGTTTAAGTGAGAATATAATGGGGTTGTTTATACTTACTGTGTTTAGGGTTCCTATTAGATAATTTAAGCATATGCATGAAATTTTGGAACTTGAGGTAGCCAGTCCCCAGGATTGCCCCCAGTGATTTCTGCCTCCTGATATTCATACCCTTTTGCCATCTCCTCCCACATTTTATCAGCATTGGTTTGTGTGACCAACAGAATATGGCAGAAATGATTATATGTCGCTTCAGAACCTGGATCATAAAATGTATCATGGCCTCCTCCTTGCTCTGTCCTGGGTAATTCACACCAGAAGAAATCAGCAGCCGTGTTTTAAGGAAGGTCAGGCAACACTGAGGACAGGTCCACATGACAAGGACATGAAGCCTCTGATAGCAGCCACGTGAACCATTGTGGAGTCAGATCCTCAGCCCCCATCAAGTCCTCAGATAACTGAAATCCCCATCAACAGATTTCTTGTAATATTTTGCAACACTTGGAACCATAACATCCAGTTAAGCTGCTCCCAAATTCCTGATCCTCAGATACTGTGTGAGAATAAAAATTCTTCTTGTTTTATGCTGCCAAGTTTGGGGGTAATTTGTAATGTAACAATAGGTAAATGATAAAAACCTCAATAAAGAGAACTAAACCACAAATAAAGATAAAAATCACTGGCATCAATTTCATAGTTTTGGATGAGTTTTGCTTCGATATTATGTATAAGAAGGAGAAATATAGAGGGGGAGAATCTCCATACAACAATATTTAAAGGTCAGGAATCAGGAGGAAAATAGTCCAAAAGACCCTGAGAAGTGGCTAGAAAAGCATGAGGGGAAAAAAGGCAATGTCATAGAAGCCACAGGGAGAGAAAATTTTGAGAAAGAAGGTAGAGGGAGGGGATACAGAACTAACACATTCTGCCCAAAGGTTAAGTCAAAGAAACACAAATATAGTGACAGTCAGGAAGTCATTTGTATTGAAAGCAGTTTCAGGGAAGAATTAAAAATGGAAACAAAAAATATGAGTTGAAGCTAGACCTTGGATTGTTCTGACGACAAATGCTTATTATAATCACTACCACGATTCAGTGTTCAACTTCGGTATAGCAGAAAATTTTAATTTTGGAAGAGAACTAAAGGTGGTCCCATGTGCAGTGTGTTCGTCACTTACAACAAAAGCAGCATCTAGGTCCTCAGATTTCCAATGGGAAAGATGTACCAACTATGAGCTCAAACAAAAGAATCAACAAATACACAAGGATACAAATCACCATGAGTGAACATCAAGAGACGAAAGCTGATTAAGGTTCTCAAGAAATTCAGATATTGCCATTTTCAGAAAAGAACATAAAATGATTATATCTAAAAGCATGAAAATTAAAATATGAATTCTTAAAGTGATCAAACACTAACAGAAGTCCAGAAATGAGTACACAGAATTGAAAGAGAATAAAACAGAACTCTAAATATAAAAATATTAACATTAAAATATTCAATGGACAGGATAAACAGCAGATTAGATATGGGTAATGAAAGAATTAGTTAATTGGGGTAGGCTGTTTCTGTAAAATATTGAAGATGGAGACCAAAACAACAACTACAGCAACAACAACAGAACCCTGAGACTAGAAAAGGTTAAAAAAAAAAATCTAGATCTTTAGAAATGATCCAGAGATCAGCAGAGAGAGACAGGAAAATGGGAAATATTTTTTTTTTCAAAAAGAAACACAAAACAAAACAAAAAAGAGAAGCATGGAGATTAGTATGAGGCCAGTGAAACAGAATTAAGGTTAGACTAACCTATACATGAAGGAAAATATACGTGATACAGGTGACTTTGCAGATCACTTGGGACAATTCCATAGATGATACTGGAACAAATTATATTCACATATTCCCCATTATATGGGGAAAAATAAAATTATATTGCTACCTCAAAATATACAAGATACATTCAACAAAATCCTATGGGGCAATTACCATGGGTCAGGCACTGCATTTATTATATGGAACTCAGCAGTGATAGACACAGTATTTCCTTTCATAAATATATTATACCCATGTCTTCCTGTCTCTGTCTTGTCTTACTTGGATTATTGAACCATCCTTCTAGATGAGATTTCTCTTTCCGGTGTGGCTTTAATCTCCACACTCATTCCAAAATAATCTTTCTATAATGTAAATCTGATTATGTGCTTCTTGCTTTAATGATTTTTACTCTTTGGAATAAAATAAACACTCCATGGCATGGCATGCCAAGAGCTTTCTCATCTCTGCTGATCCCCAGTTTCCTGATGTACCATTAAAATGTGTATATAAGTGTCTTGAGTATTCTACTACTTTCTACTCTCTGAACCCAATGTTCTCATATTCTCTCATCCTGCTATGTATGTGTCTATGCTATTTCCTCCTTGTTAAGAGATGTATGGCTACATCTAGCTTTGTCCTGCAGAAATTTCTTTCTCATCTTTTTTTAGACTCAGAGTAATCCTTGTCTCTTCTGTGAAGTAAGCAGGGACTTCTTCCCCTCACTTTCTGTACAGCTTTCTGTCAAAGCACTTAAAACATGAATCTACAGTATTTGCTTAATTTTGTATCTCTCCACTAAAATATGAGCTACTGAGGATAGGAAATTTTATACATCCCTAAGGTCTAGAACAATTCTTACACATTTTTAGATAAAATGTAAGAAAACAACAAAAATCACCAAAACCAAAAACAGACACAAACTTACAGTATCAATTGATTCTTCTTGAAATTATCCTAAATCATAGCCATTCTGGATTTGTTCCATAATATTGTATTAGAGAAAACTACTGGAACATAAAGGTCTAAAATAGCAGAATAGTAATATGAAAGCAAAGATTATAATGACAACCTTTGACTTTGGTTTTTGTCATGTAGTTGGTTTTGGCCAGCAGGTGGTAGCAAAGGAGCCTCAAGCAAGGACGTGAATTGTGTTGGAATGGCAGGTGTTGCCTTGTGCTTCTTCTGTAACCATTAGAAGAAAATGTCCTGGCTAGCCCACTAGTGGTTTTACTTTTTTATTTGCTTGTTTTTGTCCTTTGAAAATGCAAGTGCATACATAATCATTCCTTGCAGGTAATAGGATTCTGATTAAAAGGCTCTATTGAACTGTGACTTATCTCTCTACTTGGAATTTGCAAATGCTAATGAACTTACATATTTTCCTTGTGTGCCTCACAGACATCCAGCTCACTTTGTTCCCACAAAGTGATTTCCAGAAAAAGCCACAGTCCTATCCCGTTGTCCTGATGTAGAGCTTATTTACTTAGCCAAAAATATTCACCTCTGGCAGTCACATAAATCCCAAACCCAAGTCACATCAATCAAGATCCTAACTCAGAGATAGACTATGTCCCTGAGACTAGCACCAGATTTGCATTTTTATTGAGCACAGTTCTACAGAAGCCATTTGAATCCGTCTGTAAAAAATTGAAAAAGTTCGTCTGCTTCACAGGTGCAACATAAAGAAAAAGACAGCCCTGAGGGGAAAAAATGAGGTCACAGCAAGAAAGGAGTCTGCTAGGGTTAATCAAAAATCTCAAACATCATAAAAAGTAAATCAAAGAACCATAACAGGATTTCTGGAGACATCAGTGCTTCAATGACTTGGCAACTCAGTTGATTAGAGTGATAATGAGGCCATGCTTTAGCGTCTTGAGTGGACCACTTACTTTGACTGTGATCCAAGCCCACAGACTTCACCCCTAACCCAAATCAGTAGCTGTGAAATATTTGCTGTCAGTTACAATGGGACCTGGTTGAAACAGTTTTGATGGAGCAGTGCAAATCCATCATTGTCCACTGAAAAAGCAGGTCAAGGTACAGGTTCTATTGATGGAGTATGTGAGAGGTTGAGTAGACTCATCTCAAGAAAGAAATACAGTGTAGTAAAGCTGAAAGATTTATCAGTTGTCAGTTTTTCCTCATGTTTTGTGTGAATGTTGTTTCATTTCATAATTCATCAGCTAAAACTGGGCAAAGCATTATTTATGGCAATGGGTTACTCAGCCTCCTTATTTTGGGTCAGATGAGTCTTGGGATCTGACTAGCCTACCAGAAGAAAATAATTCTTTTTAATACATAATAAGTACCGATTCTTGGAAAACATTCTAGCAACACTGCCATAACTGTATGTGAGACGACTAGCTGAATAAAAACACATTATGTGGAAGAAGCACAGAGCAAGAGTTTTTAAAATTAATTTATTAAAATTCTGGGGTTTCTTATAATTATTGATATTTCACTGTGGCCTTAGTAACTAAGTTTCCTAATGAAAGTGGACATTCATATTCCATATGAAAGATCTCAAAAATGGCTGTTTAATAGAAAATGCTTTATTAGTGGGGATGTTATAATGAGAAATGTTAATAATAATGAGAGAGGGATTTATTTCAACTATCAATTAAATATTTATATGCAAATTCTAAATATTCTTCTACTTTGCTAATTTTATGCATAATCCCATAAATAAATTATTACGTGGGAAAAATATCATCATTCATTCTAATAAATAGGGCACCTCTAAGTGTGAAGTAAAACATGGTGTAGCCAAGTAATATCACTTGGTAACTTTTGAAAACATGCATTACTCCTTACAAAACCAGCAGTTTTATGACTGAGACTTTAGTGAAAACACTGAATTTACACTATGCATTCATGATTTCATACGAAATTTTTTTAAAGGACATTGAACAAAATAGTATTACAAAAAAAATGAGAGAGAAATTGGAGAAATTGTAAGACTTTTTACAGTAGTGAGGACAAAGAACTCAAATTGCTTTCTCAAAATGTCTTCCTCCAAAGTGTTACTGGTCTGACAATCAACCAAATCTTGAGTGGAACCCTAAATTAAGGGAATATACACACACACTGAAGGGACAACACACATTTTCAAGCATTCAATGAGCAAAATGCCTCCGAAGAAAGTTGGGCATCTAGGAGGGAAATGCAAATGGCATAAATTAGCATTATCATAATTATGAGAAGTTATGAAGTCAGAAATTATTACTTCATGGTTATGAATTAGGAAATAAAGAAGAATTCTAGAATAATATACAAATGAATAATGGTTATCGAAGAATGAATAGACATTATCATGAGCAACAAATATCTCAGACACTGGAGAAAATGTTTAAACAAATCCCTAATGGGCATGGTTAGGTCAAACAGACCTGTACCAGAGAATACATAGTATGTAAATGTTAGAAATATCTTTACATGTCATAGTCAGGATTTACCTTATTCTTTATCATCCTAACCTGCTTCATTTTAATGAGAGCAACGTGATGACAAAGAAACACATGAGTCAAGAAACAGTTTCATCATTAGAAAATGACAACTTCCATGTACCAGTGTGGACATTTAATAAATGCTAGTTAGGGGATATATGACATATGAGCCTGAAAAAAAGTTGATTTTTAAAAAATCATTAAACATAGACAAGACATAAAATTTTTATTCAATATAAAAACAAGAAATGAGGGCTTCCCTGGTGGTGCGGTTGTTGAGAGTCCACTTGCCAATGCAGGGGACATGGGTTCGTGCCCCGGTCCAGGAAGATCCCACGTGCCGCAGAGTGGTTGGGCCCGTGAGCCATGGCCACTGAGCCTGCGCATCCAGAGCCTGTGCTCCGCAACGGGGAGGTCACAACAGTGAGAGGCCCACATACCAAAAAAAAAACAAAAAAAAAAAAACAAGAAATGATCAAGTAGATTGAATAACATAATTGTCTAGCTTATCATCTCCATAGATAGATAACTTACATGAAAACAAGGCAACTGAAATAAACAAACTAAATTAAGAACACATTCAGGACAATTACAGAAAGAAAATTAAAGCTAAAATAAGGAAAGAAAAGTAGCTTATCAATCAAAAAACAATAGTAGTAGCCTTCTAATGGTAAAACACATACACAGGGTACTTAAACTTCCAAATAAAAAGAATTGGGAATTCCAGGAAAGTGTACTTGAAGTTAGAGACATGATACTAGAAATACAGAACAATTGTATAAAGGGAAAATATGTAAAGGTAGAATTATAGTGCCATCTTCTATGCATATTTAATGGAAAATTTGTACTCACATTTTAAGAATAGATTTTCATAAGAATGTAAGACCAGTTCATTAAAAATTCTGTGAAGGATCTGAAAAGGTATAACTTTCTATTTTAAAATAGCCATTATTTGCATCTAGTTGATAGAAAAGAGCATTAAGAAGAAAAAGAAAAGAATAAAAAGGAACAATTTTGGGACTGTTCTCATTTCTCATTGATCCATGATGCCAAGCAATGACTTGGGCCAAGCAATGACTTTTTCATCTCTTCACATTATTGTTTTTAATTCTATAAGAAGAGGTATAATCTCTTAACCTTCTTCACAGGAGTTTTGTGTAGACAAAGTTAAGAGCATTATTTATTACAGTTGTTCTCAAAGATTCAAGGTCACAGGTATCCCCAGGCTGTCTCCCCACCTCCTGGCCAGAAGGGCTATTGACTCCTAGCAACACTGCCTGCCTTCCCTCCCAGAACTATCCCCTAAATTCTGCTCTCACAAAGGGGACTCAAAATCTCAGAGAGTGTTATGAACCTAGCCATACACTGCTCCAGTCAGAATGAGCCCCTTACAAGCAGAGTTGAAAGTTATTCTGGAACGATAGGAATTTAAGTCAGGGCCAGAGATCATGTGCATTGAGATACCCTTTAATGAGGCCGGAGAGAAGGATTCCAACCAGATGGGTGCAAGAGGAGGTGCCCATTCAGCAGTTTTAGGATTATAAAAATGATCTGTCTGGAGATATCATAGCAGCATTTTTAGAATAACATATCTAAACAAATTCAGAAAACCACATTGTTTGGCTTCATTATTTATGATTTCTCTGAAAATCCAATGAAAGTGACCACTTTGCTTTATTCTAGACTTTATAATTCTCCTGCTCACTCTGTCCTTTTGGAGAATATTAAAACACGATTCACTCTCCTTCAGTTTGCTGGAGATGAGATGGGATAGAAGTGCCATGGAGCTGATAGGTCATACTTTAAATTAAGTTTCCCAAATAAAAATTTAATCTAGTTTCAATAAAAGAGTTATTAACCACTTTTAATTAGGAAAAGCAAGCCTGAATCTGGGGTACTTTCTTCAGCTCCCAGTGCAAGGACTGATCGTTAGTCACTGATGGTATAAGGGCTTGTCTTTAAAGGGCTGTGATGCAGAGGCCCACCAAACACATCTCAGGGGAAAGGAGAAAGTTGAAATGCACAGTTCTGGGGATATTCCTCAGATCTTAGTTTGACTTGATTTTCAAAGGCTTTATCTTGGTGTCAATACAGAAGAGAGATTCTTTCTAAATTGACTAAAACTTTTGGCAGTCACTAAATAAGGCCAACCAGGACAATTTCCTCCTAATGAAATACACCAGTTCCTCAGCACCCAAGAAAGAAAGCTGGATTTACTAAGTGTACGTTAGCAGGCTAGAAATTTTGCAATGTCTTAATTTTATTTTTCATCCAATCTGCTTGATATCCAATAAAAGTTTTGCACTTATTTGTCAGATTACAAATCAATGGCAGACTGAAGCATAAATAGGGCCATGTGACCACAGGCAAGCAATGTTTTCTTACCCACTATACATGCATCTCAAAGACCAATAAAATACAAAAACAGGATAGAACGTGCATCAGTGCTGAAAAGTTTGAAGGATAGCTCTCATTCACATTTCATACACCTTAAGCTACTTCTGCCAGATTAGGTACAGATTGAATTGAAATAAGGATAAAAGAGCCAACGTGTTTCATTATACAACTTAGAAAGTGAGCAGAAGGACTCCTGATAAAGCCTCACAGCCACTTCTTAACTTGAAAGGAAGAGAACAGACCAGGACCACAAGTGGTCCAGAATGATGTTAAGACTCCTGTTATGGCAGTTTGCATAAAATCAACAGAAAGTCACATGTCAGCGCTGCTTCTTACAGTGACAGAATGCTAGTTCGGAAGGACGTTCTTCAAATAAGATGGGTAACAAAAAGTCTGTATTGTCAAAATTCATTTTGAACAGGGGCTACAAGTAGAAGAAAACCTCAGAGTCTTGAAGCCTTTCCAGCATAGGTGAGTGCAACACTCTGAAATGAGCAAGCCATGTAACTCATCAGACCTGTGAAAAGATACAAAGCAGAGGGGTCCCTCTGAAGAATCAGAAGGATCAAAGGAAACATCACTCTCTGAAACAGATGCACTGTATGCTGTTCCAGAAGATACCGGTTCTGGGTTTACAAAAATTTTGCACAGTGACAGTGAAATACTGATCTGAAATCAGGAAAGAATATTTAAAGTTGAAAGTCAGGGTTGTGAGTCAGACTATGTTACACACAATGAGAAAGATATGGAACACTGCATAATTGAAATAATGAACTGAATAACATACTCAAGGAATTCATCCAGAACTCTGAGAAGAAACATGAAATTATGAAGAAGAAGACGGCCAGATAAGATAGACCCAGGATTGTAAAAATACTAATAATTGGAAGTCAAGAGAGTTTAAAAGCCAAAAACAAAGGAAAATAAAATTAAAGAAACTTTAAACACAGGCACAGACACACACACACACACACACACACACACAAATTTACAGAGTTGAAGAAATAACCGAATCTATAGACAAAATGAGTGGGTTTTCTAGGTATCAGGGGAAATTAATAAAGAGACAAATATTTATCAAAATGAACATTTAGAATTTCAATGATAATTTTAAAAAATACAAAAATCCAAGAAAATAAATTTACAGATACATCAAACATTTTAAAAATGATATGTCTACTTTAAATGTTTTGAGGTGTTTGAAGATACTATAGAAAAGCCCACAATAATTTCAGGAAAGGAGAAGAATAAAATTTTTATCAAGAATTCTCTAGCTGTCTTTCTTTGTGAAAACTAGATCAAGATAGCTATCAAGACAGCTATAGAGGGGGAAGGGATAAATTAGGAGTTTGGGATTAACACATACATACTACTACACATAAAATAGATAAACAACAAGGACCTATTGTATAGCACAAGGAACTATATTCAATATCTTGTAAAAACCTATAATGGAAAAGAACCTGAAAAAGAATATATATATATATATATATATATGTGTGTGTGTGTGTGTGTGTGTGTGTGTGTGTGTGTGTGTGTAACGGAATCACTTTGCTATACACCTAAAAGTAACACAACATTGTAAATCAAATATACTTCAATTTAAAATTTCTAAAAAAATAGCTATAGATATAAAGAGGTAGTAAAAAGGAAAACAAAAGAAAAAAAAAAACAGCACCCATTTGCATGTTTAAAATGCACTTAGAGACTGAACAATTAACTAAAACAAAGACGATAACAATAGGAAAGTACAGATATAAGATGATGGGCAACAGGGAAACCCTGTAAATAATAGAGTTGTGTTTTTAAAAGTATTGCTATTATAGTTATAAACTAATGCAAATTAAAAAGGAAAACGACTTAGGATATGTAATATATAACAGTAATAAAATTTCATAAGAACAGTCTGTGTCTAAATGTAAATTAGATCAGTAAAAACTAAATATTGAAGAGGGAAGGTGGGAAGAAATTAAACATTTAAAATCTTTAACAGAAGAATAAATATATGCTGTTGTTTATATTTAGAAAAAAATGATGTGTTTTTCTAAACATTTGAAGGCAAGCACTAATAGAAAAAGTAGATATTTACCTTCCAAATCAATAGGTTAAAAGAAGGAAAATAATAGGAAATGAGAGAAAGCATAGAGCCAGCTTAGAGGACAAGCATATCCATTGCCCTAGTAACCCTAAATCAATTCTAAAATCTATTATAAAAAGAGACTTTCCGAATGGGGAAAAACATCAAAATTCCACAATATGCTCTTACCAAAATTCATACATAAGATAAAGTGGCAAATAAGGGCTAATTTGCAAAACAAATCATGTCCTTGAATGTTTATCACCATGTAATTGACAATAGCAAAATCCTCCATACAATATTAATAAATCTATAGGACCTTGTTAAATCACTTAAGACATTTCCATCTTAAAGGATATTATTTTTAGCATACTACTGAGATGTAAGAGAGTGTTTAAAAATGTCAGAAAAGCAGATTACAAAATGTCATTTTGCTCTTAGCTTCACACAAGTTTCTACATCTCCAGAGTTTTATCTGGGTGATAGGAATATGGGTAGTTTTACTGTTTTTCATATTCTAAATGTTCTGAAATATATTTAGGCCATAGCCTATTTTAATAATAAGGAAAAAAGTAAAGGAAAGATAAATACACGAACATTGCCCATTCCAGAAAGTGTGGAGACTCCTGGTTAGGGTTTCCATAATGAGTTGTGGTGCATCTCTTCTGATGAGTGCAGCTTCAAAGAGAATAAATATTAAGGTTTTATTTATAGGTTTGTAAGTTTCAGTCTCATTTTCTCTCTTTTTCATTAATGTTATATTCAGCCACTAAAAGTGAAGGAAATTGAATAAAGGCAAATCTGAAATATGCAATAGCTGACACAAAATAGTTTAAGAACCACCTTAGAAATTGCTTTGCATAAATATAATACCCAACACTTAATTGTCTCTTTCCTCTTAATGTGTAGCTTATACTATTAAAGCCAATTGCTTCCTATAACCCTTATAAAACACAGATGTCGTTTTCTCCTCTCTGGAAACTAACCTGATAACTTTTTCACCACAGAAATCTCTGATTATGCCTCTCTTTAAAATTGCCTGTTCTTAAACCATAGGCAACACTTACAACATAATAGAAATAATAATAAGAGTCAAAACACCAACTCAATCTAACCTGGGTCCATGCCTACTAAATATCTCTCTTAATATTATTTGAAACACACAGATTATCATGAGAAGAGATAACACAGATAAGGCACATAGAGTGAAATAATTAAAAAATCTTTTCTTTTGCCTGAAAGAATTCTGGGAATTAGTTAAGATCACTTTTGCAAATGCTCAGAATAACATGAAACATGATAATTTTTAGGAAATTTAACCTTTAAATGATGAAAATCTTTTGTGAACTCATAATTATCAACATGTGCAATGATTGTTATTTTGCTTATTTTCTTTAATTTTATAACCTTGTACATACAGGTAACCATACTCTCACAGCACATGCTTGCACCTGTTAGTGTCATGTCTTTTTGTTTGTTTTATGTTATTTTCCAGTTTCAACCCATTTTCTCTTCCTTGATTAGAACGAACCTAATGTGTTTGAGCTATTACTTTAAACATGTATGCATCTTTGTATGACATGGTATTCTCTTATATTCTCTGATTAATTTCTTTCTTATATTTGTCATTCTCTTATAGTGTTTTCATTTTAACTATATTTCTAAGCTCTATTCAAATTTTTGTAAGTTAAAACTTTGCTTTTAGCTACTACATATTATTCTACATTTTATGAGTGTATACCTTAGTTGTAGATATCTCTGATTCTTAACTCCTAGACGTCAGAAACAATACAAAGATGAAAATACTCATACCTATCTTTTAGACACATGGGATAATTATAAATATATAAAAATTATAAAACTTATAAAGTATTATTTTGTGCATATATACATAGGCATATATAGCACACAACAAGGAGGACTCCTAGGTCATAAGGAATAGACATTCTTCATTCCAGTGAATACGGTTATATCACCTAAGAGCATGTAGATAATATTTGCAGTCACAAAGAGAGCTATTGAGTTTCTTTCTACACCCTTGAAAATAAATGTTAAGACACTTCTTTCTAATTTTTGTGACTCTGAAGGATATAAGAGATTGTTTCATTTGCATTTCTTTCATCATTAGTAAGTGTGAACACATCTTTATAGAGTCACGAGCCTTTGAACCCCACCTTCTGCAGATTCATAGCTTTATTCATATCCTTTTCCATGCTTTACTGGTATTCTCCTTGTATTTTTGACTTGCCAGAGTTCTCTATATAGTCTAGATATCAACCTGTCTTAGACACAACAAATATTTTATTACAGCATATCATTCATCTGTAAATTTAGTGAAGCAAATATTTTTAAATTCAGATGTAGTAAAATACATCATTTTTAAACTTGGCTTGTGCTTTCTGAGTCTTGTTAAAGAAGAGTCTTTCACCCCTAGCTCACAAAGGGAATCTTTGCCACCTTCTTCAATTAGCTTTATTGTTTTACTTTAATCCTTTTGATGTCCACTTTTGTATATGGTAAAATAGGGGTTAAGCTTTTTTTATTCCCCATGTAATACAGTTTTCCAGACATTGTCTATTAAATAATAGACTGAATACTGCTATTACTTTGCTATACTTTTATGTCACCATATTTCCACTTTTTGTATGTATGCAGCCCTATTTTTGAGCTCTATATTCTGTAATATCTGTTGGTTCATCTGTTACTATAAAAACACAATAATAATATTTATTACAATTACTTTTTACTGTGTCTTAATCTGGTATGAGAAGTCCTACTCTCTGTTCTTTTGAAAACATGCCACAGCTCATTATGTGTCTTTATTAAGCCCCAAACTTCAGAATGATTTTGTTGCGTACCTCTAAAATTCCAGTTGGAATACTTCCATCTATGTTCATTGTGTATCTCTTCATTTTTTCTTTGAAGATCAGCAATAGATTTAATTTTGTCTATGATCAGTTTTGTGCATTCTTGTTTAATTCTTAGAAAATGTTTTTGTTGTGTTTGCTATCATGAATGGTACTTTATTTTATTTTGGTACTATTAGTACCATTATATTTTCTGGGTGAGAGCTATTAATTTTTGTATTCAATAAGCCTACTGAATATAATATTAGTTCTAATAGTTTGTTGTGTCTTGAATTTTCTATGTAGGTGATTATGTCAACTGAAGAACAACAGATTCATCTCCTCCAAGCATTATAATTTGTAATTTTCTGGCATTGTAGTATTTACCATACTTCCAGTCCCATTTTACCCAGAAGTAATGATGGCAGATATTATAATCTTATTTCCAATTTAAAATTTACTGTTTAAGTCTCTCAGTGAATTATTTTTTTCTGTAGGTTTTGTGTATGTAGCCCTTAATAAATTAAATAACTTCCCCTTTATTTCTAAATAATAAAGTATATTTTGTAATTGAGATAATCATGTGATATTTCTCCCTTATGCCTTTAGTGTAGTGAATTACAATGGTAGCTTTTCTAATATTAAACCAATCTTGCATGCATGATAATCCCTATTTGATAAGAATATATTATTTAATTAGCTAAGTGAATTTAATTAGCTAATACTATATTTTTTCAACTAAGTGATGTATACCTATATTTTATTTTCTGATATTGTTTTTGTATAGTTACAAATAAAGTTTATACTAGACTAAAAAAATTTGTTGTATTGCTTTAACTGTTTTCCTATTATTGAGAACAATTTATATAAAATAAAGATTAACTATTTTTTGGGAAAATTTGTTTAAACTTACTTGTAAAACTATCTCAGCCTAAGACTCTTTGAGGGCTTGAACAAATGCAGGATGCTACTGCAGAGGGTTACAGAGTAACTGATCTCATCAATTATGTAATATTACAGACCTGAAGTAAAGTATCTTCTCTCTCAAACTTTACTTAGGAAGATGAACCTGAACTAAATAGCAATCTTCGTCCTACCTCATGTGAGAAGAGATCATGTTATTTCTTCACTTAATGACTATTATAATTTATTTATTTACATCTTTATTGGAGTATAATTGCTTTACAATGGTGTGTTATAGTTTCTGCTTTATAACAAAGTGTATCAGTTATACATATACATATGTTCCCATATCTCTTCCCTCTTGCATCTCCCTCCCACCCTCCCTATCCCACCCCTCTAGGTGGTCACAAAGCACCGAGCTGATCTCCCTGTGCCATGTGGCTGCTTCCCACTAGCTATCTGTTTTACGTTTGGTAGTGTATATACGTCCATGCCACTCTCTCGCTTTGTCACAGCTTACCCTTCCCCTTCCCCATATCCTCAAGTCCATTTTCTAGTAGGTCTGTGTCTTTATTCCTGTTTTACCCCTAGGTTCTTCATGACATTTTTTTTCTTAAATTCCATATATATGTGTTAGCATACGGTATTTGTCTTTCTCTTTCTGACTTACTTCACTCTGTATGACAGACTCTAGGTCCATCCACCTCACTACAAATAACTCAATTTCATTTCTTTTTATGGCTGAGTAATATTCTATTGTATATATGTGCCACATCTTCTTTTTCCATTCATCCGATGATGATGATAATGATTATTAATTGGGATGGGAAGTACATTAGAGAGTGCCATGTAATTCTTTAAATCTTCCTTTTCTTCCAAACACTGACATTCTATCAGAATATCTAGTTTGGTCAAAAACAAAAACAAAAAACCAAAAAAAAAAAAAAAACTAATTAAAGACACCTGGTATGTCAGCAAGTTTGCATTAGGCCCAGAAACTGAACATGAGTATAAAAGGGCATCCCTGAGCAGTTTATGTATGAATTTGTCCTTGTCTGGGTTTACTCCCAACCTGGCAACATGGAAGTAGAGTCCCCCATCAGGTATGCAGGATGAGTTATATGAGATACAGACTATAATGAGCTGTCTTACATATGCACACCACAGATTCTCAGACTCAGATGCCAGGTAGAGGAATTCTCATTGGCTCCCACCATTATTTTGTATCAATTTTGGCATTTTCTTTGTCTATAGGCTGTTTGCTATCCCATTACTGATATCTATTTCAGTTTGAGCTTCTGCACTTGCCAGTTTACAAAAATTCACTCATAGAACTCAACTGAAAAGGAAGGAGTGGACCAAAGGGCAGAAAAACCCTACCTTCTAGGAGTTGAAACAAGAAATCAGAAAGTCAGAATCCAAAAGTTCTTGTGGCTACGTAATCTCTGCCTCTCTCACTTGTTTTAAGGCAATCCATTCATTTTCTCCATCCCCTCTTTTTCCAAATAAGTTCCATATGCATTAGTCTTCTAATAAGACCATCTTAGGCCAAATTCTCTATAGGGTAAATTCTCTCAGGTGTCTCTCAAGAATGGATACTAAATTAGACTGAAGCATACGGAAAATAGGGAAGACTATTCTAATGGTCTGGGCAGAGAATATCTTTGTTCAACCAGAAAAATGGACTGATAGTCTATCTATTCACATCATAAAATAATAAATGGCAAAAACTGATAATAGGTTTAGAATTAAGATGTGTGCTTTAAAACAAAACATTAGATTTTTTTCTTACTGAGATTACTACTATTTACAGATATCTTCTCAATGATAAGAAGTTTAAAAGCAAAATGTATATCTAATTTAATTGTAAATTTCTCCTAAGATATAGAATAATTCCATTTCATTGCCTTCAATTTGCTTTTCTACTCCTTTCTTGATAGTTGCATATACCACACTCTGTCTATTGTGTAGTACTTTGTAAAACAAAGGTACATTATTTAAATGTGAGAAGTCATTATCATCTACTTACTATGCAAGACTGTACAATGCCCACAGCAGTGAAGAAAGGGAATTCTCTGTACAAAGCAGTTTTTTGTATGTTGCTAATACATTTCTCAAATCACAATTATTTCCATGGTAACAGTCTGTGATATCGAAGAGACAGCCACTGTCTTCTAAGACCCAGCAGAAAAATAATTTTGACACTGAATGCAAGAGCTTCTTAGTCAATCACAAATATTGTCAATAATTAGCAATAACAGCAAGGGGAATTCAATTACAGGCAAAGCAAATTGCTTTTTATATAAATGTTCTCTTTTTAATGTATCCCAGTGTGAAAGTCCCTCTTTAAATTAGTGAAAGCATGTGTAATCTCAATACCTCCACTGGGAGTTGTAGGAATATATGTAGTCTCGCTCTTTGGTTGAGTGTTTAGAGGCTTAGGACAAAATTGTACTGCTGTTGGTACCTTGTAATGATAGATATCAACAGGAATTCAGATAATTAAATGTATTCCAGCTTTATTTCATTTTTCTCCAGTTGTAAAATTCTTGTCTGCTAGCTTAATATATTCATGTTTATGTGAATTTAAATGTGATCATAACCATTCCATAGTTATTATCAAGACAGGTTGGGCCATCTTATTTCATTTTCAGATGCTTTTTATCCCTATGGAAAGATCCAACAAATGCTCTACTAGAAAAGAGCAAGGAGGACTCATCTCAGTTCCTGTCAGCTGGGTTTAATTTTTACAGTAGGTGTCATTTTAGCCAATAGTAGAAACGTGAAAAATTTATGAACAGGAACCATGGAAACTGGAGGAAAAACCTGATATGTCCTCCCTTCAGTAACTTCATTTAAGAGACGGGAATAAAAAGAATTCAATTTGGGCATCCTGAGGAAATTTGCCTTGAGGTCAAAATTTATCAACTGGTAAGAACTCTTCTTTATATACCCCTTTGCTTTTCTCTAAAAAGGAGCCATATTTTTTAAAAATGACTCTTCTGTCCACTGATTTATAACTTGGCACAGAAACATAGGATATTCAAGTTAGATCACTAGCAGAGCTGAGAAAATCAAAGTATGGGAAAATATAAGCTATAAGCAACTTTCTCTTCTGTGGTGCAAACTCCAGTATACCCATACTGTCTGTTTCGGGGTAACATAGTTCTAGTTGATTTAATCTATGTGAATATTAGAAATTGGATTGGGGCTAAAATGCAGGCAATTTTTAGTGATGTTAACTATAAGCATGTAGGTGATTTTTATATATTTATCTTTTTATCCTTAGCTTTATTATGTGTTGTTTCTGTCTCAGCAACTACTATACCTTCAAGGCTGGAAACTGTGGCTGAAAATTAACCCATTATATAATTTAGGGTACATGGCATTCAGCAAAAGATGAATGTGATATATTAAAGCTGGTTGAAAATACTATGATACTCTTCCAATTGAGAGGTAGTGTCTAATCCCTCTCCTCCTGAATCTGAGCTGAAATTTGTGACTTTCTTGACTAATAAAACACTGCAGAAGTCATGTTCCGGAACATATGGAGCTGAGTCAAAAGAAATCTTACAGCTTCATCCAAGTCTTTTGAAACACACTCTTTGGGAGTTTTGAGCTTCCAAGTGAGAAGTTACCCTGAGACCACAGTTCTAGAAAAGACCATTTGTGAGACCAGACACTGACTGCCCCATCTGAGCCCAGACTTCAACCTCTCCCTGCAAAGGTGTCAGATGTGTGAGAGAAGCCAACTTGGACCCTCCCAGCCAGTCCATACACCAGATAAATACAACCAAGTTACCCTGGTTGGTGCCATGTGGAGTAGAAACATCCGTCAGCTGACTCCTAACAGAATTCTTGACCCGCAAAATCTGGAGATATAATAAAATGGTTGATGTCCCAAGGCTCTAAGTTGTAGAGTGGTTAGTTATGCAATCAATATAATAACCAAAATAAGTTTTTTAGAGACTGCAAAATGTTTCTTCCGCTGACCAACTATAAACCTATTTTTGTTTACTACTAAATATGTAAACTTCATCTACTTAACGGTTGCCCACTATTTTTCCCCCTTCAGCACCATCCTTGTCATTGACATTCTATATTTTATTTTATTTTCATTTTAAAAGTCATATTCAGGTAAAGTTAGTAATGATATTTCCCCAGGCAAATGAAAGTGTCTTGAAATCACACAAAGCTTCTCTATTATATATCTTTGAAAATCATGTAAAATACTACATTCACATACTATAATGTTATAAATTTGTTTGTTAAGAGTAGAGAACCAATGGTAATAAACTTTCTTATGGCAGAATAAATGGCTCAGTTTTTTTGAGAAAATCCACTGTTATATGTAGAATATTATAAAGTATCAGGAACATAAAAAATATACTATGGTTTATATTGGAAATCAAGGAAGAAAATATCTTGAAATCATGAAAAGAAAAAAAATTTAATCAATCAAACAAAAGCAAAATGTCTAACTGTTAACCTAGCAGGCAATCCCTCCTTAAGAAGCCTGAGGAATTCTTTAGTTACCAGTACAGCAACCATCACATAATTCCACATATATATTTGCCAAATTAATGAGTTAGAGGTTAAAGGATTTCTAGGCAGAAGGGAAAATATATTTTAATGAACTATGATAAGATATTTTGAGAGGCATAGAGGATTCAGAACTGGTATCAAGAGGGTTGGCAAATAAGAGAACATACACAGAAAGCAAACAAAAGCAGAAGAAATTCAACATCATCCATGCCTTCTAAGAGATAAATAGATCTTCCGAGGGAAGGTATATACCTACTAACTAAGGAAGAAGCATCCTGAATTCCATGTAAAAAAAGAAAAAAAAAAGGAAGATGAACATAAGAACAAAACCCAAGGATTTCTTTTTGAGAATAAAATTGTAGTGCATGTGAATATGTCTCTGAGGCAGCCAGGATGAAGTAGATAAAAACAGAACTTAAAGTCAATCAGATCCTTGTTCAGATCCCTGATTCTCCACTTTCTCAATCAAGTTACTAAACTTTCCAGAGATTCAATTTTATTAACTCCAAACAAAGAAATATCTCATTAATTAATTACTTAGTACCTACCTGAAATATACTAGGTAGGTACCCAAAAAATGTTAGTTTCTTTCTCTCTTTTTAAGGGGTACGGAGACTACATTCCAATGCAGAAGTAAATTTTTTTGGTCCTCGAGATGTTAAACTGCAAATTGTCTCTTACATCTCAAGTCACATTCAGTACTCTTTTTCTGCTTATTCATGTGTAAAAGAAGGAAGATTAAAAATAACAACAACACTTATCTGTTATGCATTTCTATCTGTAAGTGTTGCTGAAAGAATGATTAATGTTTTCCTCTCTTTTCGATTGAAGATTATGACTTTGGGAAATAATGGAAAACATGCTAACTAATCATATCTATCTATCTATCTAAAAAACAAACCAAAGATTCCAGAAAAGAGCCTTTATTACATAACAGAAATGAAGAAGACAATTTTGAGAAAGTAGTACAATATCAAGAAATAGGGTAAAATAAGACATTACAGAATTCAACAGTTATAATTTAGAAAGAAGCATCATGGAAGTACTGCCCAGTAAGAATGATATTTATGGCTTTAGATATCTCAATGCCATTGAGAAAAACAATACCACTGAGAAAAACAATCATAGCTAATGTTAACTGTGCATTTACAAAAATACAATTACTCCTTAAAATTGTTATTCACTTAAAAAATTTAATTCTCAGAGCAACTCCAGGAAGTAGGTACCATTGTTAGCTCCCTTCTTCAAAAGGGGAAACTGTGCTACTCAGAGTCAGTGACTTCTCCAAGATATACAACTAGTGAAAGGTGGGGATGCAAATGAAATTGAAAATTTCACATGAGGACGTAAAAATGTCCTATCAATATTACCCCTTCTTGCTGATGTGGAATATTATGTAAACATGTGGAAGTAGATGATTCAAAAGGATCCGATTACAAGGAGCTAGTGAGAAAGCACTTATCTGATCAAGCATACGTTGCAAGTTTTTCATGAATTTACTTGATCCCCCATCCCATTTCTGCAGTTATACTTCTAAGTTCTGTTGGAGTCACACAACGATTCTAGTCTGCTGGGTGTTGGCTAGAGTTAACAGTGATGCAATCCACCAACATAGCCATCAATATTTGTTAGTTGTCTACATAATATGGAATCAGTCTCTCCAGCTCCTAGCCAGTGTCCAGGTTTTTCCTTCTAAAATGACTCACCTCCTATTCTTGTTATGTAACAGTTAAGTAAAAAGTGACCAAATTCTTAGTCATAGACTGGTTCAGGAATGGACATGTGATAAAATTCTGGCTAATTGGAAGAAAGAATCTAATGCAGGTAGGTTCTGAGAAAGAAGCTTCCTCTCTTTTGTGAAAGCTACTGGAAAAATTATTTTCTTTTCACTAGATGGCTGATTGCATGGATGTAACAGTGTCGGAATATAGACAACACTGGTGCTGTAATGAGGAAGATAATTTGAGAACCTAGATGATGGAAGAGTAAAGAGAACTGCAAGAAAGTGCAGGTGAAATATGTAAGACTGCAAACCTCTGGATCAGATCATGCCTGAAGCCAGGTCTAGCTATATATTTTTCAGTATGCAAATCATTAAAGTTACTATTAAAATTTAAATTGCATTCCATAAAAGAGAATCTCATAGAAAAGGATTTCTTAACCACAGCACTGTTGACACTGGCCCAGATAAATCTTCGCTGACTGTCCTGTGCACGGAAGGATCCTTTTAGAATGAGTCCAGTTGTGACAATTAAGGATGTCTTCAGACATTGCTATGTGTTCCCTGCAGAGTAACATCACCTTCTGTTGAGAAACACTAATACAGAACATTAATAGACATTCTGCGGCACCTTCCCATCAACCACTCCCTCTCTTCAACTTTCCTGATCATCATTCATGTTGTCTCACAGTCCTTGCTTTGATGCCTAGACTATGCCATGTAATCCTATTCTTAGGCCACATATTTGTTTGGAGGTTAGAAAATGATGAAATTTAGGCTGATAAATTTCAGGAAACATTTGTGTTTACATCTAGAGATAAAAACACTTCTTTTATCTTCTGATAATAGGTAAGTCTATTAGATTTGTAAAACTATGTAGTCCTGAGCAAACCCCTTGTAAACATGTTGAGAAGGCAGCCTGAGACGAAAGCTGACACAAATCAGAAGTGGAAGGCAAACAGAAAAACAAGTTTTTGACAATCAGTTTTGCAGGTGACTCAGACCAACGCTGCAGCCTTCCAGTTTCATAAGTGAATGTATGCCCTTTATTGATAAACTTGTTTAAATTATGTGGTGTATTATTTCCCTCCCACATGCCTTATCTGATGCAAAGAATGTGTTCAGTCTAAGGATGTAAAAAAACTTCCAGACCAATGAATGAAGATTAGCTAGTGCTGTTGAGAAAGGCGGGAACCTGGGACCTGGGACCTTTTCTTGCAGTGCTTACATCTCGACAAATGTCTCCTGGGAAAAAGAATACAAAAAACCTCAAGGGATTAAAAATAACTGTGTGCATACATAGTTGGGGCAAATTATGAACAAGATGCAAACAGGACAAAAGCCAGCTGCTACTTCTGAGGTGTGAGGGGCAAAAGCAGGATACTGCACATGATGCCTGCACACAGCACCACTAAGGGGGTGGGTAGACCACCTAAGTCCAACACACACATCTGCCTCTATTTGCACGCCATTTAAGGAACTAGCAAGGGAACTTATTACTTGCTTTTGCTCCCTTGTGCTGCAACATGAGTCCCCGTAAAGCCTTTCCTGAATTCTTCATCTGGACTCCTATCAATTTTTATTGATTAAAGAGTCCAAGAACCCAGGTAGGTAACATTGTCTGATAGAAGTTTCTATAATGGTGGAAATGCTCTATATATGTACTATTCAAATATGGTAGCCATAACTACCTGTGGCTGAGGAATTGAATTATTATTATTATTATTGTAAGAACATGAGATCTACCCTCTTTACAGATTTTTAATTGTACAATATTGCTAACTATAAGCACAAAAGTGTACAGCAGAACTCCAGAATTTAATCATCTTATGTAAGTGAAACTTTGTATCCATTAAAGAGCAGTCTCTATATCTCCCTTCCCCCAGCCCCTGACAACCACCATTCTACTCTTTGTTTCTATGTTTTGACAATTTTGACTGTTTCTATGTCATACAACCTACATTTTTAGTATTATTTAAGTTAAATTAACTTAAAGAGCCACATGTGAATAATGGTTACTGTATAGGACAGCTCAGACCTAGTATAAATGAGAAAAAAACAGGCAGTCAGAGCTTTGATTAGCAACAAGCCCCAGCCTATCGAGATGCTTAGTGGAGGAAGGGCTCTTAGAAAAATCAACAAATTAGCAAATCTAGGGCTTGAAATTGAACTGTGATATGGAAAAAACAAGGAAACAGAACTATTCAGCAGCTATCAATATTTCAGAGAGTGTCAAAGCTGCCATGTTGCTCTGAAGGCTGCCTAAAGCAGATATGGAATTTTAATTTGCACAAATGCAAAGCACAGTTTACTTGGTCTTATATTTAGCAGACAAAGTGGTGAGCATCTGGATTGGAAGATCTTGGGTCAGGTGCCCACCAATACCTGGTCACCTATGGCTAGGGCAGTAGATGACATAATTGTATTCACAACAGTATTTGTCTATAATCTCCTCAGTGGGCCTCACAGGCATTAATAACAGTAAATATTCTTCCAATTTGGATTTCTGCAGCCAAGTAACATGTGTTATGTGTGTTATGATCGTCTCTCTACCAGTGAACAAATGGAGGAAAAATGCTCTTAAACAAGTGTTATATCTCCTGCAACCAGATGGCCTTTAGAAACCACAGTAAGTTACCATGAATCAAAACTCGACTTTCTCTTTTAGACCACTTTCCATCTCCCCAGGAAACAATTCTAGAAATACTTCCATCAATTTCAAAATGCCATACTTGTTACTTTATTTAAATTGTTGCTCTCTGGGGCATGCTCCCCAAAGGATACACAGCTTGTATCTGTGCAGGTACCAAATCACTCTGTCTTTATTCCAAAATATGAAGTGCATGCTTGAAACTAAAACACTGACACTGACTGTTTCAGAAATCTGCAAGCAACAGGTTGCCTGTGTGTCTTTAGGATGAAAGTACAGTGATGTACTTGGATTGCAAAATAATTAACAACTGTGAAGCAGAGACTTTCTTAAAACTTTCCACTTAGGGAGCTCTCCAAATCAGACCTGTTTTAAAAGCTCAGAAACCAAAGGAATCAGTGGGTTTATCCCACTCTACGTTTTTTCGGCTATCTGCAAGGGCTTAAATTCCATTGGGTTTTTCCAGCAAGTCCGAACAGTAAACTCAGTGGGAAGGCACCTAGGTGGGGGCGACTGCCAACAGGTAGGACATGGTATCAACTGCAAAACTCAGGCTTTGACAAAAAGAGTTGCAAAAACAGAGGTGTCAGTGGCCAATGAGCTCCACATACCAGGCCCCGCGATGCTTTTCCCTGGTACTTTTCGGCCTGTGGCATAACTTATATAAAATCGGAAAACTCAAAAACTTGTAGATTTTGAAAAAACTGAGTGAGTGGTAACATTTCTGGGTTAATATTAAACATTGTTCCCTCTTTGAGGAAAGAAGAGGTGACAAAACAAACTTGAAATAAAGTTTGCCACAGACTGAATTTATAATCTGCTGTATCTTTGGTGCCTCTCTAGGGGGGCACTACAATAATCTTTAACAAAAAGGCCAAAAGAGAAATGTTAGTATCACTGTAGAGAAAAAGTATTATAGTTTGCCCAGAATTGTTGGAACATTTGGAGAGATGATGAGCAAATATTCAGGTTAGGGAGACATCTGCCATGGTAAAGGTCTTACAGTGAAAAGGGCACTGGAAGCTCCTGTCCAGAATATAATAGTTGGCCAAATGAAAGTATCAAAAGTGAGAATAGAGTGTATCAAAAGACTGATGCTTGGTTTGGGGGAAAGAGGGGAAGGATTAAAGGAGAGGAAAAGTATGTGTCTATCTAAGCATCCAAATGTAAATAAAATGTTCAAAGATTGAAACTACTTAAAATTATTCATTTTACTCATTTTAAGTATAAAAAAATGAATGAATAATTTAATAGGGAGAGACAAGAGAGACTATGAGCTCCCAGGAGAGGTAAATTCCAAGCTTGAGTTAAATGTTCTTTCCAGACTATTCTTTTTGGAAGTATTTCTTGTCAGATGTATGCTCCCAGGCTCACTTCGGGTGATGCATTAACATTCTGAAAGCTTTTACCTAAACCAATAAATGAAACTCCCTGATTAGCTACAAGCCCTGTAGACTTGGTAACTTTACCCATTAATTAACAAAGGGACAAGTGAAAGGAGGGAGAGAGTGTAGGGCTTGAAATCTTGCCATTTCTATTAAGTCTTAGGATAACAACAACAAAAATAAAAATGAATGATTTATAGCCACTCTTTTCTGGGCAATTTGTTGAAATAGCTAGATATTGGATTTAAATTGTATAAGCTAGCTGATCAGTGATCTGTATATGTATGGGCGTGTGTGTGTTTAAAGTTGTTTACACATATATACTCAGAATGCTTACTGATAAGTATAAATATTTATGACACTTTTGCAAATTCTGTTTAAGGAAATGTTTTTATGGATAGTCTCACTTCAAAAATTGTAGTGCTGTGGCTTTTAGAAGGTTATAAATACATTTCCTAGAGAAGCCAAGTACACATCTGCTAATAAGATGAAAGGCCACCATAATGATTTCCCTTTCTACTCAGAAATGAACACGAAGGGACTTCTCTGGTGGCACAGTGGTTAAGAATCTGCCTGCCAATACAAGGGACACGGGTTCGATCCCTGGTCTGGGAATATCCCACATGCCAGGGAGCAACTAAGCCCGTGAGCCACAACTACTGAAGCCCATATGCCTAGATCCCGTGCTCCACAGAGAAGAGTAGCCCCCACTCGCCACCACTAGAGGAAGCCCACACACAGCAAGGAAGACCCAACACAGCCAAAAATAAATAAATTAAATAAATACATTAAAAAAAAGAAATTAATGAGAAGGATGGATTTTAAAGATACAAAAGGTATGTGGCAATGGAATGTTTATAAACTTAACCAGAAATATCAGACACAGGTAATTTTTCCTTTATAAACAGCTCATCTATTTGGATAGGAAAATGTCACGTTGAAACACAAAAGCACCTGGAGTGGGCAATAAAGAAAAGATTTGTTGCTGGAATTCCAGATGAATTTCAAAGTAACAAATCAGATTGTGAAAAGAGCAGCATTGAATAGTTTGATAATATAAGTATGCAGAGGTTATACTCTGTCATGTTGAAAAAGAAGTAGAAACCAATACTTTCCAAACCTAATGTGATTTTAATATAAACCATATGTTTGCTCTCTGTATATCGAATCACTAAATTCTCTAGAGCTAAAGAATAAAGGAAAAAGGTTGGGGGTATCAGAACCTAGAAAGAAAGTTCTATGGAGCTGGAAACTGGCTCTTTGAGGAAAGGATTCTCCCAGCTCTGGGCTCCATGTGAACCCCCAGCTCTGAGGGCTTCACTGAGGCTGGTTGTGAGGGTGTAGCCAGAAGCTAGAATCTGTAACCAAGTGTAGCTGGGAGGACATTGACAGGAGCAACAAACAAACCCAAAGGAAGTCCCTTCTTCCATTTGTCCTACCTCCTGGCTCTTTCTAGTATCTCCACTTAGTAGACTCTAACAGAAAACCAGCAGGTAAATGAGAAATATTTTTGCAGCATGAACGGTCAAGTATGACAGAGCAGACCAAAGAAGAATGGGTTTGAAGCTTAGAGATAAGTGATTTATAACCAGAATATTCTGTTATATTCCCTTTCTCTTTTTGCACCTTAATTTCTTTCCCTTGATCTCTTGATCACATAATACCATCAGCATTCCAACATACTCTTGAATCATCCATAAAACCCTCCCCGGACCTCACATGCCTCCTAGAGCTACTGTCCCACATTGTTAATCCCATTCAAAATAAAAATTGTCAAAAGGGCTCTCCAGAAAGTCTATTGCAACTCAACTACTTATCATTCAAATACTAAACCACTTCGATCTGGCTTTCACTCCTTCAGCACAATTCCATAAATACTGAATTTCACCAGAGTTACCAAACCCAAAAGACTCTGCTTTATGCTCACCTGTCTCATCCTTTATGTGTTCACTCCAGGCAGCTTCTTTCTTTCTTTCTTTCTTTCTTTCTTTCTTTCTTTCTTTCTTTCTTTCTTTCTTTCTTTCTTTCTTTCTTTCTTTCATTTTTTTTATTTTTTTGCAATATGCGGGCCTCTCACCGCTGTGGCCTCCCCCGGACGTGCAGGCCCAGTGGCCACGGCCCACGGGCCCAGCCACTCCGCGGCACGTGGGATCCTCCCAGACCAGGGCACGAACACGCATCCCCCACATCGGCAGGTGAACTCACAACCACTGTGCCACCAGGGAAGCCCCAGGCAGCTACTTTCTCTTGCAGGAAACACTTCCTTTTGTGGATTTCCATGAATTCCTGTTCTCCTCATTGAATAAAATTTTTAGTCTCTTATGCTTGCATCTCATTTCACTTCACTTCTACATGTTAGTATGTTACAAGTTTTGATCCTGGTATATAGTATTTCTGTAGGTTCACTCACTCTGTAAAAATATTTAATGTAGGCCTAAGTGTGTAACAGCTTCTCTATGCTGATAAACTCCAAATTCATATAACAACATGATATTACTCTTCTGAACAATGGACATCCAATAAACTTCATTGTTTTAAAAGCGTCATCAACATGATGTAGCTCAAATGATACTATTTATTATCTCTTAAAACATTTTCCTTTTTTTTAAATCAAATTCCACCAGTTGCCCAAGTTAAAAATTAAGAAATTATCCTCAATGATTCCATTTATTTCATTTTCCACATTTAATATATAGGTATGTCTTTGTTTTTACATTTAAACATATATAATATTTATTCACTTCTGTCACTTTTTATTCTGCCTTTAGTACTAAGAATCCAAGCCACCAGTAGCATATAAACCACTCTAGTATCTTCTTATTGGTTAGCCTGCTCCTGTGTTCTCTTATTCAAATTCAATCTCTCCAGAGCAGCCAGTGATCTTAAAAAAACAAACAAAAAAAATATTGGTTACCTCCTTTTGAAAACAATTTAATGGCTTCCTACTGCACTTAGGATAAATTCCAAATGATAATGATGTTCTATGACCTATAGGGCCTAGCCTAACTATATTCACCTTGTGTAAGTCTCCTACAAACAACTTACTATATTCCAACAACACTGTTCTTTTTTTGGATCTTAGTCTAACTTAAAACAAAAAAAAATATTGAAGTGTGGTTGATTTACAATGTTGTGTTAATTTCTGCTGTATAGCAATATATATATATTTCCATTATGCTTTATCACAGGATATTGAATTTAATTCCCTGTGCTATACATTAGGACCTTGTTGTTTATCCATCCTATATATAATAGCTTGCATCTGCTAACCCTAAACTCCCAAATCTTCCCTATCCCCCCGCCAAGCCCCTCTTGGAACACTGCTCTTTTTTTAGTTACCTAACAAATTTTTGAGCACTTGCTATGTGCTACTATTGCTAAACAGGGTCCCTATCCTCATGAATATTGAGTATCATAGAAAGTGACACAGATACATATATGCATATTTTCAATTACAGATTTTAGTACTGTTGCATAGGAAAGAAACACAGGCTTTAGGACAGAAAATAGATCATGACTGGTGAAGAGTTAAGCTGTATCCTAAAAATCGAGTAATTAGTCATACAAATGATGAAGAGAAATAAATTTTCCAAGCAGAAGAACACAATATGGAAAGGCCCAAATTTTGATGTAGGAGAGCATCTAGCAGAAGTTCAGGATAGCCTGAGTATAGTAAATGAAAAGGAAACAGTCCAGAGATATGGTTGGAGGGATACAGTAGCCTAACCAATTAGGCCATTACAAGTTCTCAACCTTGGCACTTTTAACAGGTAAGAAGTCTCTGTTGTGGGTGGCTGACCTGGGTATTGTACGATCTTTAGCAACATTCCTGACCACTAGACCCAAGTAGCACATGCCCCCAGTTGTGACAATTATGGCTACCAAGGGGATAAGGGCAGGGAGGGATAAATTAGGAGATTGGGATTGACATATAAACCCTACTATATATAAAATAGTAACTAATAAGAACCTACTGTATAGCACAGGGAACTCTACTCAATACTCTGTGATGACCTATATGGGAATAAAATCTAAAAAAGAGAGGACATATATATATGTATAACTGATTCACTTTGCTGTACAGCAGAAACTAACACAGTATTGTAAATCAACTATACTCCAATAAAGGTTAATTTAAAAAAAAACTCTGTACATAGCAATGTCTCATGCGGAGCAAAAACACTTTCAATGAGAACCACTGGAATGTACTAAGAAGTTAGAATTATATTCTAAATATGAATCATGGAATTCGTGCCCTATATTGATTCATTTAATGATTTATTCATTTATTCAATAGATATTTATGGAGAACCTAGTATGTGTCAGTCACTGTGACTAAGTGCCAGAGATCAAAAATGAAGAAGACAAGTCTCTGTCCTCATAGATCATATAATCTACTCCAGAATAAAGTTTGTAAACAAATAAAAATATAATTATCTAATTACTTTTATGATAAGTAAGATGTTATGGAAAAAAAACAAACGAACTTTTTGGCCAACTAAATACTATGAAGAAAAAGTATAATTTTCAGTTGCACTGTCACAGTCGAAAATAAAAGGAGATAGGTTTAGTCAACTAGCATCCTTTCACATACCAAAATCTCCTCTGACTAATGTCCAACTAATGTTTCTGTTTTATCTTCAGTTGTGTTTGCTGATATATTTTACTTAAAAATAAATTTTTAGAAGTTTTAAGATTTTAGAGGAGAGCATCTGGGAACTTTCTGTTAAATGATCCACACTGATTATGAAAATTTTATGAGAAAAAAATACAAGGTCTGAATATAGAATTTGATACTAAGGACTCAGTGGGATAAAAATTCAACAATTTTCATAAATGAAGGAGGACATACTGATGAGTTGTCTGATGAAACAAAGCAATGGAATAAAAGATGATTTAAAAAACATAAACAAAGAACAATGAAAATATGTGACTTAGCAGAAATGATATATCCAAAAGAGTGAAAGGGACAAATTTCTCTGAGTCATATAGAGTTAATGGTTATTCACAAAGAACATTTAAAGAGAGTTTCCAGGTCAGTGACAATATATAATCACGAGAGATCATCTCCATCACCATCACCATTACTATCATCCTAGCCATTCTTCATATGCCTAACTGCACAAAATGCTAGGCTAAATATAATGCAAAGTGAGCTAAAAATTGTTGTGCCCAATGTCCATCTAAGGCAGGTTATTATAATAAGCAAGAATAGTGTTAGTGCTTTCATATGTCCAGCTTAACTGACATTGGAATTTTATCTTTAAGAGCTAGGATATAGGATGCCCACAACTTTTGTACGACATCATCTAAGAGGGCTCTAAGAAGCCATGATAAAAAAATGAAAGCTTACAAGTGTATTTTGCATAACAGCTGGTCTCTGGGCATGGTAATCAGGATTTCTATTAATAACCAAACACGTGGAATTGAACCATGCTGCAGCAGCAGAGGATGTTGTTTCCTTCCTGCTGTCCCTCTCAGGCATAGAACTTCTGCCCTAAGTTGTCAGATTGGTTCAAGATGGAGGAGTAGAAGGACGTGCTCTCACTCCCTCTTGCGAGAACAATGGAATCACAGCTAACTGCTGAAGAATCATCGACAGGAAGACACTGGAACTCACCAAAAAAGATACCCCATAGCCAAAGAAAAAGGAGAATCCACAAGGAGATGGTAGAGGGGAACAATCAAAATAAAATCAAAACGCATAACTGCTGGGTGAGTGATTCACAAACTGGAGAACACTTATACCACAGAAGTCCACACACTGGAGTGAGGGTTCTAAGCCAAACATCAGGCTTCCCAACCTGGGGGTCTGGCAATGGGAGGAGGAATTCCTAGAGAATCAGACTTTGAAGGCTAACATGATTTGATTGCAGGACTTTGACAAGACTGAAGGAAACAGAGACTCCACTCGTGGAGGGCACACACAAAGTAGTGTGCACATCGGGACACAGGGGAAGGAGAAGTAACCCCATAGAGACTGAAGCAGAACTACCTGCTAGTGTTGGAGTGTCACCTGCAGAGGTGGAGGGTGGCTCTGTCTCACCATAAGGACAAGGACACTGGCAACAAAAGTTCTGGGAAGTACACCTTGGCGTGAGCTCTCCCAGAGGCCGCCATTAGCCCCACCAAAGAGCCCCAGAAGGCTCCACTGTTGGGTCATCTGAGGCCAAACAACCAACAGGGAGGGAACCCAGGCCCAGCCACCAGCAGACAAGCGGATTAATGTTTTACTGAACACTGCCCACCAGAAAAACAGCCAGCTCTACCCACCATCAGTCCCTCCCATCAGGAAACCTGCACAAGCCTCTTAGATAGCCTCATCCACCAGAGGGCAGACAGCAGAAGCAAGAAGAACTACAATCCTGCAGCCTGTGGAACAAAAACCATATTCATAGAAAGATAGACAAAATGAAAAGTCAGAGGTCTATGTACCATATGAAGGAACAGATAAACCCCCAGAAAAACAACTAAATGAAGTGGAGGTAGGTAACCTTCCAGAAAAATAATTCAGAATAATGATAAAGAAGATGATCCAGGACCTTGAAAAAAGACTGGAGGCAAAGATTGAGAAGATGCAAGAAATGTTTAACAAAGATCAAGAAGAATTAAAGAACAAACAAACAAACAGAGTTGAACAATACAAAAACTGAAATAAAAAATACACTAGAAGGAATCAATAGCAGAATAACTGAGGCAGAAGAATGGATAAGTGACCTGGAAGATAGAATGGTGGAATTCACGGCTGTGGAACAGAATAAAGAAAAAAGAATGAAAAGAAGTGAATACAGCCTAAGAGACAACATAAAATGCAACAACAGTCGCATTATAGGGGTCTCAGAAGAAGAAGAAGAGAGAGAGAAAGGACCTGAGAAAATATTTGATGAGATTATAGCTGAAAACTTCCCTAACCTGGGAAAAGAAATAGCCACCCAAGTCCAGGAAGTGCAGGGAGTCCCATACAGGATAAACCCAAGGAGAAACATGCCGAGACACATAGTAATCAAATTGGCAAAAATTAAAGACAAAGAAAAGTTGTTGAAAGCAGCAAGGGAAAAACAGCAAATAACACACAAGGGAAGTTCCATAAGGTTAACAGCTGATTTCTTAGCAGAAACTCTACAGGGCAGAAAGGAGTGGCATAACATACTTAAAGTGATTAAAGAGAAGAACTTACAACAAAGATTACTCTACCCAGCAAGGATCTAATTCAGCTACCCAGCAAGGATCTAATTCAGATTCAATGGAGAAATCAAAAGCTTTACAGACAAGCAAAAGCTAAGAGAATTCAGCACAACCAAACCAGCTCTACAACAAATGCTAAAGGAACTTCTTTAAGTGGGAAACACAAGAGAAGAAAAGGACCTACAAAAACAAACCTATAACAATTAAGAAAATGGTAACAGGAAAATACATATTTTTTTAAATTTTTTATTTTATTTTATTTTTTATTATTATTTTTTATTAGTTTCTGCTTTATAACAAAGTGAATCAGTCATACATATACATCTGTTCCCACATCCCTTCCCTCATGCATCTCCCTCCCTCTCACCCTCCCCATCCCACCCCTCCAGTCGGTCACAAAGCACCGAGCTGATCTCCCTGTGCTCTGCGGCTGCTTCCCACTATCTATCTACCTTACGTTTGGTAGTGTGTATATGTCCATGCCTCTCTTTCGCTTTGTCACAGCTTACCCTTCCCCCTCCCTATATCCTCAAGTCCATTCTCAAGTAGGTCTGTGTCTTTATTCCCGTTTTACCCCTAGGTTCTTCATGACATTTTTTTTTTAATTCCATATATATGTGTTAGCATACGGTATTTGTCTTTCTCTTTCTGACTTACTTCACTCTGTATGACAGACTCTAGGTCTATCCACCTCATTACAAATAGCTCAGTTTCGTTTCTTTTTATGGCTGAGTAATATTCCATTGTATATATGTGCCACATCTTCTTTATCCATTCATCCGATGATGGACACTTAGGTTGTTTCCAGCTCTGGGCTATTGTGAATAGAGCTGCAATGAACATTTTGGTACATGTCTCTTTTTGAATTATGGTTTTCTCAGGGTATATGCCTAGTAGTGGGATTGCTGGGTCATATGGTAGTTCTATTTGTAGTTTTTTAAGGAACCTCCATACTGTTCTCCATAGTGGCTGTACCAATTCACATTCCCACTAGCAGTGCAAGAGTGTTCCCTTTTCTCCACACCCTCTCCAGCATTTCTTGTTTCTAGATTTCTTGATGATGGCCATTCTGACTGGTGTGAGATGATATCTCATTGTAGTTTTGATTTGCATTTCTCTAATGATTAATGATGTTGAGCATTCTTTCATGTGTTTGTTGGCAGTCTGTATATCTTCTTTGGAGAAATGCTTATTTAAGTCTTCTGCCCATTTTTGATTGGGTTGTTTGTTTTTTTGCTATTGAGCTGCATGAGCAGTTTATAAATTTTGAAGATTAATCCTTGGTCCGTTGCTTCATTTGCAAATATTTTCTCCCATTCTGAGGGTTGTCTTTTGGTCTTCTTTATGGTTTCCTTTGCTGTGCAAAAGCTTTGAAGTTTCATTAGGTCCCCTTTGTTTATCTTTGTTTTTATTTCCATTTCTCTAGGAGGTGGGTCCAAAAGGATCTTGCTGTGATTTATGTCATAGAGTGTTCTGCCTATGTTTTCCTCTAAGAGTCTGATAGTTTCTGGCCTTACATTTAGGTCTTTAATCCATTTTGAGCTTATTTTTGTGTATGGTGTTAGGGAATGATCTAATCTCATACTTTTACATATTCCTGTCCAGTTTTCCCAGCACCACTTATTGAAGAGGCTGTCCTTTCTCCACTGTACATTCCTGCCTCCTTTATCAAAGATAAGTTGACCATATGTGCGTGGGTTTATCTCTGGGCTTTCTATCCTGTTCCATTGATCTATCGTTCTGTTTTTGTGCCAGTACCACACTGTCTTGATTACTGTAGCTTTGTAGTATAGTCTGAAGTCAGGGAGCCTGATTCCTCCAGCTCCGTTTTTCGTTCTCAAGATTGCTTTGGCTATTCGGGGTCTTTTGTTTTTCCAAACAAATTTTGAATTTTTTTGTTCTAGTTCTGTGAAAAATGCCAGTGGTAGTTTGATAGGGATTGCATTGAATCTGTAGACTGCTTTGGGTAGTAGAGTCATTTTCACAATATTGATTCTTTTAATCCAGGAGCATGGTATATCTCTCCATCTATTTGTATCATCTTTAATTTCTTTCATCAGTGTCTTATAATTTTCTGCATAAAGGTCTTTTGTCTCCTTAGGTAGGTTTGTTCCTAGATATTTTATTCCTTTTGTTGTAATGGTAAATGGGAGTGTTTTCTTGATTTCATTTTCAGATTTTTCATCATTAGTGTACAGGAATGCCAGAGATTTCGGTACATTAATTTTGTATCCTGCTACTTTACCAGATACATTGATTAGCTCTAGTAGTTTTTCGGTAGCATCTTTAGGATTCTCTATGTGTAGTATCATGTCATCTGCAAACAGTGACAGCTTTACTTCTTCTTTTCCGATTTGGATTCCTTTTATTTCCTTTTCTTCTCTGATTGCTCTGGCTAAAACTTCCAAAACTAAGTTGAATAAGAGTGGTGAGAGTGGGCAGCCTTGTCTTGTTCCTGATCTTAGTGGAAATGGTTTCAGTTTTTCACCACTGAGGACAATGTTGGCTGTGGGTTTGTCATATATGGCCTTTATTATGTTGAGGAAAGTTCCCTCTATGCCTACTTTCTGCAGGGTTTTTATCATAAATGGGTGTTGAATTTTGTCGAAAGCTTTCTCTGCATCTATTGAGATGATCATATGGTTTTTCTCCTTCAACTTGTTAATATGGTGTATCACATTGATTGATTTGTGTATATTGAAGAATCCTTGCATTCCTGGAATAAACCCCACTTGATCATGGTGTATGATCCTTTTAATGTGCTGTTGGATTCTGTTTGCTAGTATTTTGTTGAGGATTTTTGCATCTATGTTCATCAGTGATATTGGCCTGTAGTTTTCTTTCTTTGTGACATCCTTGCCTGGTTTTGGTATCAAGGTGATGGTGGCCTCGTAGAATGAGTTTGGGAGTGTTCCTTCCTCTGAAATTGTTTGGAAGAGTTTGAGAAGGATGGGTGTTATCTCTTCTCTAAATGTTTGATAGAATTCGCCTGTGAAGCCATTTGGTCCTGGACTTTTGTTTGTTGGAAGATTTTAAATCACAGTTTCAATTTCAGTGCTTGTGATTGGTCTATTCATATTTTCTATTTCTTCCTGAGTCAGTCTTGCCAGATTGTGCATTTCTAAGATTTTGTCCATTTCTTCCAGGTTGTCCATTTTATTGGCATAGAGTTGCTTGTAGTAATCTCTCATGATCTTTTGTATATCTGCAGTGTCAGTTGTTACTTCTCCTTTTTCATTTCTAATTCTATTGATTTGAGTCTTCTCCCTTCTTTTCTTGATGAGTCTGGCTAATGGTTTGTCTATTTTTTTTATCTTCCCAAAGAACCAGCTTTTAGTTTTATTGATCTTTGCTATCATTTCCTTCATTTCTTTTTCATTTATTTCTGATCTGATCTTTATGATTTCTTTCCTTCTGCTAGCTTTGGGGTTTTATGTTCTTCTTTCTCTAATTGCTTTAGGTGCAGGGTCAGGTTGTTTGCTCGAGATTTTTCCTGTTTCTTAAGGTGGGATTGTATTGCTATAAACTTCGCCCTTAGAACTTCTTTTGCTGCATCCCATAGGTTTGGGTCGTCGTGTTTCCATTGTCATTTGTTTCTAGGTATTTTTTAATTTCCTCTTTGATTTCTTCAGTGATCACTTCGTTATTGAGTAGTGTATTGTTTAGCCTCCATGTGTTTGTATTTTTTACAGATCTTTTCCTGTAATTGATGTCTAGTCTCATAGCATTGTGGTCGGAAAAGATACTTGATACAATTTCAATTTTCTTAAATTTACCAAGGCTTGATTTGTGACCCAAGATATGATCTATCCAGGAGAATGTTCCATGAGCACTTGAGAAAAATGTGTATTTTGTTGTTTTTGGATGGAATGTCCTATAACTAACAACTAATTCCATCTTGTTTAATGTATCATTTAAAGGTTGTGTTTCCTTATTTATTTTCATTTTGGATGATCTGTCCATTGGTGAAAGTGGGGTGTTAAACTCCCCTACTATGATTGTGTTACTGTTGATTTCCCCTTTTATGGCTGTTAGTATTTGCCTTATGTATTGAGGTGCTCCTATGTTGGGTGCATAAATATTTACAATTGTTATATCTTCTTCTTGCATCGATCCCTTTATCGTTATGTAGTGTCTTTCTTTGCCTCTTCTAATAGTCTTTATTTTAAAGTCTATTTTGTCTGATATGAGAATTGCTACTGCAGCTTTCTTTTGATTTCCATTTGCATGGAATATCTTTTTCCATCCCCTTACTTTCAATCTGTATGTGTCTCTTGGTCTGAATTGGGTCTCTTGTAGGCAGCATATATATGTGTCTTGTTTTTGTATCCATTCAGCCAGTCTGTGTTTTTTGGTGGGAGCATTTAGTCCATTTACATTTAAGATAATTATTGATATGTATGTTCCTATTCCCATTTCCTTAATTGCTTTGGGTTCGTTATTGTAGGTATATTCCTTCTGTTGTGTTTCTTGCCCAGAGAAGTTCCTTTAGCATTTGTTGTAAAGCTGGTTTGGTGGTGCTGAACTCTCTCAGCTTTTGCTTGTCTGTAAAGGTTTTAATTTCTCCATCAAATCTGAATGAAGTCCTTGCTGGGTAGAGTAATCTTGGTTGCAGGTTTCTGTCCTTCATCACTTTAAGTATGTCCTGCCACTCCCTTCTGGCTTGTAGAGTTTCTGCTGAGAGATCAGCTGTTAACCTGATGGGGATTCCCTTGTGTGTTATTTGTTGTTTTTCCCTTGCTGCTTTTAATATGATTTGTTTGTGTTTAATTTTTGACAGTTTGATTAATATGTGTCTTGGCATATTTCTCCTTGGATTTATTCTGTATGGGACTCTCTGTGCCTCCTGGACTTGATTAACTCTTTCCTTTCCCATATTAGGGAAGTTTTCATCTATAATCTCTTCAAATATTTTCTCAGTCCCTTTCTTTTTCTCTTCTTCTTCTGGAACCCCTATAATTCGAATGTTGGTGCATTTAATGTTGTCCCAGAGGTCTCTGAGACTGTCCTCTGTTCTTTTCATTCTTTTTTCTTTATTTTGCTCTGCATCAGTTATTTGCACTATTTTATCTTCCACCTCACTTATCCGTTCTTCTGCCTCAGTTATTCTGCTATTGATCCCATCTAGAGTATTTTTCATTTCATTTATTGTGTTTTTAATCGATGCTTGATTCATCTTTAGTTCTTCTAGGTCCTTGTTAACTCTTTCTTGCATTTTGTCTATTCTATTTCCAAGATTATGGATCTTGGAAATAGAATCTTGGATCAGCTTTACTATCATTATTCTGAATTCTTTTTCAGGTAGACTGTCTATTACCTCTTCATTTGTTAGGTCTGGTAGGTTTTTATCTTGCTCCTTCACCTGCTGTGTGTTTTTCTGTCTTCTCATTTTGCTTATGTTACTGTGTTTGGTGTCTCCTTTTTGCAGGCTGCAGATTTGTAGTTCCCGTTGTTTTTGGTGTCTGTCCCCAGTGGCCAATGTTGTTTCAGTGGGTTGTGTAGGCTTCCTGGTTGGGGGGACTAGTGCCTGTGTTCTGGTGGTTGAGGCTCGATCTTGTCTTTCTGTTGGACAGGTTCACATCTGGTGGTGTGTTTTGGGGTGCCTGTGGCCTTATTATGTTTTTAGGCAGCCTCTCTGTTAATGGGTGGGGTTCTTTTCCTGCCTTGCTAGTTGCTTGGCATAGGGTGACCAGCACTGTAGTTGGCTGGTCGTTGACTGAAGCTGGATACTGGTGTTGAGATGGAGATCTCTGGGAGATTTTCGCTGCTTGTTATTATGTGGAGCTGGGAGGTCTCTTGTGGACCCGTGTCCTGAAGTTGGCTCTCCCACTTCAGAGACACAGCACTGACTCTTGGCTGCAGCACCAAGAGCCTTTCATCTACCCTGCTCAGAATAAAAGGGAGAAAAAGTAGAAAGAAAGAATTAGTAGAAGAAAGAAAGAGAGAGAGAAAGAAAGGAAGAAGGAAAGAAAGGAAGGAAGGAAGGAAGGAAGAAAGGAGGGAGGAAGGATGGAAAGAAAGAAAGAAAGAAAGAAAGGAGGGAGGGAGAGAGTGAGGAATGAACGAAAAAGAAGAGTGAATGGAAAAAGGGAGGAGGGAAGAAGGAAAGAAAGAAAGAAAGACAGGAGGGAGGAAGGAAAGAAAAAGAAAGTGCAAGGAAGAGGGGTGGGAGGGAGGGAGGAAGGAAAGAAAGACAGGAGGGAGGAAGGGAGGGAGGAAGGAAAGAAAGAGAGAAAGAAGGAAAGGAGGGGCGGAGGGAGGGAGGGAGGAAGGGAAGGTAGGAAAAAAAGAAAGAGCAGGTAAAGTAAAATAGAATTAAGTATGAAATATAGTAGTATTCTTAAAATTTAATAGTAATTATTGAATAAAAAAGGACCGATAGAACCCTGGGTCATATGGTGGAAGCAAAGCTATACAGAGAGAATCTTACACAGAAGATTACACATACACATTCACAAAAAGAGAGCAGGGGGAAAAATAAAAAATCTTGCTTTCCAAGTCCACCTCCTCAATTTGGGTTACTTCGTTGTAAAAAGAGGAAAAGGGCGAGAAGTCTGAAATCTTGCTAAGTCCACCTCCTTAATTTGGGATAATTCGTTGTAAAAAGAGGAAAAGGGGGGAAAGTCTTAAATCTTGTCCTCAAAGTCCACTTCCTCAATTTGGGATGATTCGCTGTCTATTCATGCACTCCACAGACGCAGGGCACATCAAGTGGACCGTGGAGCTTTAATCCGCTGCCTCCGAGGCTGCACAGAGAGATTTCCCTGTCTCCTCTCTCTCTCACAGCTCCCGGGTCTCAGCCTTGGACCTGGCCCCGCCTCTGCGCGTAGGTCGCCGGAGGGCGTCCGTTCTTCGCTCAGACAGGACGGGTTTAAAGGAGCCGCTGATGCGGGGGCTCTGGCTCACTCAGGCAGAGGGGAGGGAGGGGCGCGCAGTGTGGGGCGGGCCTGCGGCGGCAGAGGCCGGTGTGACGTTACAGCAGCCCGAGGCGCTCCGTGCGCTTTCCCGGGAAAGCCGTCCCCGGGTTCCCGGACCCCGGCATTGGTGGGGTGCACAGGCCCCCCGGAAGGCGGGGCGGACAGTGATCTGTGCTCGCACACAGGCCCCGCGGCAGCAGCAGCAGCAGCAGCCCCAGCGTCCCACGCCCGTCTCCGGGGTCCGCGCCTTTAGCCATGGCTCGCGCCTGTCTCCGTGGCTTCTCAAAGCAGCCCTCTTAATGCCGTCCCCTCGTGCACCAGGAAACAAAAGGGAAGAAAAAGCCTCTTGCCTCTTCGGCAGCTCCAGACCCTTTCCCTGGACTCCCTCCGGGCTAGCCATGGTGCACTAACCCCCTCAGGCTCTCTTCCTGCCACCAGCCCCAGTCCTCTCCCTGCGCTCCAACTGAAAGCTGATACCCGAGCCTCAGCTCCCAGCCCCGCCCGCCCCGGCGGCCAGGAACACAAACCTCTCGGGCTGGTGTGTGCCTGAGGGCACCGATCCTCTATGCCGGAATCTCTCCGCTTTGCCCTCCGCACCCCTGTTGCTGTGCTCTCCTCCACTACTCCGAAGCTTTCCCCCTCCGCCACCTGCAGTCTCTGCCCGCGAAGGGGCTTGTAGTGTGTGGAAACATTTCCTCCTTCACGGCTCCCTCCCACTGGTGCAGGTCCCGTCCCTATCCTATTGTCTCTGTTTACTCTTTTTTCTTTTGCCCTATCCAGGTATGTGGGGAGTTTCTTGCCTTTTGGGGGGTCTGAGGTCTTCTGTCAGCGTTCTGTAGGTGTTCTGTAGGAGTTGTTCCACGTGTAGATGAATTTCTGATGTATCTGTGGGGAGGAAGGTGATCTCCGCGTCTTACTCTTCTGCCATCTTCCCAGGGTCCCCCGAAAATACATATTGATATTTACCTTAAACGTGAATGTATTAAATGCTCCAACCAAAAGACACAGGCTTGTTGAATGGATACAAAAACAAGACCCATACATACTCTATATACAAGAGACCCACTTCAGACCTAGGGACACATACAGACTGAAAGTGAAGGGATGGAAAAAGATATTCCATGCACGTGGAAATCAAAAGAAAGCTGGAAATCAAAAGAAATTAATACTCATAACAGATAAAATAAACTTTAAAATAAAGAATGCTACAAGAGACAATTAAGGACACTACATAATGATCAAGGGATCAATCCAAGAAGAAGATGAAGCAATTATGAATATATGTGCACCCAACATAGGAGCCCCTCAGTACATAAGGCAACTGCTAGCAGATATAAAAGAGGAAATTAAGAGTAACACAGTAATACTGGGGGACTTTAACACCTCACTTACACCAATGGACAGATAATCCAAACAGAAAATTAAGAAGGAAATACAAGCTTTAAATGACACAATAGACCACATAGATTTAGTTGATATTTACAGGAAATTCCATCCAAAAAGTGCAGATTACAGTTTCTTCTCAAATGCTCATGGAACATTTTCCAGGATAGATCATATCTTGGGTCACAAATCAAGCCTTGGTAAATTTAAGAAAATTGAAATTGTATCAATTATATTTTCTGACACAACGCTATGAGACTAGATATCAATTACAGGAAAAAAATCTGTAAAAAATACGAACACATGGAGACTAAACAGTACATTACTAAATAACCAAGAGAGCACTGAGGAAATCAAACAGGTAATCAAAATATACCTAGAGACAAATTACAATGAAAATGCAATGATCCAAAACCTATGAGATGCAGCAAAAGCAGTTCTAAGAAGGAAGTTTATAGCAATACAAGCCTATATCAAGAAACAAGAAATATTTCAAATAAGCAATCTAATGTTACACCTAAGGGAACTAGAGAAAGAAGAACAAACAATGCCCAAAGTTAGTAGAAGGAAATAAATCATAAAGATCAGAGCAGAAATAAATGAAATAGGAACAAAGAAAACAATAGCAAAGATCAATAAACTAAGGGCTGGTTCTTTGAGAAGAGAAACAAAATTGATAAACCATTATCCAGACTCATCAAGAAAAAGAGAGAGCGGACTCAAATCAATAAAATTAGAAATGAAAAAGGAGAGGTTACAACAGACACCGCAGAAATACAAAGTATCCTAAGATATTACTACAAGCAGCTCTATGCCAATAAAATGGACAACCTGGAAGAAATGGAAAAGTTCTTAGAAAAGTATAACTTTCCAAGACTGAACTCAAAAGAAATAGAAAATATGAACAGACAAATCACAAGTAATGAAATTGAAACTGTGATTTTAAATCTTTCAATAAACAGAAGTCCAGGACCAAATGGCTTCACAGGTGAATTCTATCAAACATTTAGAGGAGAGCTAACACCCATTCTTCTCAAACTCTTCCAAAAAATTGCAGAGGAAGGAACACTCCCAAACCATTCTATGAGGCCACCATCACCCTGATACCAAAAGCAGACAAAGATACTACAAAGAAAGAAAATGACAGACCAATATCACTGATGAATATAGATGCAAAAATCCTCAACAAAATACTAGCAAACAGAATCCAACAACACATTAAAAGGAGCATACAACATGATGAAGTGGGATTTATCCCAGGAATGCAAGGATTCTTCAATATATGCAAATCAATCAATCTGATATATCATATTAACAAATTGAAGAATAAAAACCATAGGATTATCTCAATAGATTCAGAAAAAGCTTTTGACAAAATTCAGCACCTTTTAATTATAAAAACTCTCCTAGAAAGTGGGCACAGAGGGAAACAACCTCAACATAATAAAGGTCATATATGACAACCCCACAGCAAACATCATTCTCAATGGTGAAAAATGGAAAGCATTTCCTCTAAGATCAGGAACAAGACAAGGATGTCCACTATTATTCAACATCATTTTGGACATCCAAGACATGGCAATCAGAGAAGAAAAAGAAATAAAAGGAATACAACTTTGAAAAGAAGAAGTAAATCTTCACTGTTTGCAGATGACATGATACTATACATAGAGAATCCTAAAGATGCCACCAGAAAACTACTGGAGCTAATCAATGAATCTGGTAAAGTTGCAGGATACAAAATTAATGCACAAAAATCTCTTGCATTCCTATACACTAATGATGAAAAATCTGAAAGAGAAATTAAGGAGACACTCCCATTTACCACTGCAACAAAAAGAATAAAATTCCTAGGACTAAACCTACCTAGGGAGAAAAAAAGACCTGTATGCAGAAAACTATAAGACACTGATGAAACAAATTAAAGATGATACCAACAGATGGAGAGATATACCATATTCTTGGATTGGAAGAATCAATATTGTGAAAATGACTATATTACCCAAAGAAATCTACAGATTCAATGCAATCCCTATCAAATTACCAGTGGCAGTTTTTATGGAACTAGAACAAAAAATCTTAAAATTTGTATAGAGACACAAAAGTCCCCAAATAGCCAAATCAGTCTTGAGGGAAAAATATGGAGCTGGAGTTATCCAACTCCCTGACTTCAGACTATACTACAAAGCTACAATCTTCAAGACAATATGGTACTGGCACAAAAACAGAAATATAGATCAATGGAAAAAGGTAGAAAGCCAAGAGATAAACCCACACGCCTATGGTCAACTAGTATATGACAAAGGAGGCAAGGATATACAATGGAGAAAAGACAGTCTTTTCAATAAGTGGTGCTGGGAAAACTGGAGAGCTACATGGAAAAGAATGAAATTTGAACACTCCCTAACACCATACACAAAAATAAACTAAAAATGTATTACAGACCTAAATGTAAGACCGAACACTAGAAAGCCCTTAGAGGAAAACATAGGAAGAACACTCTTTGACATAAATCACAGCAAGATCTTCTTTTGATCCACCTCCAGAGTAATGGAAATAAAAACAAAAATAAACAAATGGGACCTAATGAAACTTAAAAGCTTTTGTACAGCAAAGGAAACCGTAAACAAGATGAAAAGACAACCATCAAAATGGGAGAAAATATTTGCCAACGAATCAACAGACAAAAGATTAATCTCCAAAATATATAAACAGCTCATACAACTCAATATTGAAAAAACAAACAACCCAATCCGAAAATGGGCAGAAGACCTAAATAGACATTTCTCCAAACAGGGGATACAGATGGCCAAGAAGCACATGAAAAGCTGCTCAACATCACTAATTATTAGAGAAATGTAAATCAAAAGTTCAATGAGGTATCACCTCACACTAGTTAGAATGGGCATCATCAGAAAATCTACAAGCAACAAATGCTGGAGAGGGTGTGGAGAAAAGGGAACCCTCTTGCATTGTTGGTTGGAATGTACATTGATACAGCCACTATGGAGAATGGTATGGAGGTTCCTTAAAAAACTAAAAATAAAATTACCATATGATCCAGCAATCCCACTAGTGGGCATATACCCAGAGAAAACCATAATTCAAAAAGACACATGCACCCCAATATTCATTGCAGCACTATTTACAATAGGCATGTCATGGAAGCAACCTAAATGCCCATCAACAGATGAATGGATAAAGAAGATGTGGTATGTATATACAATGGAATATTACTCAGCCATAAAAAGGAACGAAATTGGACCATTTGTAGAGACGAGGATGGATCTAGAGACTGTCATACAGAGTGAAGTAAGTTGGAAAGAGAAAAACAAATATCGTATATTAATGCATGTATGTGGAACCTAGAAAAATGGTACAGATGAACTGGTTTGCAAAGCAGAAGTTGAGACACAGATGTAGACAACAAATGTATGGACACCAAGGGGGAAAAGGGTCGGGGGGTGAGGGTGGTGGTGTGATGAATTGGGAGATTGGGGTCGACATGTATACACTGATGTGTATAAAATGGATGACTAATAAGAACCTGCTGTATAAAACAATAAATAAAATAAAATTCAAAAATTCAAAAAAATTTGTAAGAAAAAATATATATAGTTGTCATTTTAATTACTATTAATGCCTCTCTGGAATAAAAGAAAAATTATAAAACCATTCATCAATATTAAAAAAATAATAACACATGCACATAAACATTTTTCAGGATAGGACATATGTTAGTCCATAAAACAAGTCTTAACAAATTCAAAAAGATTGAAATCTTGCAAAGAATCTCTTCCAATCAGAATGGAGTGACACTGTATCAACAGCACAAAGAAAATGGAAAAATCCACAAATGTGTATAAACAGCATACTGTTAAATAACCAATGAGTCAAAGAAGACATCAAAAGGGAAATTAGGCAATACCTTGGAACAAATGAAAATGAAAACATGACATACCAAAACTTACGAGATTCAGCATGTGCAGGGTTAAGATGTTAGTTTATAGCAGCAAATGTGTACATTAAAAAAGAAAAAAAATTCTCAAATCAACAACCTAACTCTTCACCTCAACGAATTAGAATAACAAGAAAAAACTATACTCAAATCTATCAATAGGAAGAAATAATAAAGATTAAAGGAAAGATAAGTGAAATAAAATATAAGAAAACAGTAGAGAAAAATCAATGAAACTGAGGTGGTTTTTTGAAAAGGTCAACACAATTGACAAAACTTTAGGGTAAAGAAACCAAAAATAGAGAAAGAGAGAGAAGACAAATAAATACACTCAGAAATAAAAGAGGAAACCTCACAACCAATGCCACAGAAATGAAAAGAATTATAAAAGAATATTAATCTAATCTTTGCTGCAATGTTGAATCTTTGTTCAATTGAGAAATCTTAGTAGGTGTTTATCTCTCAACACCATTTTTAATCTTATCTCTCACTCTTTTAAGTCCAGAAAAAACAGCTTTGCCAAACCTCTCAGGCCCTTGATATCTGAACTCCTGTTCCCCATAATCTCTGCCTGAAACTACCCAGTTCTTGCCTAAGATTATCTCTTAAAACACATTGGCATAAGGCGACCAATAATAGCCAACATATCCTAAAACTTTGGCTTTATCCACTTGCTTTCTAGAGCTATGTACTTGAAGGTATGTGGTTTACTTTCCACATTTCTAATAGGAGAGTTTTACCAAATATTTGAAAACTACGTATCATGAACCATAAGCTTCTTTGCCAGGCCACCTGTCCCCTAATTGCTAAACCAATGACATATATTAAGCAGAACTCCACTTCAATGTACCCATTTCTGTATTAGGATAATGCTAATTACCATAACAAAGGAGCCCCAAATCTCAGTTGCTAAATTCAATAGAAATGTATATCTTACACGAATTATATTAGGTGGTGGGGCAAGTTTGGGGGAGGGAAACCCAGGTCCATGACATCACTAAGATATACAGACTTCTTGTTACAAGTAGTTCTACTCGTGGCCTCCTTTCCACTCAGCTGGAAGAAAGTGGTGACTCACACAAACATTTTTTATGGACCAGACTTAATATGGGTAAATATTAATTTTACTCCCAAGCAATAGCCACATTAACTGCAAGGGGCACTTAGAAATATAGTCTAGCTGAGTATCCTGAAGAAATGGAAAATAGTTTAGAAAGAAAACAGACTCTTCAACACATCAGTGACTGAAATAGTCCCCAAACTGGTTCTCTGCTTTTACCTCTGCCCTCCTATACAGCTGACCCTTGACCAATGCTGAGATTAGGGGGCCAGCCCTCTGCACAGTCCAAAATTTGTATATAACTTATAGTGGGTCCTCCTTATCTGAGGTTCTGCCTCTGTGGATTCAACCCAGATCATGTAGTACTGGAATATTAACTAATGAAAAACACCTTTCTACAGATGGGCCTCCACAGTTCAATCTCCTTCTGTTCAAGGATCAACTGTAATTTCATTTTCAATATAACAGAAAACACATTTCTTTAAATATAAGTCGTCTTCAAAATCCCACGATAACACTCCATTTTAATTGTAGTAACGGCAGTCATCATAATGGCATTATAGTGTCCAATATATCATTGTTCTCATCTCCACCAATCTTCTCAGTCAATTTGCTCCAGCCACATTGGCCTCCTAAATGTCCTCAAATAAGACAGGTGCAGCCTGGCCCTAGGACTTTGCAAAGGCTAATGCCTCTGCCTTGAGGACTCTTCTTCCAAACGTCTGCATGAATAAGTCCATTATTTTCTTTAATTTCTCCAAAATGTCACCATCTCAATGAGACCTAGGTCTTCCAATTCCCCACAGCTAATAACCCTTGAACTCCAGAATCCAATATACCTGCTGTGGCAATCATTAGCACCATGTACCAAATAGTTCCTGTTCTCCCCTATACAAAACAATTAGCAGGACTGTACTTTCCGGTTGATCCTCATGTTGGGATGGAACCACATGATGAATTTTTGCCAGTAATCTGTGAATGGAAGCAAGGTGTTGCCCTTCCTGGCCAAAGAAGTTAACTGCCTGGCCAGAATTTTGTGGTCTTTCTTTTCCTCTGGCATGACAATGGCATGGTTTAAACCCTGGTGCTACAAGTCTTTCTAACCTATAGACTGCCTATTTGTTCAATTTAGTACTCACCTCTATCTTTCATGGCAAGAATATGAGATTAGAGGGCAGTGATCATTACCGTTTTATTCATTACTACATCCAAAATCCTCAAAATAATGTCTGTTATATAATAGGTATTCACTGAATACTTATCAAATTGATGAATGAATCAAAGTGAGTCCCAAAACTATATTCTACTTAATGAAGAAATCATTTTTTAAAAAAGGGCACGAAATGGGCAGTAAAAGGCTCCAAGAAATAGTTGGTGACAATGAAAAAGTAAAGCATAAAAAGTCAGTCTAAAACTGAATGCATACATATACATACAGATTATATAGATAAAAGTATATAAATATATTATAAAGAACATTGGAAATACGTTTGTATACTTAAACATGTCTATTTTTATGTGTGTAATCATTTGTATACATTTTTTTACTTCTCTAATTTTACCAAATTTAAATGATTAATGCATAACATTTTTTATAGAACTAAGGTTGAGACTTAATTGGCTCCAAGTATTCAGTCTCCTATTCTTCCTTTCAGTAAAGGGATTCCTCTAGTATTTGGACACCTACATACAATATTTCTTAGTTCCTGTTATAGTTTGATTTAACCACCTACCTGGATTTGGCCAATGGGATAGGAGCAGAAGCAATGGATGGGGCTTCCAGATCATCTCTTTAAAGAAGTCTGCCCAGGACTCTCTGTATCCTTCCTTACCACTGGGTGAGAAATATAAATACTGGAGCAGGTTGTGGAAGTTGACAGAGCTGCACTGCCGTCCCTGCTCACTTATCCTCTGTAATATTAGGCTGTGATATTAGAGATAAATCAATATCTAGTGTATTTTACTCATTATATTTTACATTCTCTTTACTATAGTAACTTAGCTGTTATTCTAGATACCACTAAATCCAAGTAGGAGGTGATCACTAAACTGGTTTATACTATTTCATGTTTAACATAAAGGCATAAAGATATTTCCCCTTTTTCTTCCTCATTAGATGTATTCACAAAGATTCAGTCACAAAGTGACTCTTCCTTTTCTGAAGAATAATATTGGTTTAAAACAAAACAAATAGAATCACCACAAATTTTTTTTTAAATCTTGTCTTATTATTAGGCATAGTATTATTATTAGATGTAGTTTTTTAATATGTATCAATAATTTCATCAACTTATGTGCATCATTTGTTTCAACAAATCTTCAACAGTTGACATAAAAATGCCTGGGCAAAATGTGATACACAGAGAATTCTGATATGAAGAAATCTACACCTTTTGTTGTCTTCATCAACACCCAATACAAAAATAATGAACATCTGTATAGATAAAAATGTAATACTTCCTTCATCATCAAAGAGTAACTTTTCAGGCAATGATGTTAGTTTTACTTAAAATATATCCTTTGTTATACTTTAGTACAACATTGGGAAATGCATATGTGGAATGTTCTGTAAAGGCATAGCCGATCCATATTTTGTATGATTATATTTAAAAATCATTATTTTAGATCAATTTAGCACAAGTTATTTTTCACTTGAGTAGGACAGGGTATGATTCAATCGGTTTTGTTCTAAAAATGTATAGCTTCATTTATTTCCTGAACTCTGTCTATAATGATTTGCATTCTATTGTCCCTGCTGTTCTCTGACACCTACAGTAATGTAATCATATCCCTCTAGTTTTGTTCTATTTCTTTTTTTTACCTCCTCTTAATTACCCCCTTTGTGCCCCTGGTCTATGGTCTCTGTGTCTCTAATACATAGAGGTACAAATTTCACAACCCCCAAGGCTTGTCAGGTTAAAGATTAATGAGCAGACTATACTCAGAGGCTTTGGAAAGGTTAAGCATAATTACAAATGGGTATTTTATGCAATGCTGGAGATGTGCAAGCTGTTTTTAAAAAAAAAGGGCAAGAAAAAAGGTAATGAAACTTATGGGATTCATGTCAACTATTGTATCTCAAAAAAAGGTCTTGTTAAAATGAGAAATTAACATGCTAACTGAAAGGGATTGTTAAATTCTACCCTTTGTTTTATTCGTGATTAAAAGACACACATCCACACACAAAACCATACGGTAGACTCAAGTACAATCACAAGCCTGTACTATCATTGGCTTTAAATTTTACCTTTTTTCCTTATTATGAAAAGGTGCTTTTTCATATTTAAAGTAAAAAGAAAAGTTATGGTTTGAAAAAATACAAGAGCTGACCATTGTTATTGGAAAAATTAAATAGCATTCTAAGAGGGAATATGTAGTTTCCACTTGAAATTTGATAACTCACCATGAAAAGAGCTAATTTCCATGGGAAAATAACTTAAAGCTTCTTTAGAGGTTCAGTTACACAATTATTGTAAAATATAAGCTGAACGTCTGGCCATCCAAGCACCACAGGGATAGTATTAGGATTATAGTAATTAAAAAAAAATCCAGTCAGTGTTTTACTAATTATAAAGTGTTACCAGGATTAAAACATTTGTGTTTAAAAGTCAGAAAGCTGTTGACCTAATTGGAAGTGCTTTTCACCAAAATGTTTCAGAACAAGGGAACATGTTGGAATTAACTTTGCTCAAAACAAAAAAATGAGATTATTGATCCCTGAATGTTGAGCTGAGAAGTGAGGATTTTTTGGTAGCAAAGAGATTAGACATTAATAATGTTAATTAATTTCCTTTCAGACTATTCAAGTTCCCATCGAAGGCAGCCCTTTCCACTTGTCCACTAGATTTCTCCACTTGCTCCACCAATGTCTTCTCTTCTGTAGTCTCTCACACTTGCATCAAAATTTTTCTCTCTCCACTGAAATACTTCCAGTAAAATATGAATTTGAAATTTTCCATCTTATTTAAAAGAGGGAAAAAAAACACTTTCTTGACTCTATTACCCTTCTATCTGCTACCCCATTTTCCTCATTTTCTTTATAGCAAAATTCCTTGAAATGCTGGCCTATTTTTTCTGCCTCTCATGCCTTGCTTCCCACTCTCTTTTAAATTCACTCCAATCAGGCTTTCAAATCACAATTAACCAAAATGGCTATTAAGGTTATCGATGATCTTCCTAGATCCAGTGTACAGTCTCTGTCTTCCTCTTCCATCCTCAGCATGCAGCATACACATCAGTAGTAGCACTTGGCATATACAGCCAGCCCTCCATATCTGAAAGTCTTACATCCACAGATTCAACTAACCTCATAACGAAAATATTTGGGAAAAAACTCCAGAAAGTTTCAAAAAGCAAAAGTTGAATTTGCTGCACTCTGGCAACTATTTACACATCATTTACATTGTATTTAAAACTATTTACATGGCATTTGCATTGTATTTACAATGATTTACATAGCATTTACTTAGTACTAGGTATTATAAGTAATCTAGAGATGATTTAAAATATACAAGAGGATGTGCAGAGGACATATGCAAATCTACGCCATTTTATAAAAGGGACTAGACAAAACACAGAAACAGATTCAACAGACTTTGAAAACAAGCTTATGGTTACCAAAGGGGAAAGGTTGGGAGAATGGGATAAATTAGGAGTTTGGGATTAACATTTACACACTACTATATATAAAATAGGTAATCAGCAAGGACCTACTGTATAGCACAGGGAACTCTACTCAGTATTCTGTATCAGGACTTCCCTGGTGGCTCAATGGTTAAGAATCCACCTGCCAATGCAGGGGACACGGGTTCGATCCCTAGTCCGGGAAGATCCCACATGCCACGGAGCAACTAAGTCTGTGTGCCACAACTATTGAACCCACATGCTGCAACTACTGAGCCCGCATGCAGCAACTACTGAAGCCCACACACCTAGAGCCCATGCTCTGCAACAAGAGAAGCCACTGCAATGAGAAGGCTGTGCACCACAAAAAAGAGTAGCCCCCACTGTCCACAACTAGAGAAAGCCCATGCAGCAATAAAGGTCCGATACAGCCAAAAAAAAAAAAAAAATCTGTATTAACCTATATGGGAAAATAATCTGTAAAAGAATGGATATATGTATATGTATAACTAAGTCACTTTGTTGTACACCTAAAACTAACACAACATTGTAAATCAACCACTCTAATCTAAAATAAAAACTAAATTAAAAAAAGGACTAGAGCATTCTCAGATTTTGGTACCCATGAGGGTCCTCCATGGATACTGATCCTAATCTTTCTGAATTCTTCAGGTTGTGGAGGAATAGCCCAAGACCATACTTGAACATGTTCTTTCCTCTTTCAAAATTCTTTCCCTTAGTGAATTAATCCAGTCTCATGGCTTTAAATGTCATTTATATGCTGGTAACTGATAGACTAGAATATTTACTGCTGACCAAATATCCATGTTGTCTCTCACATTAGCCAGTAGGGGGCCCATTGGATTGGCCACCACCAGTGGGTGATGTCTATCTCTTCTAGGCAGTGTTTAAGAGATAATGTGAGACCCTGCCACATGGTGATGGTGATACATGGTGATGATGAAGCCCTCACATACAAATAGTGGAATTCTGAGATGAAATCAACTTAGATGTCTGAGTCAAGTGCTTAGAACCGACCTGCTCTGGGAAAGTGTTTGGACACATAGCAGACCTTATATGAGCAAGAAGTAAAGCATTTTTGCTTTAAACATAGGGTCAATAAACTTCATCAGTGAAATGACAGATGATAAATATCTCAGGCTTGTGGACCATGCCATCTCTGTTGCAACTACCCAGTTCTACCATTTTAGTGAGAGAGCAGCTATAGACATGATATAAAAGAAGGAAAGTGTGGCTGTGTTCCAACAAACGCCTCATTTACTGAAATGGGTGATGAGCTGGATTTGTCCTATGGACTATTGTTTGCTGACCTCTCTGCTCTAAACCACTGAGCATTTGGTGTTTCTTTATTATCATAGCATATAGCCTAGTCTACATGGATTAATACAACTGTCAAATGTATGTCTTCATTCCAAGCCTCCAGGCATGTATATGATTGACACAGACTCCTAATTGATCCTTTTTTCAATTTTACCTTGTTCTCAATCCTGAAGGTAAGTGTCATATTATCAAATGATAAGTCAGATCATGGCACTCTTTTGCTCAGAATCATCAGGTACCTTTCTATCTATTTAGCAAACGTCTAAAATTGTTACATTAGCCTGCATATAGGGTAAACATTCATTCCAGTTTGCCAGGAAAGTACCCAGGTATAATTAAGTTTACCTCCTTTCACTTTCAAAAGTGTGCTAACATGGTATGTTATATATAACCACAAAACTTAGGAGGATTTAGCCACTCACATCACCTCAGTGACCTCTTTTACTACTATATTCCCATCTTTCATATCGTTCCAGCCACATTTGCCTTCTTGCCATTTCTTGAACACACAAAACACCATTCAATGTTAGTACTTTTTACATTTCCTATTCCCATTTCCTAAGATGCTCTTCCTCAAACATGCTTGTATTCCTCCTTCACCTTTATCACATCTTTCCATAAATGGGATATTCTCAATGTGGTCTTCCTCAACTGCCTTGTTTTAAATTGTATACCATCCACTGATTCACTTTCTTTCCACCTCCTTGATTAATTTATTTTCACCATACCACTTATGACCATCTATGATAAAATGTCTTTATTTCATTTATTGCCAATCTTCCCACATTGAATGTACCCTCCATAAACTCAGAGGTTCCCCCCAAATCTACAGCCGTGCCCATATATTGTAGGTGCTCTATAAATATCTTTTGAATAAATAGAGTCTATAATGAAAAGTAATTGTTTAGGTCCTAAAAAGGAGATTCCTTCTCTTCAACTTCAGTTGCATTCAACTGACTTAGGTATGATCTGTGTCTAAGCCTTAGGGACTTAGGGAATAGAGACTTAGGGAAGGATTAAGAGACAATACTTTATTTGGAAGATCTAAAGCTTCAATAAGAATGAGGAAAAGAATCAAACAAATGAGAATATTATGAGAAGTAATATAAGGTGATACGTTACAATGCTAGCCACTGCTTCAAAATGAACTGCTAAGAGACCCAGAAAGTTGCTTCACAGCTGATTTTGCTCAGGCACATAGAATATCTCTTGAAAGGACGAATGGGGAAACCCTACCTAGGATTAGCCTATTAGAGGTAGAAAGGAGAACAAATTGATCAATTCTGCCCACTCCTATCTCATGTTTCCCATCAGTCAAAGTTAGCTGCCAGGGGATTTAACACTCCTGAAATTTCTGCTTGCAATATTTGGCTCTTCTGCAACTGCTTGGAAAGATAGATCCTAAACCCCATAGGGTGATATTTTATTTAACTTTGTTAGTGTTTCAAAGGGCCAAAGATATGAGTCCCATTGGCCTCAGGCAGAGAAACTGTGTGGAGACATACAGGGTTGGGAGGTCAGGGGAACACCCGAGGAGGAGCAAGAGGTGGGAATGCAAAAGTCAGGGAAGTCAGGGAAAATTTGAGAGGGCTCCTAGGGGATGGTTTTTATAACCATTATTTTGTTTTGTTTTGTTTTGTTTTGTTTAATAAATTGGTCACGTCCATGTATCATGGCCACAATTACTATATGCACTTCTCTTTTGCAGGGAAATATACATATTGATTTTCTTTTCTTCCTTTTTATTAGCAATATAATATTAATTTCTGGCTAGATTAGGTAGCTGCCTGGATTAAATGTTTAGATTTTTATTTTTTATTTTTTATTTTTTCGGTACGTGGGCCTCTCACTGTTCTGACCTCTCCCATTGCGGAGCACAGGCTCCGGACACGCAGGCTCAGTGTCCATGGCTCACAGTCCTAGCCGCTCCGCGGCATGTGGGACCTTCCCGGACTGGGGCACGAACCTGTGTCCCCTGCATTGGCAGGCGGACTCTCAACCACTGTGCCACCAGGGAAGCCCTAAATGTTTAGTTTTGAATTAAAAAATTATTAAAGACATTCTAAAAGTATAGGAAAAAATGTTGTGTGCTTAGAATCTGACCTGTAGAGAAATCCCACAACCCTTGAAAACGAGCTTTCACAAGCTGCTCTGTCAAAGGTTAAATTGTGAATTGTGAGGGTGTGTTCAGGTAGATTGGGAACAACCAATTTCTATTGCCAGCTACTCACAGGATAGATAGTCATCAACCCCAGCTATTTGCCCTCGCAGAAGCATTGAGGTTCTCTCCTCATTACCATAGTGCTGGGATTGAAGCTGAGTGATGAGTAATACTGAATCCTTCAAAGGTAACTGTAACCTAGAACAATACAAGAACAGTGTTCTTCCTAACTTTTCTGGCAAGTGTGCTACCTAAGCCACATTTAGAGGCGTGTGCACTTCATTTCTCCCTATTAAGCAAAACAGAATCTGCTTTTGCATTCAAAAACGCAACACAGCGCAACCATTACTAACTCAGTTCAGATACAGCTCTGGACACAGAGACATCCAAGAAAAAATTACCAGATTGCTTGATGTCTAGATAGGCAAGTTCCCCTCAAACATGTTATGTCCAAAGCAGTAGTTCTCCAACTTTCAATATTTATACCTATTCAGTAAACAAACATTTTCCCAACACCTTACTTCTGAATTAAAAACATAATATTTTAGGTGGGAGGGGAGATAAATTAGGAGTTTGGGATTAACATATACACAGTACTATATATAAAATTGGTAGACAAAAAGGACCTACTGTGTAGCACAGGGAACTATACTCAATATCCTATAATAACCTATAATGAAAAATAATCTGAAAAAGAACATATATATGTATAACTGAATCACTTTCCTGTGCACTTGAAACTAACACAACATTGTAAATTAACTATATCTCAATAAAAATATACATAATAATTTAGGGATATATGGAGGTTTGGTCTCCAGGTATTTAAGTCACACATCAGTAATGATTTCTCCATCATTGACACAGGAAGACATCCCAAATTTAACTCTGCAAGTCTATTTTATAAGATCACTACTTAAACTAGACATTCAAGATCTTTGAGCACAAATGGAGAGTTTTACACAACTGAGGTCTACTTTGAATAGCCTGTCAAGTGCAGTTATTAAGTATTCATAACTTTCTCATAATTTCAAAGTTAGTTATTACATTAGAGCATATAATCTTTTTTTAATATTTTCTTGACAAAGCTATTTAGAAACAAAAATTAGAACTTCATCCTTCATATGCAATGAACATAATGTCTTTCCATGTCTTATTAAGAAATGATGTAATGACCATGATTCCTTTGTTACTTCATTTATTTTATGGTTATTTAAGTTATACTATGGTAAAGAGAAATAAGTAATGCCATTGTTAAGGAGAAATGGTTTGGAACCTTGACCCACTTTAGGTACAGATCAAAATGCATTTACCAAGACTTTCTTACTGAGGAGCCTTTAACAGAAATGAGATCTACAAACTAATAACACTGGAGCAGAAATCAATTAAGAAACTGTTTCTAAAGGCTTGCATAATTCCTATCCCTTGATTAAAATTTTCTTTCCTGGTTTTGCTATTAGTTGGGATTTTTGCTGATGTTTTCCTAGGAACATTTCCATTAATGAAAAGGTCTTTCAATTCAACAGCTTTAGAGATACAGCAAGATTTCATCCATTAAAAGGAGCTATTTTCTTTTAATATGGCATAGTTTATTCCATTTGTCATAGGAATATGACAAAGTCAAAATGAGAATAGACAACAGTTTCCCAAAAATATAATAAGAAGAAAGCATGAGGCGGTGGAGCATGACCATTGGTGCAGCTTAGTTGTATGCAGTACCTTAGAAGGTCAGGTTCAAGTTACAGGGTAGCCAAAGAGAGCACATGTCAGCATTTACTAGCCACTTACGTATTCTATTCTATGCGACCTTCCCAACAACTTGATCTGTATTATTTTCTGCAATATCACACAAAAAAAACTAAGGTTCAAAAGCGTTTGGAAACTTGCCCCAAATCACACACGTCAATAGTTCTCAAACTTCTTAGAGTAGTATAATCATTTGCAGAGGTATTAAAAATACAAGTGCCATAGTTCTATCCCCATTAGCTTCAGATTAAGCATTCAGTCTGCAGTTTTTATAACCTCTCCACTGTTCACCGTGAGTGTGAGAAACACTACCTTAGACAGCAAGCTGCAAATCCAGGATTCAAATATAAATCAAATTTATTTTCCTATGTCCATGAAAGATCAAAGCCAGAGTTGGACAGGAAATAAAATTGATAGAGTTTATAACAATCAGTGTCCCTTCTCTACTGCTCATTTGAACATTAACTTTGGACATGAGGTTAATTAACCCTGGACATAAAAATGTATTTCCCTTCAAATGAAAGAAGAAGTTTTCTCTGAGCACTTATTTTAGGCATTTATTCCACACATACACTAACTCCACTAATTAATTTGGTTGCTGATTTTCTATACATTTATATTTAGATAGTTTCAAAATTTTGTCTGGTAGCAATATTGGAGATAAATAGAAAATGTGACTAAGGTTTTGTCCAGAGAAGCAGGAACTTCCATGGATGTTGTTGTTTGCTCCAAAGAGGCAGCAGGTGTTGAAGCTTTGAAGTTTTATGGTGTTACCTATTCTCCCACTGCACATTTGAATTTAGTAGCACATAGATTTAGAAGCATGGCTAACCATCAACAGCAAGTCATGGATGCACTGTGGTCAAGTAAATTCTGCTCTTAGAACAGTAATTATTTTTTAAATTGTAATAATTTCTTCCTTTTTTTCAAGTGAGAAAGGGAACATGAGTTTTTCAAAACATTAAAGCACTTAACTTCCTGATCCTCAAATTGTTCAAGATAAATTTGCAAATTTAAGGTTCGGTTTGGCAAAGATCCATCAATAAATAAATAAAAATAGATTCATATCACATTTCTATATTTTTTGTATTATGCTAGAAAAGAAACATTCTAAATTATTTTTATTAAGAAGCAATAGTTTGTTTTAGTCTTCCTTTAAGTCAGAGACTCATGATTATGGAGTTTAGCTTAGTAGTTCTTTCCTTTTCCAGCAAGCATTTACTGGACACACTATTAACACATTTTTCTTTTAGGTGTTTTGAGACTTTCAACGATGAACAAGAGGTTACACTAGTCTTCAGAAAGTTTTCAACTCACTGCTTCAGGTCAATTTATCGGAAAAGCAATAGCCAATTAACTGAAAGATAAATGCAACACTATCTGGCAAAAACTTATAACATGGATCTAAGATAATAGATACCTCCATTTTACCATCAGAGACCAGAGTTGAGGCCGGTCAGGCTATTGGGTGATGAAAGATCAGAGACAATGGAGGAACAGGGACAGACCAAGGGACAAAACATAGAGACCAGGGACTAGAAGACAGGCAAAAAATCTGGAGTCAGAAAAAAGCGAGGGACAAAAGAATATGGTGAGCCAGAAATTAGTATACAAGTACAAAAAGTAGAGACGAATAATACCCATAAAGAAAAACAGATCTATTTTCATATAAAATGATAGAAAAGCTTACTTCTAAAATATGAACACATGAGAAATTGATATTCAAGAGGCTATACTGACAAATCTTCACAGAAAATAAAGCTGAAAGTGTCCCAATTATTTGAGGAATTGATAATTTAATGAAGCAATCATTTGCGGTTGATAGTTGTAAATTGACCTGCTTTCACAGTTTAGCATGAAAGCTGAGTTCTCGTCCTGTCCTGTCAATAGCTATCAAAAATGCATATCACAACTTCTCTGAGTTTCAGTTTTCTGAAACCAGTCAAGGAAAGGTTGGAGGTAGATTGGAGTAGAGAAAATTCCAAGACTCTGTAACATGGTAACACATAGATCAATGGTAACGGTTAAAAAGGAGGAGAAAACAGAGAAAGTGATAAGGACATTCTGAACAGGCCATAGAACAAGGAGGCAGAGGAAAAGTTTGTTATGTGATACCTCACAAAGGAAGCAAGATTTAAACCAGTGCTATAATAGGACTCTTAAAATTTGGGGAGGAATGCAAAAAGACAGGAATGCCGAGACACAGATGAAATATACATATATAGACAATGGCAGTGCAGAATCTGGCTTAAGAAGAGAGAAGTTACAGGAGGTGGAAAAAGTTGGTCAAGATTCAAAGAGTGGGCGTGAGATGAGTATCTTCTGATTGGGGGGTGCTATCTAAGTTTTCTTTTTAACCTGATCATCCCTGTAATTTAGGGCAGCAGTTACCAATACAAAACTATGGGCAGGAAAGTTGAACTGTATTTTCTATTCTTACTTTTGAGATATTAAGCTGGTAATGAAAGTGGAATGAAACCAGAGTTTTATCACTGGCTTGGGAACTGGGAAATGGAAGGAAGTAAAAGATGAGACCCACTGAGAGGCTTTGCCCCTACAACGTGAGGCAGGTAAGGCAATGCGGGTGCCCAACAGAACCTTGTGAGACTGATGTTCCCATAAGGGAAGGGAGAAAGACGATGGTGTAGGAAGGAGATGTGAGAGGCAATGTGATTAGGGCTTCTTGAATTTCGTTGTGAGCAGGCCATATTTAATGGGACTGGACATTATAATATGTGAAAGAGTCAAAGGGACCGGAAAAGGAAGAAAGGCCTTTTAAGTGGAAATAAAATCAAAGGTAGAAATTAGGTTCTGTGTGTAGAGAAGTGAAGCCAGTAAACTCTGAGAACCCTCTTCCTAATGGGAGAGAGAGGACTGTGAGTTTGCTTCATGAGGTGGAGCTGTTTATGGGATGCCCCATAGTCTCTTCCTATTCTCCCAAGTCTTGGCTGCCTTCTCTTCTTACCATCACAATGAGGGTGGCCAGAGAAGGGGGAGTCCCTGTTTAAACAGAGTGAAAAATTTTGAAAACTGGGGAGGCACACAAGAGCCAGCAGGAGTTAGAATGGCAAGAAGAATGCACACCTAGAGAAGACCTGTGTATAACTCCCAAGCCTTCATTGAGGGATTAGCTTGTGGCATTTGTACTTGATATGTATAACACCTGCTCACTTGTGCTTCAGGAAAATCTTCCACACTGTGCCAGCATTGTGCGGGATGCAAGGGCATTTTTCTGAGTGGTGGTGTTTTGGTCCTGGTTTTGTATTTAATCCTCACAGTGGGTGAGACGACCTTGGCTCTCTCCTGCCACCACTTCCATTGGAGACAATGTATGTTCATTGACTCAGGTCCTTCCATCCTCAATTTACAGAAAGGAAAAAAGGGCTTTGCCATATCTAGGTGAGGGCTCATTATAAGAAAGTGTTCATATACTGAAGGTGCAGAAGCCACCTCCACCAATGAGACAGGAAGGAAGGGGGCAGGGCACAACCATTAAAAGAATGACATAGACATTGAGGATATGACAAAAACTGGTTAGAACTGACTAGGCCCAAGATGGCGGGAGATTTGACTTCCAGTCGACCTTGAGCCTCATTATACACTCATTGTAATACATTAGCATATGCTAAATGACACACAAACCAACACCATGACAGTCCCCAGGGCAACAATAAAAGGCCAAAAAGGCCCATTTCCTGGAAATCCCTGCCCGTTCCTCCAAGGACCCTCACTTGGCCACTGGCCCCCAGAATTCACCTGAGACCTGGGACATGACAATTCTTGCTCCTCCATTCTCCTGCAACACCCTCAACTGAATCAATCCTTAAGGGCTCACTGAGGCCATCCTTGGACAATTTGGCTATATTAAAGCCCACAAAAAAGGTATATCTGCTGCTATGATTTCTAATTAATTTTAATCTCCATACTTGAGTTTGTTTTGTTGTCAAGCTATGGAATAAAACTATAGACGCAAATAGCAACTATAATTAATTCAGTAGTTAAGGTGGGTATTTGAGGATTCTCAAATGTCAGTGTACTAAACTTATTTTTATTATATGATTTTTGTTGGAAAGATGCAGTGAGGGAAAAAAGCAATCGTGCCCATAGATCTCTATGGTTGTACCTGATGCTTCAAACATGGGTGATCTGGCTTCAGTAAGTTTATAATGACAGATGTAAAGCGAGCTGCCCTGATACTGATCATCCCTAAGGAGGTAAACTAAAACTGGTCTCCTCAGCCCGGAAAATGAATAAATGGTTTTGAATGCTATTTGCCAAACAAAGCAGAGTCACCATGGTTGAACAGCAATTTCTAATGCATAACGGTCAAACAGAGACATCCAGTCCTTGGTTGTCTGTAAATTAAGGTATTAAATTTGTAAGATACAGTTTTTAATTCACAGTTTTAATATAATTGTGTTTACTAAATTGGAGTTGTTGGACATTGTAATTTCTGAGTTCTAATCTACTTTTTAAAAAGGCAGAGCAAGCATTGATTGTCCTCATTAAAGTTTGAACAGCAGCTATAAAAACAGCATGATGGAGCTGTACATCGGCTTAAGAAAAAAGAAGGGAAATGATAGAAGCAGGTGACAGAACAGGAAAAAAGCTTACATTTTCACACCTGTTCTAAGCGCCCTCTTGGCTTATTTGCCATGGGGTAAAAGGGTTTTGCAAAATGAACATGTGATAAGATGAGGAATGGAAAATTGCTGACAGCTAGAAGGATTTATCCTAAATATTCCAAAGGCAGCATTGGGGAGAGCAGAAGTTGCTAGGGGTCTGCAAACAGAAGAGCTGTTAGGGTAAACATGTAGGAAAAGTGTCACAAAAGTTAAGAAAAAATGGAAAAGGACAAGGAGGGAAAACAAGGGTTAGCATCTGAAAAGAAACTGAGGACAGTGAATGTTTTAATTTGAATGTTTTTCTTCTTTATCTTTCTCTTGAAACATTTTTATCTTACTTTATTATGACCTGGTGATTTGATGTTCTTCACCTTACAAAAAAAAAAAATCTCTGAATTAGCAACAGAAATAAAAACTGTTGTCATCTATTGTGTTACCATGCAATTAGACATATGATTATTCAATAGTCCAGGATGGATGGAATATTACAGCTCATAATAACTTTGGGGTCTTGTGGACTGTTAATGGCCTTTGGAAAGAAATGCTACTCAAGCCTTAAATTCCAGCTGAACTCTGCATGCTATTAGGACAGGAGAACTTAGACCAGATGAGTCCCTTTCAGAAGCACATGCCATGCTGTGTGGATCCGGCTGTGGAAGCAATTTGCCAATCTGATCTTCAGAAACACATAGTCAGTGTTCATCCAATAATGAATGTCAAAATAATACTTAGCTTCCCTTTGGGTGAATCAAAGGACTCTGGCCAGAAAATAGGCATTATAACCTTTCTGGAATGTTTTTCATTAATTGTCCTTCAAACTGAGAGAAGTATTTTCAGAAGATCATTTGTTTGTGTTGAAATATCAGGGGGCAATGAACAGTGTGAAAAGTACTAAGTGGGACAAAATCATTATGAGTGATATATTGCACAAAAGAAAATGAAAGTCCAGTCTTGGCACTGGGATCGGCATAGGAATCCATGCAAAGTTTCTGCATATCTATTATTCTGTTAGACTAGATAACTGCTATGGCACTTCTGAGCCCCCGGGTACAAAACGAATATATACATAAAATGAGTTATGTATGTTTCCCCTTTGTCCTTCTGTTCAAACTTCCAGCCCTAACTTGAGACCCAGAAGAAACAAACAAACAAACAAAATCTTGAAAGTCCAGGATCACAGGCTGAACAGGAAATTGATAAGCCTTGTATGAACATATCGGATAAGTACTAAGAGAAAGATTACAGGCACGGAGGAAGATGGCGGAAGAGTAAGATGCGGAGGTCACCTTCCTCCCCACAGATACATCAGAAATTCATCTACACGTGGAACAACTCCTACAGGACACCTACTGAACGCTGACAGAAGACCTCAGACCCCCAAAAGGCAAGAAACTCCCCACATACCTGGGTAGGGCAAAAGAAAAAAAGAATAAACAGAGACAATAGGATAGGGATGGGACCTGCACCAGTGGGAGGGAGCCGTGAAGGAGGGAAGGTTTCTACACACTACAAGCCCCTTCGCGGGCGGAGACTGCAGGTGGCGGAGAGGGAAAGCTTCGGAGTAGTGGAGGAGAGCACAGCAACAGGGGTGCGGAGGGCAAAGCGGAGAGATTCTGGCACAGAGAACCAGTGCCCTCAGGCACACACCAGCCCGAGAGGCTTGTCTGCTCGCCCGCCGGGGCGGGCGGGGCTGGGAGCTGAGGCTCGGGTATCGGCTTTCAGTCGGAGCGCAGGGAGAGGACTGGGGCTGGTGGCAGGAAGAGAGCCTGAAGGGGTTAGTGCACCACGGCTAGCCCGGAGGGAGGCCGGGGAAAGGGTCTGGAGCTGCGGAAGAGGCAAGAGACTTTTTTTCCCTTTTGTTTCCTGGTGCGCGAGGAGAGGGCATTAAGAGGGCTGCTTGGGGAAGCGCCGGAGACAGGCGCGAGCCGCGGGTAAGGCGCGGACGCTGGGGCTGCTGCCGCCGCTGCTGCCGCCGCCACCGCCATCGCCGCCGCCGCGGGGCCTGTGTGCGAGCGCGGGTCACAGTCCGCCCCGCCTTCCGGGGGGCCTGTGCACCCCGCCACTGCCAGGGTCCCGAGACCCGGGGACGGCTTTCCCGGGAAAGCGCATGGAGCGCCACGGGCTGCTGCAGTGTCACGCCGGCCTCTGCCGCCGCAGGCCCGCCCCACACTGCGCGCCCCTCCCTCCCCTCTGCCTGAGTGAGCCAGAGCCCCCGAATCAGCGGCTCCTTTAAACCCGTCCTGTCTGAGCGAAGAACGGACGCCCTCCGGCGACCTACGTGCAGAGGCGGGGCCAGGTCTAAGGCTGAGACCCGGGAGCTGTGAGAGCAGAGACAGGGAAATCTCTCTGTGCAGCCTCGGAGGCAGCGGATTAAAGCTCCACGGTCCACTTGATGTGCCCTGCGTCTGTGGAGTGCATGAATGGACAGCGAATCATCCCAAATGGAGGAAGTGGACTTTGAGGACAAGATTTAAGACTTTCCCCCCTTTTCCTCTTTTTACAACGAATTATCCCAAATTAAGGAGGTGGACTTAGAGAGCAAGATTTCAGACTTCTCGCCCTTTTCCTCTTTTTACAACGAATTATCCCAAATTAAGGAGGTGGACTTGGAGAGCAAGATTTTTGATTTTTTCCCCCTGCTCTCTTTTTGTGAATGTGTATGTGTAATCTTCTGTGTAAGATTCTCTCTGTATAGCTTTGCTTCCACCATATGCCCCAGGGTTCTATCGGTCCGTTTTTATTTTCAATAATTACTTTTTAATTTTAATAACGCTACTATATTTCATACTTTATTCTATTTTACTTTACCTGCTCTTTCTTTTTTTCCTACCTTCCCTTCCTCCCTCCCTCCCTCCGCTCCTCCTTTCCTTCGTTTTTTTCTTTCCTCCCTCCCTCCCTCCCACCCTTCTTCTTTCCACTTTCGTTTTCTTTCCTTCCTCCCTCCCTCCCGCCTGTCTTTCTTTCTTTCTTTCCTTCCTCCCTCCCTCCCTTCTTCCATTCACTCTTCCTTTTGCTTTCATTCCTCCCTCCCTCCTTTCTTTCCTTCTTTCTTTCCATCCTTCCTCCCTCCCTCCCTCCTTTCTTTCTTTCTTCCGTCCTTCCTTCCTTTCTTCCCTTCTTCCTTTCTTTCTCTCTTTCTTTCTTCTACTAATTCTTTCTTTCTACTTTTTCTCCCTGTTATTCTGAGCCGGGTGGATGAAAGGCTCTTGGTGCTGCAGCCAGGAGTCAGTGCTGTGCCTCTGAAGTGGGAGAGCCAACTTCAGGACACGGGTCCACAAGAGACCTCCCAGCTCCACATAATATCAAGCAGCGAAAATCTCCCAGAGATCTCCATCTCAACACCAGCACCCAGCTTCAGTCAACGACCAGCAAGCTACAGAGCTGGTCACCCTATGCCAAGCAACTAGCAAGGCAGGAACACAACACCACCCATTAGCAGAGAGGCTACCTAAAAACATAATAAGGCCATAGGCACCCCAAAACACACCACCAGACGTGGACCTGTCCACCAGAAAGACAAGATCGAGACTCAACCACCAGAACACAGGCACTAGTCCCCCCAACCAGGAAGCCTACACAACCTACTGAAACAACCTTAGCCACTGGGGACAGATACCAAAAACAACGGGAACTACAAATCTGCAGCCTGCAAAAAGGAGACCCCAAACACAGTAACATAAGCAAAATGAGAAGACAGAAAAAAACACAGCAGGTGAAGGAGCAAGATAAAAACCTACCAGACCTAACAAATGAAGAGGTAATAGGCAGTCTACCTGAAAAAGAATTCAGAATAATGATAGTAAAGCTGATCCAAGATTCTATTTCCAAGATCCATAATCTTGGAAATAGAATAGACAAAATGCAAGAAACAGTTAACAAGGACCTAGAAGAACTAAAGATGAATCAAGCATCGATTAAAAACACAATAAATGAAATGAAAAATACTCTAGATGGGATCAATAGCAGAATAACTGAGGCAAAGAACGGATAAGTGAGGTGGAAGATAAAATAGTGCAAATAACTGATGCAGAGCAAAATAAAGAAAAAAGAATGAAAAGAACAGAGGACAGTCTCAGAGACCTCTGGGACAACATTAAACGCACCAACATTCGAATTATAGGGGTTCCAGAAGAAGAAGAGAAAAAGAAAGGGACTGAGAAAATATTTGAAGAGATTATAGTTGAAAACTTCCCTAATATGGGAAAGGAAATAGTTAATCAAGTCCAGGAGGCACAGAGAGTCCCATACAGAATAAATCCAAGGAGAAATATGCCAAGACACATATTAATCAAACTGTCAAAAATTAAACACAAAGAAATCATATTAAAAACAGCAAGGGAAAAACAACAAATAACACACAAGGGAATCCCCATCAGGTTAACAGCTGATCTCTCAGCAGAAACTCTACAAGCCAGAAGGGAGTGGCAGGACATAATTAAAGTGAGGAAGGAGAGAAACCTGCAACAAAGATTAATCTACCCAGCAAGGATCTCATTCAGATTTGATGGAGAAATTAAAACCTTTACAGACAAGAAAAAGCTGAGAGAATTCAGCACCACCAAACCAGCTTTACAACAAATGCTAAAGGAACTTCTCTGGGCAAGAAACAAAACAGAAAGAATATACCTACAGTAACGAACCCAAAGCAATTAAGGAAATGGGAATAGGAACATACGTATCAATAATTACCTTAAATGTAAATGGACTAAATGCTCCCACCAAAAGACACAGAGTGGCTGAATGGATACAAAAACAAGACCCATATATATGCTGTCTACAAGAGACCCACTCCAGACCTAGAGACACATACAGATTGAAAGTAAGGGGATGGAAAAAGATATTCCATGCAAATGGAAATCAAAAGAAAGCTGCAGTAGCAATTCTTATATCAGACAAAATAGACTTTAAAATAAAGACTATTAGAAGAGACAAAGAAGGACACTACATAATGATAAAGGGATCGATCCAAGAAGAAGATATAACAATTGTAAATATTTATGCACCCAACATAGGAGCACCTCAATACATAAGGCAAATACTAACAACCATAAAAGGAGAAATCTACAGTAACACAATCATAGTAGGGGACTTTAACACCCCACTTTCACCAATGGACAGATCATCCAAAATGAAAATAAATAAGGAAACACAAGCTTTAAATGATACATTAAACAAGATGGACTTAGTTGATATTTATAGGACATTCCATCCAAAAACAACAGAATACACATTTTTCTCAAGTGCTCATGGAACATTCTCCAGGATAGATCATATCTTGGGTCACAAATCAAGCCTTGGTAAATTTAAGAAAATTGAAATTGTATCAAGTATCTTTTCCGACCACAATGCTATGAGACTAGATATCAATTACAGGAAAAGAGCTGTAAAAAATACAAACACATGGAGGCTAAACAATACACTACTTAACAACGAAGTGATCACTGAAGAAATCAAAGAGGAAATTAAAAAATACCTAGAAACAAATGACAATGGAAACACGACGACCCAAAACCTATGGGACGCAGCAAAAGCATTTCTAAGGGGGAAGTTTACAGCAATACAATCCCGCCTTAAGAAACAGGAAACATTTCGAGTATACAACCTGACCCTGCACCTAAAGCAATTAGAGAAAGAAGAACAAAAAACCCCCAAAGTTAGCAGAAGGAAAGAAATCATAAAGATCAGATCAGAAATAAATGGAAAAGAAATGAAGGAAACGATAGCAAAGATCAATAAAACTAAAAGCTGGTTCTTTGGGAAGATAAAAAAAAATAGACAAACCATTAGCCAGACTCATCAAGAAAAGAAGGGAGAAGACTCAAATCAATAGAATTAGAAATGAAAAAGGAGAAGTAACAACTGACACTGCAGATATGCAAAAGATCATGAGAGATTACTACAAGCAACTCTATGCCAATAAAATGGACAACCTGGAAGAAATGGACAAAATCTTAGAAATGCACAACCTGGCAAGACTGACTCAGGAAGAAATAGAAAATATGAATAGACCAATCACAAGCACTGAAATTGAAACTGTGATTAAAAATCTTCCAACAAACAAAAGCCCAGGACCAGATGGCTTCACAGGTGAATTCTATCAAACATTTAGAGAAGAGCTAACATCCATCCTTCTCAAACTCTTCCAAACAATATCAGAGCAAGGAACACTCCCAAACTCATTCTATGAGGCCACCATTACCTTGATACCAAAACCAGGCAAGGATGTCACAAAGAAAGAAAACTGCAGGCCAATATCACTGATGAACATAGATGCAAAAATCCTCAACAAAATACTAGCAAACAGAATCCAACAGCACATTAAAAGGATCATACACCATGATCAAGTGGGGTTTATTCCAGGAATGCAAGGATTCTTCAATATACACAAATCAATCAATGTGATACACCATATTAACAAGTTGAAGGAGAAAAACCATATGATCATCTCAATAGATGCAGACAAAGCTTTCGACAAAATTCAACACCCATTTATGATAAAAACCCTGCAGAAAGTAGGCATAGAGGGAACTTTCCTCAACATAATAAAGGCCATATATGACAAACCCACAGCCAACATTGTCCTCAATAGTGAAAAACTGAAACCATTTCCACTAAGATCAGGAACAAGACAAGGCTGCCCACTCTCACCACTCTTATTCAACTTAGTTTTGGAAGTTTTAGCCACAGCAATCAGAGAAGAAAAGGAAATAAAAGGAATCCAAATTGGAAAAGAAGAAGTAAAGCTGTCACTGTGTGCAGATGACATGATACTATACATAGAGAATCCTAAAGATGCCACCAGAAAACTACTAGAGCTAATCAATGAATTTGGTAAAGTAGCAGGATACAAAATTAATGTACAGAAATCTCTGGCATTCCTGTACACTAATGATGAAAAATCTGAAAATGAAATCAAGAAAACACTCCCATTTACCATTGCAACAAAAAGAATAAAATATCTAGGAATAAACCTACCTAAGGAGACAAAAGACCTGTATGCAGAAAATTATAAGACACTGATGAAAGAAATTAAAGATGATACAAATAGATGGAGAGAAATAACATGCTCCTGGATTGGAAAAATCAATATTGTGAAAATGACTCTACTACCCAAAGCAATCTACAGATTCAATGCAATCCCTATCAAACTACCACTGGCATTTTTCACAGAACTAGAACAAAAAATTTCAAAATTTGTTTGGAAAAACAAAAGACCCCAAATAGCCAAAGCAATCTTGAGAACGAAAAACGGACCTGGAGGAATCAGGCTCCCTGACTTCAGACAATATTACAAAGCTACATTAATTAAGACAGTGTGGTACTGGCATAAAAACAGAAAGATAGATCAGTGGATCAGGGTAGAAAGCCCAGAGGTAAACCCACACTCATATGGCCAACTTATCTTTGATAAAGGAGGCAGGAATATACAGTGGAGAAAGGACAGTCTCTTCAATAAGTGGTGCTGGGAAAACTGGACAGGGACATGTAAAAGTTTGAGATTAGGTCATTCCCTAACACCATACACAAAAATAAGCTCAAAATGGATTAAAGACCTAAATGTAAGGCCAGAAACTATCAAACTCTTAGAGGAAAACATAGGTAGAACACTCTATGACATAAATCACAGCAAGATCCTTTTGGACCCACCTCCTAGAGAAATGGAAATAAAAACAAAGATAAACAAATGGGACCTAATGAAACTTCAAAGCTTTTGCACAGCAAAGGAAACCATAAACAAGACCAAAAGACAACCCTCAGTATGGGAGAAAATATTTGCAAATGAAGCAACGGACAAAGGATTAATCTCCAAAATTTATAAACAGCTCATGCAGCTCAATAGCAAAAAAACAAACAAACCAATCCAAAAATGGGCAGAAGACTTAAATAGGCATTTCTCCAAAGAAGATATACAGATTTCCAACAAACACATGAAAGAATGCTCAGCATCATTAATCATTAGAGAAATGCAAATCAAAACTACAATGAGATATCATCTCACACCAGTCAGAATGGCCATCATCAAGAAATCTAGAAACAATAAATGCTGGAGAGGGTGTGGAGAAAAGGGAACACTCTTTCACTGCTGGTGGGAATGTGAATTGGTACAGCCACTATGGAGAACAGTATGGAGGTTCCTTAAAAAACTACAAATAGAACTACCATATGACCCAGCAATCCCACTACTAGGCATATACCCTGAGAAAACCATAATTCAAAAAGAGACATGTACCAAAATGTTCATTGCAGCCCTATTCACAATAGCCCGGAGCTGGAAACAACCTAAGTGTCCATCATCGGATGAATGGATAAAGAAGATGTGGCACATATATACAGTGGAACATTACTCAGCCATAAAAAGAAATGAAACTGAGCTATTTGTAATGAGGTGGATAGACCTAGAGTCTGTCATACAGAGTGAAGTAAGTCAGAAAGAGAAAGACAAATACCGTATGCTAACACATATATACGGAATTAAAAAAAAAAATGTCATGAAGAACCTAGGGGTAAAACGGGAATAAAGACACAGACCTACTTGAGAATTGACTTGAGAATATGGGGAGGGGGAAGGGTAAGCTGTGACAAAGCGAAAGAGAGGCATGGACATATATACACTACCAAACGTAAGGTAGATTGATAGTGGGAAGCAGCCGCAGAGTACAGGGAGATCAGCTCTGTGCTTTGTGACCGCCTGGAGGGGTGGGATGGAGAGGGTGGGAGGGAGGGAGATGCATGAGGGAAGGGATGTGGGAACAGATGTATATGTATGACTGATTTACTTTGTTATAAAGCAGAAAGTAATAAAAAAAAAAGAAAAGCTAAATAAAAAAAAAAGAATGATTACATAATGAAAGCGAGTTGCTGGCAAATGCATTTCCCATCTCAGTTTTGCCTGCATATTCTACTTCCCTTCTACAAATATAAAAATGCTGGTAGAGGGACAGTTGTAACAAACATATTTTGTCAAGGAAAGTAGATGCTGTTCTTGAGATGAAACACCACTTTGTATCCGGGAAAACGAGAGTGAGTATTGAATGACAGGCCAATGTCTCATGAAATAAGCATGGTGGAGACCCCTTAGGGGAGAAATGAAATCTTGGCCACTTGGGGAGAAAACAATGACTAGCCTCTGATAGTTGGAGTAGGATAGAACTGAGGCAATGAGGTAATAATAATTTAGCAAAATCTTGAAAAAGTGTTTTTCCCAAACTTCCCAGGCAAGGGTGATTTAAAACAAGCCGTTAGTGATGATAAAAGTAGGCTTTCCAGAGGAGACTACATTTCCCTGAACCCTCTGGATTCTTTGTTCCAAGAAAATGTTTAAAGAGTGTTTTCCTATAGATTCCTGTAGTCCTCTTTCTCTTTTATTACTGGACTCTCGTTGTTTTATATTGAATTTAATGGGTTTTAGTTTTATTGTAACTATGTTTTTTTTTTAATTGTAAATGACCTGAAATTCTTTCTGGAAACAGCAGGGTATAAATTAATTTACAATAAAATTTTAAAATACTGTCCAACCTTGGTACTCCCTAGGTTTTTCAAACTAGAGAAAATAGAGATTAAAAGAGATATGTATTTATATATATTATATATATAATTATATATAATTTATATTATAATATATATTATATATTATATCCATATTTAGTTTAAATATATACTATAATTTTGCATTATATATATATATATAATCTATATATCCTATAGGATATATATATATATATATATATATATATATCCTATGACAGGAAGAGAATGGATGTGTAATTCAAAGAAAAATGATTAGTTTCAGGGCTTCCCTTGTGTTGCAATGGTTGAGACTCTGCCTGCTGATGCAGGGGACACGGGTTCATGCCCTGGTCCAGGAAGATCCCACATGCTGCGGAGTGGCTGGTCCCGTGAGCCATGGCTGCTGAGTCTGCGCATCCAGAGCCTGTGCTCTGCAACGGGAGAGGCCACAACAGTGAAAGCCCTGCGTACCGCAAAAAAAAAAAAAAAAAAAAAAAAAAAAAAAAATTAGTTTCATGAGTTATTTTCTTATTTAGGGTTAGCTACTGCTTTCACCTGAACTTACTTTGCGAGGATACTTACAATGAACCCTGGAAGAAATAATGCTAGGATTCAGATTCTCAGAATGAGAATGAAGAACAATAATGTAAAATTGTCAGAATTCGAGTAAAAAGTAGAGATATTGAGATAAGAGCTGTCTTCAAGTCAGTGAATTAAAGCCCATGTGTGCTAACAATGTCAATAATTACATATATTCTTCAGAAGCTTGTGGGATGAAACAGTTTCTCTACTATAGACTTTATGTAAAGGAGATGGCACTTCACTTTTCCAAAGCAAACACATGAATGCAGGACAGAAAGCATGTGAAAAAAGAGTGATAGGAAGTAGACTTAACCTATAAGGTCACTAAAAGCCAAGCACTGTTTACATACTTCAGTGCACATTTACTCATTAAATCCCCTAACTGCTTTGTGAAGAAGATCCTGAGAGGTTATGTCCCTTGTTCCAGGCTGTGCACCCATCAGTGCCAGAATCAGGATTCAAATTCTGGCTTCCTGACTCTAGTGCTCACCTTCACCATAAGATACCTGTAGAAATGAGCAGAAAGGGGAAAATGACAAAATGGGGAAACAGAGCAGACTTCCTTGTCTAACAAAGTTCATGAATGGAAAAGCCTATGAAGAAAACAATGTTGAGAAGATTATGAATGAAATATGCAGTTATATTTCTTGGGGTACCCAATTTATTAAACAATATCCATTGAACACCTAACGTTTAAAAGATGCAATGCCAGCTGTTGGGGGAGATACAAGAAATTTCTTTGTTTGTTTGACTTCAGTATGTTCCATGGGAACCTGTCATGGCTCCCTGTTGCTTCAGAAAAAATTATGAATCATTAGTTTGACATCAGGAGCAGCTCGTGATCTAGCCACACTTACTGACAGTGCTCTGTTAGAGCTTGATCTCAAGTCATTCTGAAATCACCACATTTATTCTCTCTTGCCTTGGTGAATTTCCATTGTGAACTTCCTGTGACAGGAACTCTTCCCCACACACCATCCCCTACCACCTTTGGGTCTGGCTAAAAGAAATCCTTCAAAATCCAACTCAAATATATTTTGTGACATCTTGTCTGACAAAACTCGGGTCTGAGTTAGGTAACCCTCCTTTCTGTTCCCACAGCCTCTCACATTATCATCTTCGGTTTATTTTTTCTACCACTAAAATTTAAGGTTTTTTTAAGGCAGGAATTATATCTTTCATCTATTTTTCTCTGCACTAAGCTTGGACATAAGAGCCCTATAAAATATTCTGATTAATGAATAGATGAATGCCAGATTTTAAGTAGGAAAGATATGCAAAAGAGATAATTATCAAATTTTAAAAAGAAATAGAAAACCAAGAGAAAATGAATAAAACAGAAGTATTTGACTTGTTCTTGAAATCCCATTTCTCACTTCACAAAGGATTTGAAGCATCTTACAAAAATGTTTTAATACAATAGATAACATATATAGTTTAAGGAGTCATCACAGGGGAAAATAATCACATCTTGGGTTGAATAAGCACACTGAGAAAGCATTCCATACTGTATTATAAAAGCATGGGGACTGAGGTTCCACAAATATAGTTCTTAGTGACCAAAGCATGATCTGATATCAGATTCACAGGGGCCATAATATGAAATCAAATCAGTTTTTCAGTAAAAGCAGAGCTGTTCATGATTGGTAAACCTGAGGGAAATTTCTTCCTTTGGTTTCTCATAAAAAGGACTCTGTGTGATAAAGAGTTCAATGATTCCTATGCTTCCTTATGCTTTCAATAATAATACATTTTCCATAGCTCTTTCAAATAAAATCCTTTCATGTAGGTCAATGACTTAGCACTAAAGCATAATTCAGTAAAAATAAACTTAAGAGGGGTCAAAATAATACTGTCCAACACCGTATAATAGACCTTTGATGGTTGGACCTGATCCAAAGGTAACATTCAGGATAGCCAGAAAAGCATATGTTGCATGGCCTTCAGGAAATTCTCCATAAATGTTAACTCTCATAATGGGCATTTAATAACAATCTGACAGTGGGAATTTCAAGATTATATTATTTGGCAAGAATCTAGAGAAGAGAACTTCTGTTCTTCTGATCAAAGCACATTCATAGGCTTTGCCAACCAACTGAGAAGAGTAAATATGAAATAAGAAATCTAATGAAGATTTATTCTTGAGTGCCACCCATTTTAGAGAAGTACACTTGGTGAAGTTTTTCAATTTTTTCCTTAGAAATTAGTCCTTGCTCTACACCAGAAAACTGATAATTGGGTAATTGATGGCAAAGGTTCTAGAACAAAGAGTCATAAATGTTACTTGACTATGAAAATTTCAAGTTAGTACTATCAATAAACGACTATAATCTTAAAGAAAAAAATGTGTGTGTCATCTCTGGTTCAATAAAGTCTACATGGGATTTCTAATAGAAAACAATCTATTTTCCTGGTACATCCTCCAAGATAAATGAATTGCAAACTGTTTGGGAATCCTGTCTGTTTGGGAATTATGTTTGAAAAGAATATTTGCAAACTGAAATGATTTTTATTTTAAAGTATCTGAATTTTAGCCCATTATCAGTAAGGATATAGGAAGTGAGGAAAGATTATCTCTCGACACTAAGAACATTGGGGATGTGCAGTTCTCTGACCTTTGGAGAAAAGTAGTAGCCCAAGTTCAGTTTTATGATGAGAGTAATAAGTATAGCTTTTAGAAGCAAAGCATGTGTAACTTGGCGAATGTACACATAAGGATGATGAAAGACATATGATGGGAGTTTATTGGAGCACCAACTGTGTCTGCTACATTTGGATTATTATTACTATTTCACAGATCTGGAAACAATTAGAGAATTTTCTGTCAAAACTCACATGGCTTTAAGTGGCAATACCAGGAAGAACTCAAATGCAGTGAGTATTTATTGATTGCCTTCTCGAGTCTATTCCCTCCTTCCTCAGCTTAAGAGACTCAGTGTACTGTAACTGACTAAAGCCAGTGACTTATAACTGGTCAAAGCCAATCAGTACATCCCATTTCTCTGGCAACAGTGACTGGCAACATTTCTCTGGCAATCAGTATCAAACACAATGAGTTACAAGAGTAGTAAACTCTATGTACTAGGCAGGATTATAAGATAGACCCCACAGTCTTTATTCTCTAGTGTTATCACCATGATTATGTTAATTACACTGCAATATGAAGCAATGTAATTAAGGTGACTAATCAGATGAATTTTAGGGAGATTATCTAGGTGGACTTAACTTAATCAATCAACCTTTAAAAAGCGAAAAGTTTTCTCAGGCTGGGAGCAGGAAAGGAAATCAGAAAAGATGAGAAAAATTTGCATCATTGTTGCTGGCCTGAAGAAGGAGGGGTGATACGGTAAAGAATGTGGGTAGACTAAGAGAATGAGACTAGCTGACATCTAGCAAGGAAATGGCAACCTCAAGTCTTATGACTACATTGAACTGAATTCTTCCAACAACAAGAAGAAGTTTGGGTGACAATTTTCCCCTAGGGTTTCTAAGTGAGAGCTCATTCAGCTAACATCTCAATTTTACCCTTATAAAGCTCAGAACAGAGAACCCAGCCACACAAGGCTGGACAACTGACCTACAGAAACTGTGAGATTGTACATTTGCATTATTCAATCCATTAAGTCTGTGGTAATTTGTTACACAGCAATAGAAAACTAATTAAATTTCTAGATGCAAATGAGAAAGCTCCAAATGTTCTGGCAGCCATCTGTCAAACACGAGGGAACAGTCTGCCAAGAACTGTACCACCACCATAGAAGAAGAGCAAAGAAGTGGAAAAAGAGAAAGCAGGATTTAGTGTCTGCACAATTTGGACAAACCTCCCCTGGTACTTGAATACTTTTGAACTTTTTTGATAAAAGAATCAACACATTCTATTTGCTGCTTATAGAGCCCAAGTTAGGTTTTCTGTTGCTTCTACCCCAAAATGTATCAATGGATTCATCAAATTTTTTGATTCTTAGATTACAATGAT